>NW_028249984.1:0-354844 GCF_964263255.1 Lissotriton vulgaris
ACATATCTATGTGGGCTCAATGGGCCTTCTGCTTCCTAGGTAACGCCAACTCGGCCATTACCCACGAAAGACGCAAGGGCCTCCTGATCAAGTTGGATCCCAAACTCGCCAATCTCGCTCCCATGGATCCTGGCTCCAAAGCTAATGATCTCCTCTTTGGCTACAACCTGGTCCGTGACCTCAGCAGGTTTGTGTCTACCTTTGCCTCACTGGGCAAGGCACAACAGTGCATCAAGAAGGTCTTTACCCCTCGTGTTTTTGGACGCGCTGGACGAGGCAGGGGTCGCTCTTCCGGCCGTCCCTATAACCAAGGCTCCAGAGGTTCCTACAATAACACACAGGACTACAAGCCCCAGTTCTACCCGCAAAAGAGGCTGTGGCTTCCGAGGTAGAGGACAGAAAAACTACCATAACTCCAACTCCAACCAGCAAGGTAAGCCCTTCTTCTTGCCCTCCTGTAGGGGCCGTCTAAAACTGTTTCTGGCAAAGTGGCACACCATAAGTTCAGACCCCTGGGTTCTAAACACTGTTCGGGGCTATCTTATAGAACTCTCTTCTCCGCCTCTCCAAACCTCTTTCCTCCTCCCTCTCGTCTTCTCCTCATATATGGCCGCTCTAATCTCAAACGAGACGAGATCAATTCGTTACTTCTGAAACAGGCCATGCGGATTTTTCCCTTCGACTCTTCCGGCTTTCTAAGCTCCATTTTTCTGGTCCAAAAGAAAAACAAGAAACTGCGTCCAGTTATCAACCTGAAGTGGTTCAACCAATTTGTGGTATACCCTCACTTCAAACTGGAGATGATTCTTCATTTACAGGACACTCTTCGCCCAAAAGATTGGATGGTTCGTTTGGACTTCAGGACGCCTACCTTACAGTGGCTATTCACCAGTCCCATTGGAAGTTCCTTCAATTTCAGTGGTCAGGAGTGACCTACTGTTTCACCTCTCATCCCTTTGGTCTCTCTTCTGCACCATGGTGCTTCACAAAACCTTTGAAGCCAGTGGTTGCCTTTCTTTGTTTTCTCGGGATCAGACTTATCATCTACTTGGACGACATTCTGATCTTGAATTCCGACAGACAATGTCTTCTGTCAGATTTACAGATGACTCTTCTCCTAGACCTGGGATTTCTCGTCAATGTCGAGAATCGTCTCTAACTCCATCTCAGAACATGGAGTTCCTGGGTTTCATTGTGGATTCAGTGGCCGCATCTCTCCGCCTGCCCCTTTCCAAAGTTTCCAGAATCAAAGTGGAGATTGCTTCAGTCCTTCAGCTGTCTCTTCTGTCCCTCAGGTCTCTGGCCAGGATCGTCTGCCTTCTTTCCTCCTCCATTCAGGCCATATTCTCAGGTCCTCTCCACTATCGCGCTCTTCAATGTCTAAAATCAGGCACCTTCGCCAGGGCCTTGCCTACGCAGATCTCGTCGCCCTAGACCCGAGTCCCGCACCGAGCTTCAATGGTGGATAGACCATTTAGATGTGTGGAACGGGCGCACTATCTTCGCCACAGCCCCAGATCTTGTATTAGAATCCAATGCTAGCCTGTCGGGTTGGGGCGCCCGCTGTGGTCCAATCTCGACTGGAGGTACATGGTCTTCAGAGGAGTCCAAATTGCACATCAACTGTTTAGAGATACCTGCAGGTTGTTTTGCGATCCAAAGCCTTTCCAAAGACAAAATCCGTTATACCATCCTACTACGTATGGACAATGTTTCTGCGGTTCGCTATATCAATCATCTTGGCGGGACCAAGTCCAAGCCTCTGGCGGATTTAGCGAACGACCTGTGGCAATACTGCCTAGAACATCAGCTTTCCTTATCAGCAGAATACCTTCCAGGGGACCTCAACTCAGTGGCGGATTGGCACTCGAGGGTCCTCCGCGACTCCAGCGATTGGAAGATTTGTCCCTCCGTTTTCCTTTCTCTTTCTCACAAGTGGGGTCCTTTCTCTATCGATCTCTTTGCGTCCCGCCTCAACTCCCAATTGCCCCAGTTCTTCAGTTGGCCGCCGGACCCTCTGGCCCTAGCTACAGATGCCTTCCTTCAGGATTGGTCTCGGCACCTCAATTATGCTTTTCCTCCTTTCCTCATGATCAGGAGGGTGCTGTTAATTGCTTCCTTTTGGCAAGCTCAAATTTGGTTCCCTCCTTGCTGGAGATGGCAATAGATTTTCCAGTTCTTCTGCTGTCTTTCGATGATCTTCTTCTCAATCCCCAAGGTGATCGCCACAGTCTCATCCTGGACAATTCCTTGACTCTGTCGGCCTGGAAAGTTTCCGGCCTTCCCCTTCTAACGTCCTCATTTCGCAAGAGGCTGCTCTCTTTATCAGCCAGGCCTGGGCCCCTGGAACTTCCAAAGAATACAAATCCGCCTGGTCTCTTTGGGCAAGCTGGTGTTTGGAAAGGAAATCGATCCCCTTTCAGCCCCTCTAAATTTTATCGTCAATTTTCTGGCTTCTGAGGCCAGTGCCGGTAAGGCCTATCGTACTATCAACCTCTATCGCTCAGCCATTTCCCTCAACCACGCCCAGATCGATGGCAAACCAGTTGGCGCTCATCCTCTGATCTGTCGCCTCCTCAAGGGTGTCCGCTGTTCTAAACCTCCGTTGGCTAAGTATACCTTTTTATGGGATGTTTCTGTGGTTCTTAAACTGTTTACGGATTGGCCAGTTAATTCTGCCTTATCTCTCAAAATGTTATCTGCTAAACTTACAATGTTACTTTGTTTAATATCCATTAAAAGAGTCTCTGATGTTAGAGCTTTAGATGTTTCTTCTCATCAATTTTCTCCTACAGGTGTGTTGTTCCAGATTCGCAGAAGAACAAAGACAAATTTAGATTCTGTTTTTTATCCTTATTTTCCTGCCCAACCCCAACTGTGTGTGGGACAGGGCTTGAAGGTGTATGAACAAAAGACCGCTGATCTCAGAGCGCCCTCTTGTTCCCAACTGCTTATCTCCTTCCGAAAACCCCACCTTCCTGTCTCTTCTCATACCCTTGCCAGGTGGGCCAGTTGGGTTATGTCTCTTGCCGGTATTGACGTCTCAGTTTACGGAGCGCATTCGGCCAGGGGAGCCATGGCCTCTAAGGCCTTTTGGTCTGGCTCCCGCTTGGAGGACATCCTGAGATCAGCCGATTGGTTCAATGACAGTGTTTTCCGTATGTTCTATTGCAAGCCTATTCATACTGTTGCTTCTGATGTTATTGATATGCTCTGAACAAGCATAATAGGAGCCTCCGGTCTTGCCATAAAATGTATATTTTCCTAGTTATTATGACGGAAA
Source organism: Lissotriton vulgaris (assembly GCF_964263255.1). NCBI lineage: Eukaryota > Metazoa > Chordata > Amphibia > Caudata > Salamandridae > Lissotriton > Lissotriton vulgaris. Next base: position 3,284 of record NW_028249984.1, read on the forward strand.
ATCTTAATTTTATTAAAGACACGGAGGCGAGTATTATCCCACCTCTACACTTCTAACATTTGTTCTCCCTCCCTGCAGCGAATACGACCTTGCCACCTGCTTCATCATAGGAGGTCATCTCTCCAGCGACTAAGTTCTTCATCCTCATGGACTTCTCCTCCGGCTGTCCCGGCACCCTCTTCAGATGCTCAAGTTGGACTTTGGCCTTGGCTCCCTGTGGTTCAACATGTCTGCTCCTGGACTTTGGCGTTTTCTTTAGTTATGGCCATTTTTCCTTTATTTTCAAATGTTATCTGACCAGCTCGTCAGCGAAATGAGGAAGCTGCGCAGTCAGTGTGGTCTCTTATCTGTGTTCATTGTTGTGATTGGCTACTGTATTATCGTTTTTTCTCGTTCCCATGGCCCAGTTGTCGCCTGGCCCTCTGGGAACTGTGGTTTTCACTTATCTTGGCTGCTGTAATAATAAATGCAAGATAAGAATGCATAATTCTCGCCTCCGTGTCTTTAATAAAATTAAGACTTTCCGTCATAATAACTAGGAAAATCTACATTTTAATTGTATGTATTGCAGTACTTTCTTTTTATGGCTATATATGCCAAATAAAAATATAATAAACGAAACAAAACCTTTGTTTGTGTCTCCATCTAGTTTGCATTGTGTTTCTTTAGATAAGCTGTTTAACCATTCTATTTATTTTGACCTTATTAGCAAAACACAAGTTTCATAAAACTTATGTCATGTAATTTTGTGTGGATTTCTAGAGGTTTTTAAATGTATCCAGTGCTTAATTTGTAAAAGAAAGAGGGCTGGTGTCCAAAGCTCTGGCCAGAAGCCCGAGTCTGTTGCAATTAAACACCAACACACCAAATACTAAGACTGTCAGTCTTTAATCCACCTCATGCCTCTTTAATCCACCACCAGACACTCCCTATCCCTCTATCTCTCTCTCTAGCAGTTGCCCGTTATCTCCCTTTGTGGCAGTTTTTTTTCGCCCTTCTTTTCCTCTGACTTTTCAAATTTTATTGTTTTTCCCTCTCTTGCTTTGGGGAAATACCTGATGCGGAAATATAAGTGCCAGTTACCCCCACCAGCAACCGTCGCTCAAATTAAGCACTGCATGTATCCCTATGCTTTGTAAGAAATGTTGCTGAGTAGCGGTAATGCACAGAACCAACCATCCTTTGCGTGGTGTGGCACAAGTGTGTGCCTCGTCAGGTATACAGTAATAATTGTATATATGTATGCATTTATATGTATTTCTATACTGTGAAACTAGCTAAAAGACATTGGAGCACTGCACATGGTCAAACACTACTGTAAGTCAAGGAGTGATTGGAGAGGAAACTGGTTTGTGGACGGTTAATGCATCCTAGAAAGTTCATGTTTAGTTTCTCATTTCGCCATTTTGTATAGGCTAGCATGACAATTTGAGGCTGTTTTGGGCACCTGCCTACTCCTAAATTTGTCTAAACCAAATTATACACAGAAGTTGGGAAAGAAAGGCGCCCTTTTTTAAAGCTCCTTCTGGGACCCTTACAGAGCAGTTCTTCTGTGATCCCGACTAGAGTGTCAGCCACTGCTAATGAAGTTAACCCCACCACCTGTTCCAGAACAGAAAAGGCAGAAACACAATATTAGGCATAGACAGGCCTGACTCTGATTCACATGCTCAAATTAAAGTTTACAAGCGGTGTAATCCTCACACACGTCACGGTACAGTAAAGTTCACAGGTACATTTCTTGTAATAACGGATAACAGTGTGTTTCCGTGCCATGGAGGGAACATTTGACAGATTTATGGTCTAGTCCAAGCACGAATGCTGCAAACAACACGAAATTCAATCCTACCCATAACCGCTCATAAAGCGTGACCTCTTGTTTGAATGGGAAAATTAGTTGCTGTCGATAATAAAACTACATGAAGCGCTTTATAGTTCATTGTTACATTGAAAATAGTTTACTGGAAAAATGTGGTTCTGGTAATTAAGAAAATCCTAGGTAGTTGTTCACTAGTCAACATCCACTGACAGTACTAGTCATTTTGGTTTATACATCGTGAAAAGTTGAACATCGACTGGCAATGCCCGTCGTTTCGCCTTTTACATAGTGACAAGGTTTTTGTATTTTATTTTGTTGCAAAACATCGCTATATAATCAATCACCGCTACAGCATCTGCCGACAAGGTGTCATTTTCTCTGTCACAGAGAGCAAGCACTTGGTAAGTCACATGAGCACCAATGCAAGGTTCCCTCGTGCACAAAACAGGCAGCAGCAGCATGTTCAGCAGCACAAACTTCCCATGCAACAGTGCAGTAGAAATACAGAACAAACACAGCAGTGCATACACTCTTCAGAGCGAGAGAGAGAGAGAGAGAGAGAATTGAGGTATTGCAATGATGTGGTTAGGTGTACATTAGTGTGAGTCATTTATTTACGTTATTTTAATTATATTACGTAATTTTAAATTAATTTCAGGTTATTTTGCCATAATCAATATAGTTACTCACAATTATGGGTGGATGGGGTGTGCATGGCAGGATTGTGGTCAAGCTAGTGAATGTGGTAAAAGGAATGTGTTTACAATGTATGTTTATTTTAAAATTATGGTTTTGTAAATGAAAAAAAAGTCTCCTTGGCAACATACAATATCTATGTTGCTGTTTCACATGAGAGGATTAATGGGTGCAATGCTAGAATGTAATTATTTAAAAGATTATCATACCTAAATAGTTTATCTGGCATTTGAGGATTAATGGGCACAATATTACGATGGAGTATCTTATCTCCATTAATATGATAGTGAAATTTAAATCACTTTAGAATGGAGCACCTGGCACCTTAAAAATGAGTACTCGCCATGAATGGATAGAGACTTCAAAGCAATATCAGGTCCATTGATATTAATCTGGTGGTTACAGAACTGGGCTGCATAATATCTACGAACTACTACTGAGATTGGGAATTGTGGAGTAAATGTCAAACATGATTGATTGTTTGAAAAGATGCAAACATATATTAGAAAATTTCGGTTTTTTGTATGAAGGGAGACTTGTTCTCATTATTGAAATGATGGTGTGTATAATGGATGTTGAGCTGTCACAAATGAATGAAAGGCTGCTCGCTCTAGGTGTTAAAGAGCCAATGAAGGTGAAATAGGAGCTCATGCTCATACAGGAAAAGGGTGCTGTAAACGAGACTGGCGCAGTAAAAAGTGTTCTGCCCACGATGGGTTTTTTTTTGGGGGGGGGGGGGGGTAGGTAGAAGGGCCTACCCTCCTGGTATTTTCAGGTGGGTGGTAGGGTCCCAGGGTGAGGGGCACAGAGATTAGTCCAGGAGGTGCAGGGAAGGGCTTGCTTGAGTGTCAGTAATAGAAATAGGTTCCATTTTTAGTGGGCACACCCTCTTCGTTTTTTGTCATTAAATATAACCCCACTGGCATTGCTAATCCCATTCAGGGAAATTTCTTTTTAACATTTGACCTACTGCTTTCCTCCTTTTACTTACTCCCTGTGCTTGTTTGCAAATTCCCGTCATGTTTGCGCCAACTTTACCTTTCTAATCTTGCTGCATCAACCAACTTACCACCATCCTCTCACCTTTGTATTTCCTGCTGTACACACCCCTCTGTCCATCAACTTACCACCCTCATCATTAGTCTTTTTGTTCTTTGCCAAATCTTTTCCAATTTCTGCCGATCTTTTCCCACCACTTTCTAACCTTGCACTGACCGCCTGTATTCCCAAACTGACCACCAAGCTTTTTTACCACCTGGCCATAATTGTACTTCCGGCTTTGCTCAGGCACTCCTCAGTCCGCTGCTCTTCTTTTCCACTATGTGCTGTCCTATTTGACTCTGGTATCTGCAAAGCACTAAAACTTCCTTTCACATTAATTATCCTATTCCACCCCGTTACTACTACCTCCCACTGATTCCACTGAGCCTCCAATACCTATCGACTCATGCCACCCTCAGCAATCTCTCCTTCTTCATACCCATTGTTGTCATCATCACACTTTAACACTGTTGTCCAAGTCCACGGCCACAACGTCATCCTGCACCCATCTCGTACTAATGCTCAGAACCCCTCCCTCCGCCCCCCCTCCCAATACTATCCGTTATGCTTGGTTTTATAACCTCACTAAAAGGACATTCTGCATGGGTGGACCCATCCACAGAGGTCTGTGAAACCCTGTCTTGTGCATTTAGAGTCAACTACCCTTCAGTCGGCCACCTCTAGCTGGTACAGTGTTAAAACTGATGGGTTGCCAGGTGCCCTCTGCAGTAGGTAGAGTGGACCTTTCCAGTCGGCTAAGAGGTTGCCATCCCACATTTTTCTCCCACTGCCTTGCCAAAAACTCAGCTCATGTCCCTCACCCTGGGAAACGGTGAAACAGTTTCTTCTTCTAGGAAATGAGCGCAGACATTTTTATTTATTATTATTATTATTATTAATAAATTTTATAGAGCGCGTAGTCACTCGTGAGTATCCCAGCGCTAGGAACAATTAACCAGAGGGGAGTGAAAGGCAAGGAGGTGAGAAGGGAATTTATGGAAAAAGGAAGGTTTTCAGCCTCTTTCTGAAACGTAGATAGTTGGATTCTGTTCTGATCTCCCGGGGGAGGGCGTTCCAAAGACGTGCGGTATGAACCGAGAAGCATCTTCCACCCGTACGGGCCTTCTTGATTCTGGGGATGGTGATGAAATATTCCTGATCGGAGCGAAGGGCTCTTCCGGCTTTGTACGGTCTGATGAATTTAGCTAGGATCGGAGGTCCTTTGTTTTGCAGAGATTTGTGGGCCAGGCAAAGGGCTTTGAACTGGACTCGTTCCCTGACCGGGAGCCAGTGGAGGAGCCTAAGAGCCGGCTTAGCTGAGGCTCTGGCGGGGGTGTTGGTGATGATCCGGGCAGCCGCATTTTGGATCCTCTGTAGCCGGTTCAGAGTGGCCTCAGGAGCGCCCAGGTAGATGGAATTGCTGTAGTCGATCCTGGAAAGTATTAGGCCTTGGATCAATCGTTTTTTTGCGGTAGGAGGGAGTAAAGGGAGGATCTTGCGGATTGATTTAAGGAGCCCAAAGCATGTCCCGGCTACTTTCTTTGCCTGTGTGGCGAACGAAAGGTCTTTTTCGAGCCAAACTCCCAAGCTCTTAACCTCTGATTTTGGGTCTGGGAGCGGGCCTAAACAGGGTGGCCAGATGTTCTGTGACCAGATGTTCGGTGACAGGGAGGGTCCCTTCTGACCCAGGAGAAGGATGTCGGTTTTAGAACCGTTAAGTTTGAGATGGGAACGGTTCATCCATCCTTGTATATCCGTGAGACAATTATAGAGGTCCGCAGGTTGTTGGCTTGGGTGGGATAGGGAGACCACTAGTTGTGTATCGTCAGCGTAGCTGACGATGCTCACTCCGAAAGGGATGACGACCTCCTCCAGTGGGGACATGTAGATGTTAAACAATGTGGGGCTCAGGGAGGAGCCCTGAGGTACGCCACACTGGAGGGGTTTTTCGGAGGAGCGGGTGTTGTTCTCCCAGATTTGAAAGGACCGATGCCCCAAAAAGGAGGATAGCCAGGACAGTGCTTTTCCTTCCACGCCGACACTCCTGAGGCGTTGGATCAGGAGTTGGTGGTTGACGGTGTCGAAGGCCGCACTGAGGTCGAGGAGGATCACTGCCACCGATCCTCCAGCGTTGAGCAGTGCTCTGGCCTCTTCCACCGCTACCAGAAGGGCGATGTCGGTGCCCTGCCCTGGGCGGAATCCCGTTTGCGATCTTTTCAGCCGATCATTGGTTTCCAGAAATTGAGATAGTTTTCTGTTTACCAGCTTTTCGGCGATTTTGCTAGTTCCAGGGAGGAGGGAGATTGGCCTGTAGTTGGCTAAGTCGGCGGGGTCAAGGGAAGGTTTCTTCAATAGTGCCTTGACTACTGCCGCTTTCCAGTTGGGGGGGACGATACCCTGTTCCAGTGAGGTGTTAATGAGCTGGGCAAGGGGGGGGACGATCGTGGGTGCTACACTCTTAAGGAAGCGTAACGGCACAGGGTCTCTAGGGGAGTCGCTTTTGATGTTATTTAGCGTGCTTTCGACCTCTTCAACTGTCACTGGTCCCCAAGAGGTGAGACAAGGGGCGATAGGAGTGTTATTGATCTCTATATCCTCGCACGTGTTGGTGGTTGGAATTGAATCGAGGATTTTCTGGATCTTATCCGTAAAGAAGTTGGCTAATTTGTCGCATTTTTCCTCGTCGGCCTTGGGATCTGGTGGGATTCTGGGTGATGAGTCAGGGACTTTAAGGAGCTCCTTAAGAATGGTGAAAGATTCTTTACTGGAGCACGCAGCGTGTTCTATTCTTTTTTGAAAGAATAGACTTTTAGTTTTCTGGAGAGAGGTTTTATAGGTTTGGAGTGCGGTTTGGTAGGCGTCCTTTTTGTCCTTGTCCTTATCCTTCCTCCAGGAGCGTTCAATTTTCTTGCATTCCTGTCGAAGGACTTTAAGCTCTGGGGTATACCAGGGAGCGGGGGTGACTCGTTTGGAATGTTTGAGAGTGGTTGTTTTGGGGAGGAGTTGATCCAATGAGGATGTGGTCCAGAGGTTGTACTGATCATCAGCGACGATGGGGTCACCGGAGAGAGTCGGTGTGGAATTAGCAAGGGTGTTGGCCCATTCCTCTGGGACAAGTTTGTGCCAGCGTCGATCGGTGATACGGGTTTTGGCGGGTTGTGAGGGGGCTGTAAATAGAGGGCAGGAGAAGGGGAATAAGGAAATGATCTGTCCATGGGAGAGGAAGAGAGGGGCCAGTGGTAATGTCCACGATAGTGGTCAGGACGGGGTCCAGGAGATGTCCCTTGTCATGAGTGGGTCCCTTATTGACCAGCCTAATGTTAAATGACCGCAGGTCCTGTAATAGATCGAGTGCTATGGAGTCTGTTGAGTCTCCGAGATGGAGGTTAAGGTCGCCAACTAAAAGGAAGTTGGGGGCGGAGGAGGCTAGTTGTGCCACTGTCTCCGTGAGGGCGTTGGTGAATTTTCCTGGAGGACCCGGAGGTTGATATATCAGCAGACCCGTTATGGAATGAGCTGGGGCAGTTTGGAGAGTGAAGTGGCAGCTTTCGCATTCATCGATGTTAGCATTGCTGATTCTGCAAATGAGGCGTTCTTTGTAAATTATTGCCAGTCCCCCTCCTCTCCCTTTGGGTCTATGCAGGGTTTGGATCAGGTAGCCCGGGGGGAGAGTGTTGACGATGTCGGAGTCAGAAGTTGCAGAGAGCCACGTTTCAGTGAGAAACAGTGCATCCAGACTGTGGTCTTGTATCAGTAAGTTGGTCTCATGCGTGTGCTTAGGGAGGGAGCGGCAATTAAGAAGGCCCATCAGTAGCTCTGGCCTGACCGGGGTCTGGGTGCTTGGATTGCAGCGTGCGCAGTTGATATAGGGTTTGCCTCCTGCGTGAATGTAGAGACAATCCGGCTTTTTTACCACGTTAAGAGCCCGGAGCGTGTCACTAGTGTATATCAGGCGCTCAGGCGGCAAAACCGGCAGAGTTCCAGGGCCTGGGTCCGCCTGGGCCCGGACGGGCCCAGACGCGCTTGCCTTAGGCGCTCCCGCTGCGCTCGTCCGCTGCGCTTGCGTGGGACACACATTTATGGAGAGAGGGGGGTGGGCGTGGCCTCGCGTTTCCCAGCGATGGCGTCCGTGTGCCATTTCCCCTTCCCACAGCACTAGGTTCCGCTGATTGTGGGCGCCTGCTTGGCGGGAAAGTGGTTGCAGTGGCTGGGGGTAAGTGCACAGGTTTTAAAAATACAGATAAATCACAGTTTCAATAATGTTTAAAAACGAGCGTGATGACACCTCCGGCTTCCGCCTCAGAGGTTAAACAATTCCAATGACCGGCGCTCTCGATCAGCGCTTACATAGGGTTGGGGGTGGGCGTGGCCTATCGTGTGGGCGTGGCCTCGCGTTTCCCAGCGATGGCGTCCGTGTGCCGTTTCCCCTTCCCACAGCGCTAGGTTCCGCTGATTGCGGGTGCCTGCTTGGCGGGAAAGTGGTTGCAGTGGCTGGGGGTAAGTGCACAGGTTTTAAAAATACAGATAAATCACAGTTTCAATAATTTTTAAAAACGAGCGTGATGACACCTCCGGCTTCCGCCTCAGAGGTTAAACAATTCCAATGACCGGCGCTCTCGATCAGCACTTACATAGGGTTGGGGGTGGGCGTGGCCTATCGTGTGGGAGTGGCCTTGTGTTTCCCAGCGATGGCGTCCATGTGCCGTTTCCCCTTCCCACAGCGCTAGGTTCCGCTGATTGTGGGTGCCTGCTTGGCGGGAAAGTGGTTGCAGTGGCTGGGGGTAAGTGCACAGGTTTTAAAAATACAGATAAATCACAGTTTCAATAATTTTTAAAAACGAGCGTGATGACACCTCCGGCTTCCGCCTCAGAGGTTAAACAATTCCAATGACCGGCGCTCTCGATCAGCGCTTGCATAGGGTTGGGGGTGGGCGTGGCCTATCGTGTGGGCGTGGCCTCGCGTTTCCCAGCGATGGCGTCCGTGTGCCGTTTCCCCTTCCCACAGCGCTAGGTTCCGCTGATTGTGGGTGCCTGCTTGGCGGGAAAGTGGTTGCAGTGGCTGGGGGTAAGTGCACAGGTTTTAAAAATACAGATAAATCACAGTTTCAATAATTTTTAAAAACGAGCGTGATGACACCTCCGGCTTCCGCCTCAGAGGTTAAACAATTCCGAAACTCAAGGCTATTTTATGATTTCAGCGGACAGAATATACGTCAGCTTTGTGATGGAGTAAATCGTCCATCGGTATCTAAATCAGGTTCTTAGTAATAGGAGGTATCTGGTCTTTACAGGTGCACGGGGCTACCCAAGACTAGGAACCAATCAGGAATAGCCACTTCACTGCAGAGTGGTTCGGGACCTTCCCCTACCAAATCTGATGTTATCGGAGGGCAAACCAAGGAGGAGTTGGGCTGCTTGTCTCTTGCTTAAGGCCAGAACTCAAACACCAGACAGGATGCAGAAGGTGCTCAGGATGCCAGTCTTACTCCACTCCATTTCTCCCCACAGGTATTTGGGCACTGGAGGGGGAGGGTAGGTCTAGAGAGTTGAGTCTTGGGAGGAGGAAAAACGGGATACAGGAGGTACTAAGGATGCCAGGACTTACGCCACTCCATTTCAACCCACAGGTCACCAGGGTCGGAAGTATTACAGGAGAGAACCTGGCACCTAAACCCTATGAACCATAAGAGTAAGGACGAGTAAGAACTTCTCTGAAATTCAGAGGACAGTATCCTGTATGCAAAGACTGAGCTACTTGATCACAAGAGGAGTAAGCCATTGCCCCTTTTACAGGGACAATATGTGTTTCTGGTTCCATTTTGACTAAACAACTGTTTCCTGCACACATTACAGATTCTACATATGCATGTGCAGGAGAGTAGGGTCTGCTTCCAATGGTTACCCCCACTTTTTGCTGTGATTCACTGTTTTTTCGACTTTAGTTTGGCTGTGGCCCTGCAAACCAGGCCCACAGCCCAGCTGTTTTCTCTCTAAATTGATACCATGTACCTTGTGAGCCCCTGTATATGGTACACTAGGTACCCAGGGCATAGGTGCACCCTAGGCCTACCAGGGGCTGCAGCATTTATTGTGCCACCCCTGGTTAGCCTTCCAAACTGACACCACAGGTCTGCAATAGCAGCCTGGGTAAGGTGGTGTAATCACCCATTGCTTAGATATTATATATATATATATATATATATATATATATATATATATATATATATATATATATATATATATATATATATATATATATATATATATATATATATATATATATATATATTGTGTGTCCCAATGTGCCCGAAGCATTTCAGGAGTCACTCACAGCTCGCCTCTGCCTCGGCAACTTGAATTGCAGTTGATGAGCCCTACACGTTTCGAGGCCGTCCACCTCTCATCAGGGGCTGGCTTTAAATTCCTGGCGCATGAATGCTCTCCTTAATGTACGCGCGCTTCATATGCCGCATTGCATGCAGGAACATGTAGTCCCACAAGAGCGATTTCGTTTCCCATAGTGGGCCCCAGGCGCCAAGTACATGTAAAAGCATATTTAAACCTTGGCAGGAGTTCAAAGTGGACGAGGCAATGTCCTTGGTGGTTTGGGTTTGCTGTGCTATTTGGATGGACAGTTTCCAGCCGCAGCCTCTGCATTCTAGATGGTGCTCTCCTGCGCGGCCGAACCACTGCGTTAATATTTTGTGTCCCAATGTGCCCGAAGCATTTCAGGAGTCACTCGCAGCTCGCCTGTGCCTCGGTAACTTGAATTGCAGTTGATGAGCCCTACGCGTTTTGAGGCCGTCCGCCTCTCATCAGGGGCTGGCTTTAAATTCCTAGCGCATGAACGCTCTCCTTAATGTATGCGTGCTTCGTATGCCGCATTGCATGCAGGAACATGTAGTCCCAAAAGAGCGACTTTGTTTCCCATAGTGGGCTCCAGGCGCCTAATACATGTAAAAGCATGTTTAATCCTTGGTAGGAGTTCAAAGTGGACGAGGCAATGTCCTTGGTGGTTTGAGTTTGCTGTGCTACTCGGATGGACATAGTTTCCAGCCGCAGCCTCTGCATTCTAGATGGTGCTCTCCTGACACATATTAACCTATAAGTCACTCCTATGGCAGGCATTGACAATCCAGGAGGCAGAGTGCTTGGTTTTATGTGAGAGGGTGCCCTAGCAAGAGCTGAGCCCCTCTTCAGCTTTCGGAACCATCTCCTTATAGCTGTTCTATGATATAGTCATACATATACAATTAAGTGCATTATAATCCTTGCAGTTAATGATAACTTTGGTTTGGCTTTATCAAAACATTTCGTGTAAGGTGTCAAACACTTTGGAATACTAACCCCCCCCCCCCCAGTTTTGGCAGCGGGGGTAGCATTTCACCCTTCTAGAGGGAGAAGACATGTAATTACTAGTAAACCCGGTTAAAGTTAAACAGGGACCCAGCATCTCAAAATGGATGCTGCTGCCACAGACACGAGTCTGCCCTCCTGCTGCTGGACAAAACTCTGGCAGGGGCGGCCTGGACAATAGGTTTCCTGTCCAGTGAGGTGCTAGCACCTCTCCACAGGGGCTTTGGTGTATTGGGGCAGGGTGGGTTGCATTCAGTGAATGCTCTTCAGACACTGCCGGAGGCACACAAGGTGCTCCATGCATTTCCTAGTTCAAACCAGTTGCTAGGGCACTCAGCCCCACCTCTGGCACGAAACTAGACAAAGGGGAAGGGGTGTAACCACCCCCTCCCCAGGTCCTCCTATAGGTCGGACCTTAGAGTTAGCCCAACCCCTAATCTTGCTACAATAATAGGATCCCAGTCCCTAGGACGTTAGAATACCCTGAACGAAACTCTGCAACATATATCTTGAACCTTTGACATTCCATATCGACTGGAAGATGGAAGAAATCTCCCTTGTGGTCAAGGAGTGACCACCCTGTTCAAACAGGCGCCAACTGCATCTTTGCCAGTCTGCATTTTCGAGACTCCCGCCAGATCCCGAAGAATCTGCGACACAGGACATGGACTTCCAGATATCTCTGACGCCGACCTCAACTCCAAGCAAAGCCCACACAAGAGACGTGGGACCGGAACTCCTGGACATCCTGCATTTTGCAAACTGCACCTACTTCCCGAGGTATCCCGAAGTTGTGCATTGGGGTATTTGAATCCCTTGCCCGAGCACCTTTTGCACTGAAGATCAGAGACCCACACTCCACGAGTGTCTCGTGGGCCCGCTTTGTGCATTGCAGCACGACGCGCCTTCGCGGTTTCTAGTCCGTTGGCTAGTGAGCCCCCTCGAAGGCCAATCCTTGATTTCTTAAGCTTTCCTGGTTGCTCCAGGTTTACTCCTAGTGCTCTCCAAAGGAGGAGTTCCTCAGACCTTGCTGGTTTGCACCGAAGCCAATCTCGTCTTCCTGCGTGGGTTGCGCTTGCCAAGGCTTGTTGAGTCCAATCCGGATATCAACACTGCAGTCAACTAGATCCTTTGTGGAACAGCTATAATCCAGCTCCTGGTTGTCGTCGACGCCTCCTGGACCTTGTGGATGAAGAGACAAACTTCACCTCTTGCACCTGAAATCCCCGACATTGGATGGTAGCTTCCCATCGCCTTCCTGGTCACTGGCTAGCGACCCAGACTCTGTCCCTTCTGCTTTCAGGTTCTTCACATCTCCGATCCTCCCTTTGATCCACCCGGACACTTTTCCTTGGGTCGCAAGCAGCATTTCTTCGCAGCTCTCCATTGGAATCAATGACGAAACCCGACACGAAAAGACACCTATGCACCCGGCTTCCCTGGGTGAGGTAACATGAGTACTCCGGTGCTCACTTGGGTATTGACTCTCCAAGTGTCCTAGTCTAAAAGGGTTCCATCGTAGTTCACCTCCTTGTGCCCGTAATCTTTAAAACTGTAACTTGTTCGTTCTCAATAGAAAGTCAATGGTAACCCGCGGCTGTGTTTAGACACTGCAGGCGTCTCCCGTGGGCCTCCTACATCCTAACCTTTGGTGGTTCTAGGCAGCCCCAGCGATTTCACAGGCCCTAGACCTGCTTTCTAACTCTGACGTGGTTCTTATACCACTATTTTAGTATATGGTTTGTGAGGCCCCTAGGGCATAACGTATACTGTACAACTTATCGTATGCTAATTAAGTTCCTTGTATTGTACTTTTACCTCTGACCTCATCAAGAGACCAGAGGGGTTGTGTTTAGAATAAATACATATATATTTGATATATAACTTGTGTTGTGTGCTTTCATTTGATCACTCAAGAGATTATAATTGGTAAAACAACTTGCTTAACTCGCCTCTAAGTCTTAGCCTGAAGGCTGCTCTCCATAGCTACCACTAAGATAGCTTTCTATAAGGTTGATTTTACAACCTACCATCAATAAGGGTTGTTTGGACTGGTGCAAGGTGCCCACTCGAATAGTGAACATCATATACCAGGCCAACTTCTCACAGCATGGTGCTCTAATTGGGAGTAAATCCTTGTACACTGGCTCCCAGGCCTCCTGTAAGGTTCCAGACAGCACTCGAAGTCCTCAATTTGCAAGCCATATCTATAATATTTTAGTGCCTCTGTCTAGATGTTGTCAGCCCATGACCTGCATTAATTTTCCCCACACATCTGTACTGCATTGCAAACCCATTTTACTAACAGATTAAGCACGTTGCACTGCCATAGGCACAGTAGGGCATCCTTCTTAACTGGCTAAAGTCTGCTTAGCTCTACTGGAATGGCATATCAATTTTTTATCTCTGCATTAATGAAAGAAAATAACTGGAAACATCTGCAATATCACTAGTGAAAAAAGAGTGCATCGTGGTAACGATTGCTTTTGCCTTAGCCACACTGACCTCTGAACACACCTTTGTGTTGATTCCATAATTTATTATGGAGCACTGTTCCCTTCTTGTTACTGTTTTTGATAAGATTTTGTTTTGTACTGGATATTTTCATCCATTCCCTTCACCTTCTAAGCAAAGTGTTAGGGAATCCTTAAGACTAAAAGATTCTCTTTATCAAATGTTAAGGAAAATTATCCCTGCCTGGGCTATTTGTTCACACTATCCTTATATCCATTTTTTTTTATCATATTTTGCTTTTTCTTATTCATTTTTATCTTTTACTTAAATTTGGGTTGTACATTCTAAATAGTAAACACAACTTTATCTACTGAGAATTGTCTCTTTGCTTAGGCCAAAATTCCAAAGGGAAAACAGCTGTTTAGCTCACTAAGGGCCAGATGTAGGTAAATTTTATTTTCCGACCTCTTAAATACCGAGTCATACCGACTCGGTATTTCAGAGGTCGGAAAATAAAAGTACCGAGATGTAGGTAAATGCAGATGTGCAATTACCGAATCGGAAACAGTCGGTATTTTCCGATGCGGGAAATACCGACCAGTTAATGCCCATTCATTCCTATGGGCTTTGAAGCCCATAGGATTGATTGGGCATTTACCGGTCGGTATTTACCACATCGGAAAATACCGACTGTCACAAGGGTGCAGGGGGTGTCACTTTGACACCCTCTGGCACCCCCAAAAGAGGCTCGGGTGCCATGTGGCAGGCATACCTGCCCTAAGGGCAGGTCTGCCTGTCATATGGCATAGGTGTGCATGCACACATGTGCATCAACACCAGAAACTGTATTTTACCATCAAGTAGTATTTGATGGTAAAATACCGATTTTGTACTGCTTGTGGGACTCAGAAGAGTCCCACCTACATACCAATTTACCGGAATCCGTAATGATACCGATAGGTATATCGGTAAATTTACCGAGTCTGTAAAATACAGGGACCTACATGTCAAATTGCTCTTACCGGTCGGTAACGGCCGAATTCGGCCGTTACCACCCGGTAAACGCCTACCTACATCTGGCCCTAAAACTACTGTAGCTCTCAGGAGTTTTGTGTTTAGTAGCAGGAGTGCTCAGTAGTGGGTCACATCGACATGTAACAGGAACATGAAAAACGCTGAGATATGACAGCAATTCTTAATTAAAAAATATATTAAGCTGAATCATATTTGGCCCAGACTTTCCCCAAAGCAGACTGATTACTTGCCTCCTTGAAGAAATGATTCTACCAATCTAGACTGTGAAGAGATCGTGCACACCCGTGTTGGGGGAGACATTTGCCATGGTGTCTTAATTTGAGTCTGGTGATAAGTTTTGAAGTATATTTGCTGCTATGACTGATGATGAGAGAAAGAGCTGAAATAACCTATTTGGAAAGCAGCATTGCCTGACAGCCATGGGAGCCTGTACAATGCCCAAGTGTCTGAAGATCTGGATAAAGGTCATCACCACAAAATGGCGAAGTCATGAAGTAGCAGTGATATCATTTCAGCACAGCAGGCCAGAGTTACCAAAACACCTGAAGATCATCATCTGAGACATGAAGCAGCAATTTAAAAAAAAATCTGTGAATCAGTCCCAAAAAGATCAACAAAATGCTGGAAATGATCTCTGATTTTGTTTCCACCCTTCTATTTCAAACTGCCTTCTTAAACATTTTGGGGCAGATTTACAAGCCCCTTGTGCCACTTTTGCTTCACTTTTAACGTGGGAAAAGCGACGCAAAAGTGGCGCAAGGGGCTTGTAAATCTGCCCCTTTATCTTTGTATCTCTTTAGACTTCTCTCCTAAGGTGTCAAACTTAAATAAGTACTTCTCAAGAAGGAGTCAAAATATTTTCTCCTTTTTCATGCCTCTTCTAGGTTTTTCATTTGGAAGCTACTGTATCAGTATTTCAGAACAGATCAGGGTCCACACCCTTTGGATCCCATTGGTACAGTATATATTACAGTGAGCACGTTCAAACATTCACCCCATTTCTTGACTTTTTGTGCTGTACTTTTGTCTCCAGTTTCAAGACCTAAATCTTCTCCATAGTCTTTGAGTACATTGTGTATCTAAAACATTCTGGTATATTTAATAACCTCTGGTTATCTGCTATTATTCTTTCTATTTCAATTCCATAGAGTTTATAGGTGGGGCTCTTGTACATTTATAGTTTAGGTTTACTGCCTACACTTTTCCTCTGCAGTCTAGGTATCATTCTGATCTCTTTTCGAACTCATGAGTGCCACCGACTTAAAATAAAACAAAAAAACTTTTTATTGTAAAATTTGCACACAGTTGATTACAACAGTTATTGAATTACCACATCACATCATCACCATCAGGCCATCATTTCCGCTGACAAGCAAGAGTACTTTATTAGCTTCAGTTGGTTACACCCTACGACTAGATACCTGCCATGGGGTTTCCCTTCCCGAGGACAGCTGGGGTACATATTTGTCCTCTGTAAATGTTCCACTTGTTCCAGATTTAGTCCCATTTCAGAGGGCACCGACTTTTTTTTATTCATAGACTGACTTTTCTGCCACCATCGCCCAGTCCATATTTCTCTTCCATTCTGCCATGGTGGGCAGTGTCCCCCCCCCATTTTCTGGCAATGTTTCGTTTGCCTATTGCACAGCCTCTTGTGACCACAATACGCTTCTTACTAGTGAGGTCTGTCGATCCCCATAAATTGAGCAGACATTGTTGTCATGTTTGCTGTAGTTGTTCGTCTAGCACGATCTGTAGTTGTGTTGCTATTGCGCTCCAGTATATCTGAATGAGAGGGCAACCCCACATGATGTGCAAGAACGCACCCTCCTCCCCGCATTGCTGTCTACATGTAGAGTCCTCTTTTTGTTTCATTTTTGTCATAGTGTTTTGTCATAGTGTTGCAGGAGTAATATGCCCTATGTAGGACTTTGTGTTTACTTATTTTTAGTCTGGAGCTTATGGCTATTTCTCTGGGTGAAGCGAGCACTTCCTGCCAGTCCTCTTCTTTTAGTTCGCCTAATTTGTAAGGGGGTCTGGCATGGCGTTCAGTAACTTTTGGTAGATCTTTGATATGGCTTTACCATCAATTCGGTCGCATAGTAGTCTATGCTCCAATGGGGATGATTCTGGGGGAGTTGAGCTTGACGGGAGAAGCAACATTATTGCATGTCTGATTTGTAAATACCGGTAAGTCTCGGATATTGCCATCTCGAATTCCTCCCTCAACACCCCCAAAGGCTTAATGTTCCTTTATGCCCATAAGTCCCCCACTTTTGAAATGCCTATCAAATCCCATTAATCAAATCCTGGCAGTCTGATCAGTTCTCCGAATACTTCTGAGTCCCACAACGGTGTCGTCTGAGTTATTGTATTTTCCCATCCAAGCGTTTTTGTTACCTTGTGCAAGAGATGGACAGTTTCTTGTGTCGGCCCTGTTAACACCTGTCGTTTGGGGTTAGTATATAGCGCCCATCTGTAACCTCTAGGGCCCATCAGGAATTTGTCAATTTGGTATGCTGGGTCAGAGTGTGGGCCTTATGTAGAAGAGTGAGGGATCTCTTGTAACATAGATCCTCAAATAGCAGAATCCTTCCTCTGTCACTATCACTGCGCAGTCCGAAAGGAACTTTGGTGTAGGACCCTGAAGGATGAATAATTTTGATTTGGACCAATTGATGGTGTTCCCAGAAAATTTACAGAAGTTAGTAAAAATGTGCATAATCCTGCTTAATAATGAGTGGGGTGACACCATGTAGAGGAGGATGTCATCTGCATATAAGGAGATTCTGTCCTCCCATCCCTCTGTCCAATGCAGGCCTCTGATTATAGGGTCTCCCCTTATCCAAGTCGCTAGGGTCTCCAGCATCAGGGCAAAAATCAAGCGTGAAAGGAGGCACCCCTGTCATTCTCCATGTTTGAGTGGGAAGGGACTTGATATGTGTCCATTCACAATGACGAGAGCCAGGGGCTGTGTATATAATAGCTTGATCCAAGTTATACATTTGGGGCCATAAACCAGTCTCTCTAGTACAGCAAATAAGTATGGCCATTCAATGGTATTGAACGCCATTCTAGCGTCTAGAGAATTCCTGCTGCTTCCCTAATGGTGTCATTTCTACCCAACACACCGTGTGGACCTCTAAGATTTAGTGCTGTGTTCCACCCAGGCATAAAGCCGGATTGATCCAGATGTATGAGTTTCGTGATCAGCAGCATTAGTCTGTTGGCCAACAATTTTGCCAAAATGCTGGTTTCAGCGTTGAGAAGCGAAATGGGTTGGTATGAACTACAGAGTTCAGTTGGCTTACCCTGTTTATGCGTCACCACAATGGAAGCTAATCTTTGGTCTCTGGGTAAGTAACCCTGTTGTAGGCTTTCTTCATACATTTCTTTTAGATGGGGTACAATTTTTGTAGCAATCAGTTTGTATAGTTCGATAGGGAGCCCATTGGGTCCCATTGCTTTCCGGGATTGTATACTATTGATTGGTCCCGTGATTTCTTTGTCCGTAATGTCACTGTCCAGAAGAGTAATGTTGTCTGCTGTTAGGGAGGGAAGTCTGCAAGTAAGTCTCTGGAAGTCTTCCGAAGTGGCTGAGGTAGTAGATGTGCAGGTCTGTCTAAAATGTGTTGCAAATGTCTCCGCTTTACCCCGTGGGTCACTTATCATTGCTCCATTCTCGGATTTCAGACATGCTACCCATCTTTTTGCTTGTTTGCGTCTATGTAACCATGCCAGTAATTTTCTGGCTTTATCACCGGTTTCATATATTTTGTGGAGTATAGTCAGTCGCTTATTCCTGTCTTTTGACAGCCAGCGCATGAACAGCCCCTGCACTTTCCATCTGGGCGGCTTTTGCTTCCTTCTCTACAATCTGTTTCTAAATCTAACAGTTCCTCTTTCCGGTCTTTTTTTATGTCCGATCATTAGGGAGAGTGCCTGCCCTTCTATTACAGTTTTGAATGCTTCCCAAAGTGTCTGGGAGGAGGAAACAGAGTCTGTGTTTCCTTTAAAATAGTTTTCTGTGGTTTGAATTAAGTAATCTCGTATTTGTTGAAGTTTTAAGTACCCGGGCTTGAGGGAAATAGTGTTTCAAGTTAGTTTCTTTCCCCGGGGTTAGATGAGCCAGATTAGTGAATGATCAGATATTCATCTCGCTAAATGGTGGACTTCTTTGATGTAGGGCAACTGATGAACCAACGTCAGTATGTAATAGATACACGACTGGCTATTGTGCGCCACTCAGTGGAAGGTGAATTGCAAGGTCTGAGGATTGTTTGCTCTCCAAACGTCCACTAAAATCATTGCTTTTACATATTTTGATAGGGTAGTGTTTTTACTGTGCGTACATCTAGGGGGGTTTCGGTCTTTTTGGCCGCAAAGTGCCAAGTTTAGATATCCCCAAGTATTAAGTCTCCCTCTGGTAATTACACGAGTACTGCGCTTGTCAGGTAGAGTTACTATTTGTAGTGTCGGAGGTATATAGACTGATAGTATATTTGAGGGTTTGCCCTCCCACCTACCAGCAGTGGTGGGAGGTAAGGTCTATCATATATAGGCATCTTTTATTTAAAAGTATTCCTGTCCCTCTGGAGCCTGTGTGAAACCAGAGTGTACGATTAACTTGTACCCCCCTCTGTTCAGTGCCTTACTTGTGTTGCCCACCAAGTGGGTTTCCTGCAGTAGTACAATGTCAGGTGTATGTTGTCTGAAATATTGTAGGGCTATCCCTCTTTTCAATTTATCCCCCAGCCCATTCACATTCCAAGAGAGGAACTTGGGGGGGGAATTTGTCTTACTTAGGTTCGTGCCTTTCATGGTAGTAGGTGCATATGGACTTTCCTATCCCGTTTTCAGAAGGAGTTGCCCGATGTTTGGGGTGCTGTGCTGAGTATGTCATTCCCAGTGCTGAATGATCTTGTGAGTGAATCTGTTTTGAAACTGTACGGAGTGTGCTACGTCTACTAATCTATCTTTTACGCTACAGCTACCCCAGCTTGCTGTATTAAAACAATGATACGGGCGGTTATCAAAGGTAATGGCTCATTCCCCTCCCTGCATGACAGTACTAGAACTGCCCGCCTCCCCAACATTGCAGAATTCCTGTCATCCCTCCCCATTAAATTCGGAGGAATCTAGGACCCACGGGAGCCGATGTACATTTTCCGTTTTCTCTTTTTTCTCTTAAATAACACTGAGGAGTTAGCTAGTCAGGTTTATGTGTTGGTTCCTACGGCATTGGTGCAGGACCTTTTGTTTCAGGCCCCATAGGACTATGTACAGTACGCCTCTGCATTCGCCACATATTGTTTCATATTGTCTGGATAGCTGCTCACTCATCTTTGTCCGTTCCCTCATTTGACTTCTTGGTGCTTCCTTGCGTGCATCCGTTTTTATCATCCAGTTTGTGCATTTTCCTGACTTGTCGTCCGAGGGCTTAGTCTTGCCAACTGTGCGCCATCCTTCTAACCAGTCTCAAGTGTCTTCAGGCGTGAAGAAGAACCAAATTTCACCTTGTGCCTCCACCCTCAGTTTGGCGGGGAACAGCATTGCGTATTTTAGGGTGTTGTCTCTGAGCGCCTTTTTTACTTCGAGGAAGTTGCGCCTTTGCAAAGTGATTGTAAAGTCTGGGAAGAATGCAATTCATGCGCTTTCGAATTGTACTTGTAGAGCTGTACGGGCTGTCTGCAATATGATGTCACAGTCGCGGAAATTAAATACTTTGGTCAGAATCGGTTTTGGAGGGGATCCTGGTCTGGGTTTACCTCCCGGTACTCTATGTTCCCTTTCGATGGTAAAATAATTCGATAGTCCTCAGGGCTTCAGGTGTTTTTGTATTAATTCTTCTACAAAGAGATCTGCTGCTGGCCCCTCGGCCGGCCCCGGCTCCCCAATAATTCTTATGTTATTCCTTCTGGAGCAGCCTTCATAATCGTCAAACTTAGCTTCCAGTGTTTTGGTTGTGGTTTGCAATCGTAATTGTTGTTGAAGAGTCTTGGTGCCCACTTTCAATGAGTTCGCCGTGACTTCGACTTCCTGTACCCGGTCTCCCAAGTTACGCAGATCTGCTCCTAGTAACGAAAACTCAGTGGGCACCGTATCGATACGTCTTTCCAATGAGGTTTGAACTTTATTGATCGCCGCAATTACATTGTTTAGTGTTGGTTCTTCCTTTTCTATGGGGTGGTCGGATTGGGTATGCATTTTGTGTAGGGCATATTTATCTAGCTTAGTTTGATGTGTCCCACGCCCTCCTTTGTTGCCCGGCATAGCTGGTGTAAACAGGCGTTATTTGCTATGTATGCCAACCGGCTCCCCCTACCTAGGTACTCCCAGAGGTCAACTCATATGAGGCACTGAATCGGTCATTTCCTTTGGAGTGCATGATTGGTATATCCCCATATGCTATTAATCTGCAATGGTTATCTCAAAATATACTCAGTTTCTCACAGCGCACTCCACTAACTTGAAGTATTTTAAGTCAGTAACGTAATTCTTACTTGTGAGGATAATGCCATCTTCAACTCCCTTAATATTTACCCTTCTAGGTATTTAAGTGTTACAGGCTTCCTGGTTTTAGCAACATTTACCTCCAGTGTCTTATCCTGATACACAAATGCATTTGCCCAGCTTTCCTCCACCACCTAATTCTCCTATATCCCTCTCCCATTCCACTCCAATCTACAAATCTTTAGCTAGTACAGTTTATTCACTTTTTTGTGATTATTTTCACATCTCATAATCTCCATGCACTGATGATTGCACCTGTTGCCTTACAGCATTTTTAATAACATTTTTGTTTCTAAATTTGATGTACCACCACAGGTTTTAAACATTTCCTGGTGCTGAAAATAACAAGTTTCATTAATACCCTAGGTATTTAATGTAAGACAAATAAGAGCAGAGTTACCCCTCTTAGGAATTACATATGTAACCTGCAGGTTATTGACGGATTTGAACAGGAAAGGAATGCTTCAACGTTTGGCTTAATGAAAAGGAAATCAGGGCAGAATAGTTGTAAACACTACTATATGGTGTTCTGCTTCCAAGTCTGATATGTGTACATACATTAACTTGCAGTTTATGTATGACAAATTGAGCAGTGAATGGGTAGCAATGTGGTTATGTAATGACATTCATTCTAAATTCCAATTCCGATTCATACATAATATCAGCATAGATCATGTCATTCTCCAAAGATAACCAAAAACAAGTTCTTTGGATCATACTTTATTGCACATCCAACCTCCTAAAATTTAAAGTATTTATATTTGAAACAAAATATATGAACTTTCTTCTTTAAAGTACAGTATAGAACAAATATTTATGATACAATCACCATATAAAAAGAACATCTATTGAAGGACTGACATCAAATTACCCTGGGGGCCAGAAAAATATGTATACTTTATCCATCAGTTTTTCTTTTTTCCTTGCTTTTACATGATTTCATAGATCTACTTAAATATCATTGGCATAAATATGTTATGGTGGTGTTGATGCCGGGGATCCCTTCAGCGTGTTGAGTGCTGCATGGATTCTGAAGTGTAAACGGGACTCCATGGAGTAGTCCTTGTAATTAACCCTGTAACAATATAATAAATTAGGCTCAGACTTCCTATTACAGCAACACAATGAGAGTTACAACACTAAACTGCGAGGGCAAGGAGACAGTGCTAGAGGGACATAAGTCTTGTTTTAATTGTAACCAACAATATTTATTAATCATTCTGAAATGCACTGTGCACAAATGTACCATCAACTGTAGTAAGAAAACAAGTTACTTACCTGTAACTTTAGTTCCCCAGTATTGGTAACTTTCATAGATTCCCATGCTTTGTATCATTCCCCGTCGTCGGAATGGGAGTCTCGGTAACAAAAATACCATAGCTGTAGGTACAAAAGACAATGGAAAAAGGCCTAGGCCTCATTTCCTTTTGTAGCATATCACCCTCTTTGTGTAAAAGAGACCAAACTTTGGCCTCAGCCAATCAGATGTGCCTCACCACTTAGAACCTTCCTGAAGGAACCTCAGAGCCTCAGATTTTCGTAGCCGTTGTGTACTTAGACACCATATCTGTTGTAGGCTGAGCTTTCCCCGGGGAGGTGGGTGGGCGCATGGGAATCTATGAAAGTTACCAATACTGGGGAACTAAAGTTACAGGTAAGTAACTTGTTTTCTTACCCCAGTATTGGAACTTTCATAGATTCCCATGCTTTGTATCAGAGTAGTAAGCAGTTGGCAAGATAATCACATTTTGCATTGTAAATAATAGCAGTAGAAACATGACATTAGATACAAAATGTGAAAAAATGGAAGGTGGGAAGAAAGGAAAGCTCACCATTAGTGGAAGAGGTTCCTCAGGACAGCCTGTCCTACTGCTGCATCATCCTGTTGCAGAGATTCCAAGCAGTAATGCTTGGTAAAGGTGTGGACGCTGCTCCAGGTAGCAGCTCTGCAGATATCCTTAATTTGCACCCCCGCAAAGAGGGCTGTTGAAGAAGCCACAGACCTTGTGGAGTGCGCTCGTATCTTTCCAGTCAGAGGTTTACCAGCAGCCTTTTGACAATGTAATATAGCGCTTGTGATCCACCTTGAAACACCCTGTTTGGATAGTGGAAGGCCTTTATTCGGTCCCCCGAAGGCCACAAACAGTTGAGAAGATTTTCAAAAATCTTTAGTACGTTGCAAATAAAATTTTAAGCATCGCTGCACATCCAACGAATGCAATGCTTTTTCCGCTGGCGTGGAAGGCTGAGAGAAGAATGTCTTCAGAATGACCGGTTCATTCAAGTGGAAATCCGAGGGAACCTTCGGCATGAACCTAGGGTTAGTCCTCATGATGACAGTGTTCCTTTTGAATTGAAGGAAAGGTTCTTGGATGGTCAAAGCCTGTAATTCTCCTACACGCCGAGCCGACTTGAGAGCAAGGAGAAGAGCCAATTTCCGCGAGAGATATTTGATGTCAGAACGATGGACTGGTTCAAATGGACCCTTCATAAGCTGAGAGAGGACCAGATTTAAATGCCATGTTGGAGGAGGCGGTCTCACCGGTGGATAGACCCTGAACAGGCCCTTAAGAAATTGCTTGATTATTCTGGAAGACCATAATGAAGGCCCAGAGTCTGTCCTTCTGAATCGTGACAAAGCAGCCAAATGGACCTTAATTGATGAATGGGCTAGACCAGATTTGGCCAAAGACAGCAGGTAAGGTAGGATCTGATGAGGCTTGGAATTGAATGGATCCATGTTTTGCTTTCGACACCAACAACAGAATCTTTTCCACTTAAGGCGGTAAGTTTTGTTAGTTGAAGGAGCCCTTGCTTGGGACAGAACTTCCCTAACCTCCCTTGACAATGGCAGGTTCATAAATTCTCGCTGTTCAGGAGCCATGCAGTCAGGTGTAACGACTGAGGGTCTGGATGCAAAATCTGTCCTTCGGACATCGTGAGAAGATCCGGCAGAATCCTTAGAGGCAAGGGGGGAGCTATCGACAACAGATGGAGCTCCGTGAACCAGAACTGCCTCGGCCAAGCCGGGGCTATCAGGATCATCCTGCACGGTTCCACCTTGAGTTTCTTGATTAGTCGTGGTATCAGAGGAATGGGAGGAAAAGCATAGACAAATGTCTTCGACCAGGCTATCGAAAGGGCATTTCCCAGTGAATCTTGATGGGGAAGCCTGCTTGTGTAAGACCGGCATTTCTTGTTGGTCGGAGTGGCAAAAAGGTCGATGTCCGGCCTTCCCCACCGGCTGAAGACTTGTTCCAAGACTTCCTGATTTAACTCCCATTCGTGGCTGACCGAGGATGACCTGCTCAGTCTGTCAGCGTTTTCGTTTAGGACGCCAGGCAAGTGTTCTGCCCTCAGAGACATCTTGTGTTGGATCGCCCATTCCCAGACCTGCTGGGCTTCTCGTGACAATGGGCGCGATCTGGTCCCTCCTTCCTTGTTCACATAGTGCATGGCCGTCGTGTTGTCCGTCCTGATAAGCACTTGTGAACCTTCCAGGCGAGGAAGAAACGCTTGCAGAGCCAGTCGTACCGCCCTGAGTTCCAACAGGTTGATGTGGAGGCGTTTTTCCTGGGGTGACCAATTACCACTGGCATGTAGGTCCTGCAGCACTGCTCCCCAACCCTCCAATGACGCGTCCGTCGTTATCACCTGTGGAGACGGGTCGCTTGCGAAGGATAGGGCTTGGAACAAGTTGTTTTGATCTGTCCACCACAAGGCCGCGTCCTTCATCTCCGGAGTGATAGCCAGTCTGTCGTCGAAAGAACCGTGGATTTGCTGCCATTGATTGTCCAGTTGTTCCTGCAAGGGACGCATCCTCAGTCTGCAATGGGGGATTAGTGGAATACACGATGACATTACTCCCAGCAGAGACTTGTCGCGGCGTACTGAAAGAGACTTTCTTGTTCGCAAGTCTTGGGCCATGGTGTGCAATTTCTGCCTCCTTTCCGGAGTAGGAAAAGCTTGTGAAAGCTTCGAATCCAAGATGGCTCCCAGAAACCGAGCTCTTCTGGACGGGATCTGGCAAGATTTCTCGTTGTTGAGAGTGAGACCCAGGTTCTGAAATAAATTGGTACATGCTTGAACCGCCTGTAGCGCTGTTTCTCTGGACGGAGCTTTCAGTAACCAGTCGTCCAGATAGGGGAAGACTTGAAACTTGTGTTTTCACAGGAAAGCTGCTACTGGCGCCAGCACCTTTGTGAATATTCTTGGGGCTGAGCGGAGTCCAAAGGGTAAAACCCTGAATTGGTAATGGCTCTTGGCTACTGTGAATCGCAGAAACCTTCTGTGCGCTGGGTGAATCGGAATGTGGAAATAGGCATCCTCGAGATCGAGTGTGGCCATGAAATCCCCCGGGCTGATCAGCTTCAAGATGTCCTGGAGGGACACCATCCGGAAGGACAGAGAAATGAGATAGGTGTTTAGCCCCCTGAGGTCGAAAATAGGGCGCCACTTGTCGAGCGTCTTTTTCACCAGGAAGAACCTGGAATAAAATCCTTGACCTGTTTGGTTTGATGGAACTGGCTCTATCGCCCCTTTTCGGAGCATCTGTTGAACTTCGAGCCGAAGGAGACGCTGGTGTTTTGAAGGAGTGGCTGCCGGGGGCTTGGGTGGCGGAACTTGTGTGAACTCTAAGGTATGCCCTTTCCGAATGATGTTGAGCACCCAACGGTCCGATGTTATCTTGGACCAGTTGTGAAGGTATTTGTTGACCCTGCCTCCAACTGATGACTTCCTGAAGGAGGGTCCAGTAGGAAGAGCCAGGAGGCCGCTATTGGCGCTTGGACAAATCTCGTCCTCGTGCCCCCTGCTTTCCTTTACCGTAAGGCCTGGAGTAGTTGGAAGACTGGCCCTGCCGCTGCTGGTAAGGTTGACGGTGTTGCTGGGAACCGGATCCTGTGTTGGAATAGCGTTGTTGTTGGAAGGATCCTCTGTAAGTACCACCCCTGCCTCTGGATCCCTTGAAAGGAGACTTTCTGTACTGAAGTGTACCTAAAGACCTAGCGGTCTCTGTGTCCTTTTTTATATCTTGCAGGGTGTCGTCAATGAGTTTGCCGAACAACGCTTCCCCATCGAAGGGGAGATCCAATACCTTATTCTGAACCTCGGGCCGGAACCAGGTAGCTTTAAGCCACCCTTGGCGACAGAGTACTGCCGCTCCAGCCAGTGAACGGAATGCAGTAGTTGCAATATCCATTGTACAATCGATGATTTCCATCGACGTCGCCTCTCCCTCTTGTAAAATCTTCTTTGCCTCAGACGTAGATTCAGGAGGCAGCTGGTCAAGGTACGGGGCGACATCGCACCAGAGTTGGCGATCGTACCTACCCAGGATCGCTAAGGCATTAGCCGCTCGCACCAGCAAACTCGCCATCAATGAGAATCTTTTTCCCACGTTATCCAACCTCCGCCCTTCCTTGTCCGGAGGAGTTGTCAGTGGTGCCGAAGGGTTGCGCGATTTTCTCTGTGCTGCCTGCGAGATCACAGAATCTGGTCTTGGATGACCTGTCAAGGCCGCAGGGGCATCATCGGTCACCTTGTACTTCTTATCGAGACGCGGTAGCACCGGGACCACCGTCGCCGGGAGTGTCATTGTCTTTATGCCCTCTTTCCATAGGTGATCCACGATAGGAATGGACCTGGCAGTCTTCCGAAAGGGTTCCTTAAAGTCATATAAGAAACAATCTGTGGTAACTTTAGGCATTGCCAATTTAAATCTTGCCGCAGCTCTCTCCATCAGCTGATGGAAGCCCCCAATATCCGCTGGCGGGGAGTCCGCCGGGTCTGGATTTGGCGATGCGGGATTGTCAATAACATATTCATCATATTCCGTGTCGGGATTAGAGACATGATCCGACTGTTGGTCCTCATCCGAGGATTCATCAACATCATGAGTCCCTGGCAATCCAGAGGAATCCTGTTGTAAGGACGCTTGAGGCTGTGGAGAAGTTGGAGCCGTTGAAGTAGGTGGCACCAATGAAGCCCGAGTCCTTGAAGGCGTAGCAGGCGTTGACGTATTTGGCAGAGGTCTACTGGCCTTAGATTTATAGTCTTGTAGCATCTTATGTAGATCTTGCAGGAAAGACGTTGGCACTGAAACCATTTCCTGTTCAGGTTGCAGGTGCTGCTGCTGACTATAACCACGTTCCTCGTGGCCGTATTCGCCCTCTGAGTCAGTGTCCTGGCATTTGACAAATAGTTGGGAAGGACTATTGGCATAGCTATATGCATCCTGTTCATCCTCCTCTGAGTCTCCCTCTTGAAGGAGCATGGTAGGTAACAGAGAGGACACCGTCCTTGGAGAAGTCATCTCTGGCGTGATCCGCGTCACAGAAATGGTAATCCGCTTTTCTGTGGACAATATCGTTGGTTCCGTAGTCGACGGTTGTATGTACGCCATCGAGATAGGTGTCCTGGACGTCGTCGACGATGAAACTGTCGACACGCCAGCCGTTGTCATAGTCACTGTAGTAGTCGTCGACGCCCTCGTCGACGAGACCGCAGTCGTCGACACCGTCGTCATCGTCGTTGACGGGACTCTCGCCGTCGACCCCGTCGCCATCGTCGTCGACGGGGCTTTCGTCGTCGACGGGGCTTTCGTCGTCGACGGGGCTTTCGACGTCGACGGGGCTTTCGACGTCGACGGGGCTTACGTCGTCGACGGGGCCTTCGACGTCGACGGGGCCTTTGTCGACACCTTTGAAGTTGGTACCTTCGTCGTCGGCGTCTTCAGTTTCTCCGTCGACGGCGAGGACTCCGCTGTCGACGGTAGCGACGTCGACGAACCTCCTGTCGACGGAGTCTTCGATGTCCTCGTCGACGGGCCTCCCGCTGTCGACGTCTTCGTCGTCGAGGACTTAGAAGTCCTCTCAGAAGACTGGCATGAAGGTGTTTTGAAGGCTGTAGTAGTCTTCTCACCCGTAGAAGGCGCAGAAGGTCCATCCCTCTCCTTTACACTTCCGTGAGGAGATTTGCTGGGACCTGGGCTCTCAGACTCACTGGGGGTCTTTTTTGAGGACTTTGAAGATCTTCCCACTGAAGGAGAAGGGGAACCCCTACCCCTTTTCACTGACCTTCTTGTAGAAGACATCGATCCAGCATCCTCACTGTCACTAGAGACAGTATCCCTTGATTTAAGCTTCTGCAGCCATGTCAGGAGTCTACCCTCACGGTCCCGGAGGGTTTTGGCGGAAAAAGTGCGACAGATCTGACAGCAGTCAGCAGCCTGGTGGTCAGGATAGAGGCAATAAATACAGTCCTTATGCTTATCCTCCACAAAAAGCCTTTTCTTGCCACAGGAGGAACAAGGCTTGAAAAGGGCTTTTTTCTTCTCAATTTCCGACATCCTGGAAGGTAGTAACAATCCTGAAGAGAATCTGGAAGATCCTGAAGAAAATCCTGAAGTAATCCTTTTGAAGAGTAGAAGTTGAGCAGAGCTCAAAGGAGACTCCCTAGCACAACGTGCGGTAGAAAATCTGAGGCTCTGAGGTTCCTTCAGGAAGGTTCTAAGTGGTGAGGCACTTCTGATTGGCTGAGGCCAAAGTTTGGTCTCTTTTACACAAAGAGGGTGATATGCTACAAAAGGAAACGAGACCTAGGCCTTTTTCCATTGTCTTTTGTACCTACAGCTATGGTATTTTTGTTACCGAGACTCCCATTCCGACGACGTGGAATGATACAAAGCATGGGAATCTATGAAAGTTCCAATACTGGGGTAATCTTAAATACTTAACTGTTTCTGGTGCCATCAGTAAGGGTCAATGTGCTTTGGCTTGAATAGAGACTACTGGTCCTTAAGCTTGCAATAAAGACAGCCTTTTTCGGTATAACCAATGAATCAATCTGCCTTACTGTCTTGAGAATACTTATTGTGCAAATTTCCTTAGCCCAACTGGGTCCATCCATCGATAACCATCAGCAAGTTCTCAAGATCTAATGAAATGTGCAAAAGCTGAAATAACTGTTGCTTCGTTTATACCTACAAACTTATTCCCAACAACCATTAAAATGTCTTGGGCAGTGTTAGAAATGAAGTCTCTAGTTGGCAGAGGTATGCACCCTGTCAAGGTAGGGACCCACAATCCTACTCTTGGTAAGTTAGTTACACACCAAAGATATACTGTGCTTACCCCTTTGGTAGATTGGCACAGAGCAGTCAGGCTTATCCCCAGAGGCAATATGTAAAGTATTTTGTGCATACACACACACACACTGTAACACAGTGAAAACACCACAAAAGTACTCAAAACTAGTTTAGAAAAATAGCCAATTTTATCTTAATAAAACAAGACTAAATAACAAAAATACAACATACACATGTCAAGATATGAATTTTTAAAGATTAAATCAAGATTATAACATTTAGAAAACAATAGCTCCAATTGGGGCTATCTGGACGCGCTTGACAAAGAATACTCCACAAGTTCAATCCGCCCGAGATGAGGCCCGGCTATGGAGTCACATAGACCTCAGTACAGTACTCTGGAGATGTCGGGAATCAAAGACAATTCGACGTGCAGGGGAGGTGAGGCATTGAGGAGGCCAGTGCAGCATCAGTTCCTATGAAGGTCACAGGCGTGTCGGCACTCGGGGACAGTGAAGCAGATGAAGTATCAGTTCCTGGAGGCGATGCAGAGTTGTGAGGTTGCTGAAACCTGGGGGTGATGAGGAGTGCAGGGAAGTTGATGGGAGAGTTGCAAGTGTGGTACCTCGGTTCCTTACTGCTGTGCGGCATCGATGTGGGAGCGAAGGTCAATCTGCATGGTACTGATTACGCGGTGTCGTTGTGAGACCCCTGGTAGTGGAGTTGGAGCAGAGCATCACAGACTTCGTTGACGCAGTATTTGGGACTAACACAGTGGTAGTCCTTCAGGGTCGCTGCAATGACTGAGTTTTTGTTGTATGTTGCGGTTGTTGTGTCGCGGGGGATCATGACTTCGGTGCAGGCAGTGGCACGGCGTCAAAATTTAAAGAAAGACACTGGTTCCGAAGTGAAGCTCAGAGTCAAGTTGTTGTTTTTTTCCTTTTATCACAAAAATCACTTCCAAGGACACAGGAACTGGATTTGGCATCATTTGGCAGAGTATGGTTCTCAGCAGAGGAGTCCACGTGCTGCAGATAAAGTCGTTGATGGCCTTGAGACTTCCAACAGGAGGCAAGCTAAACTCAAGCCCTTAGAGAAATTTTTGAAAGCAGGATGTAGAGAGCAAAGTCCTCTCACTCACATGACAGAAGCAGCAGGCCAACACAGCAATGCAATTAGCAAAGTGGAAGTCCCTTCTGGCATCACAACAGCTCCTCTTCCTGGCAGAATGTCCTCAGTCCGGAAGTGTTCTGAGCATGTGGTGTCAGAGGTCCAGTACTTATACCCATTTTAGCACTTGAAGTAAGGAGACTTCAAAGAAAGGTATTTCCAGTGCACAATCTAGTGTGGCTCCAGGCAGACTACAGAGGGGTATGCAGCTCTTTGTGTTGGGACAGGCACATCCCTAATCAGGTGCAAGTGTCAGCTCCTCCCACCACTCTAGCTCAGGAAAGCTCAACAGCCTGGTGATGGGCCATCAGGATATGCAAGGCACATGTAAGCTCCCTTTTTGTTTGACTGCCTAGAGTGAATTCACAAAGCCCACCTGTCATTCAACCCAGACGTGTATTCTAGGGAAAAGTGAACATGACAGATCTTCGGTAGTTGAGGGAGGGAGATGTAAGGGGGGAGATTAGGTGCATAGTTTCACACTGAGGTAGAGAACAAACATGGCATCTTAGTGATTATGTTTATGACAACATAGTGCTTTACAGAGTAAGCACAACAGCAATAGCATGAGGTACATAGTGAGTAGGTAAAAAGAAATAATAATGGTAAAAAAGAGTAAACGAAATACAGTGGATATGTAAACAGAATAGCAGCAGGTACCTGAGTTACATAAAGTGTAAATAAAAATACATAGCGACAATCAGCGGAAAGGAGGCCCAAGGCCCTGCTCCCACAGCTGTAATGTCCTGTGCCGAGGGAGACAAGTAGGTGGAAGGCACTCCTCCAAGCCACCCCATGAATGCTCACGCACTATTTTGGCCAAAAGGACAGCCAGAGATGCAGGGAAGGAATTACAGCAGGATGGTGTGCGCCTCCTATTGAGAGTAGTCGGATTTGGGCTACCAAGATGGCAACGGTGGCCCCAGCACCTGCTTCCACAACTGAAATGCCCAGTGTGGATAGGGGCAAATAGGGGGTAGGCACTCCTCCAAGCCACCCAGGAAGGCTCACACACCATTTTGGCCGAAAGGAAAGCCAGACAGGCAGAGAGAGAATCACAGTATGATGCTGGGTGCCTCCTAGTAGGATTAGTCGGATTTGGGTAACTTCGGCGCTAACAGAGGCCCCAGTGCCCGCTACTCCAGCTGTAAGGCCCGGTGAAGAGGGGGCAAGTATGGGGTATTCACTCCTCCAGGCCACCCAGGAAGGCACATGTACCGTTTAGGCCAGAAGGATATCCAGACAAGCAGGGTAAGAATCACAGTAGGGTGTAGAGTCCATCCCAGTAGTATTAGTCGGATTTGGGCTACTTCGATGAAAACAGAGACCCCAGCGCTCAGCCCGTCCAGCTAAACTCCGCTGTGTAAATGGAGGGCAAAAGGAGGGTAGGCCCTCCTTCTGCCCTCCCCTGGAAGGCACATGAGCAACAGCAACTCTGCTCCAGCATCTTGGGCCCCCAATCCTCATCTCCCATCGGGAGTGTGTCCGCACTAGCGCTTGACCTGGCTCTGCTGACTTGGAATTACATCCACATCATCTCCTCCCATGGGCCACTAAAGATAGTAAATTGCTGTCCTCTAGGCCAGGGCCACCAATCCTTATCCTCTGGAGCTAGAGCCGGTGGCCAGACCAGCCTCCACAAGCCCCAGGCACTCTTCCTGCAATCAGACTCCCAGAAAACCAGTGACGATAGGAAACCAGGCTAGGAGCTACATATTTACCAGGTCGCCAGACCCAGTACGTCGGAGGGGAAGTTAAAGCTTTCCCACTGCGGTTGCTCATCAGGGGCTGGCTAATACAGGGATTTCCACAGAAAGTGATCCCAAGCCCAGGAGCCTTTCACAGGCTCGTCCTTCTGGCGGCCATCTTGGTGAAGTGTGATCAGTATATATTCCATGTACATATTCCATGTATGCACTAGGTAACTTCAAGCACAAAATACATCGCACCAAAGGGAAAGAGAGAAAGAACCTATCTATTAAAACTGCAGGACAGAGATGTTAGTGTGATGTTAAAGTACCCACAGCCTTACATGGAAACAAATGGCAAGTCACCTTAAAGTACTTTCGTTCTTTCCCTTACAAAGGAACTCAGTAATTTGGACAACTATCTTCACATGGTCAATAAACACTTCTGCAGCTCTCACAATTCTTATTAGGTACAGGTACATTGCTCTTTAGTCTTCACGTAAGACAAATAGTATTAAATTGTCTGCACTTGGGCGTGATAACTAATATATTTAAGAGAGCTCAAAGTGTGGTGCTCAGTGACCAAAATGGAAATGCCTCTTATCTCTCCCAGAGAAATTAAGAATGCACAAAAACCGGGAACATTAGAGCATCTAAGAACATATCAAATCACTTAGTAGGGCCAAGGAAAACAAGAAGGGAAAACCAAGCAGAAGGCTGTTTTCTCCTCGTTAACCTTTTAACTAAAATCTTGCAGGAGATGTGAGGGTGTGACAGTATGAAGCATCAATAAAATATTTATTGTATGCTTACTCTTGTTACTCCTTCATAGCAATACAGAATAAAAGAAGCAAAATCTGATGTTCTGATAGAGTTGGTCGATTCTCCCGGCAACGTATTAAAAATATCAGTACAACAGCACAGTTTAAATGGAAGAACCAACTGGGCTCAATAGTAGACAACTTTAAAATAATTTGGTAATTGTAATAAAGAGTCAAAATTCATTAAAATAAGCAAATTCATAAGGACTTCGGTCAAAAATTACACAGCTTGCATTAAAGAACCAAGCATTTAGGAACATTTTTATCGAGTGGTTATAAGGTCAGTAGTATCACTACCCTTTAAGGCAGAAAGATGGTTTCACATATCTAACAGCTCAGGTCCTACGGGAAAAAGGTAAAAGTTCAGACTTAAAGTCCATTAGGGGGGAGTCAATTGGCTTAGAGCTAAAGATATAAGGGGAAATTGAAAATTAGAAATGGTTCGGCAAAGAAG
Source organism: Lissotriton vulgaris (assembly GCF_964263255.1). NCBI lineage: Eukaryota > Metazoa > Chordata > Amphibia > Caudata > Salamandridae > Lissotriton > Lissotriton vulgaris. Next base: position 36,417 of record NW_028249984.1, read on the forward strand.
GTTTTAGTTCTTCAACTACCGATTGTAGCATTAACAAACAGTGCAAAGTAAAAGATTGATCAGCATAGCATCTGGGTCTTAAGTAGGAAAAATCAGAATGGCAGTTTTTGCCCCTCCTATGAGGGTTCTTCTTTTATAGAGTCCTCACAGGACTAACATCGGTAGAAAAGAATTACAAAGTTGTGACTTATAGCCGTAGCTAAACTTCTATTACCACAGGAATATTTAAGTGTGAACGTTAAAGATGCATTAAAAATGTCAGGGTGAAGTCATGTACAGGAGAAATAAGCAACATTTCACTTGCAAAGAACTATCCATTGTATTAAATCAAGGGAAAGGCCAGCACTAGCAAAAAGCATTTAGAAAAAGGCCTTTAACCCCTTCGCCGCAGCGCGAATTTCGCCGCGGCACGGGGGGAGCTAGGGGGTGAGCGCGGCGCTGCGGTGCTCATGAAGGAACCACGCCGTCATGAGTCACGGGCGGCGTGTGCTCATGACGGCGTGGTTCCGTCATGCCCCCGCCCACTCATTAATTCGCAGGCAGGAAATTATTGTCGCATGGGCGGAGCGGCAGCCGCCTGACGGAACCACGCCGTCATGAGCACACACCGCCCGTGACTCGTGGCGGCATGGTTCCGTCATAAGCACGCAACGGGTTCAGTTAGCATTGCACATTTAAACGAAATGAGCTCTGACTTTACATCAAATATATTTAAATAAAATCAATTAAATGAATAATGTATATAGAACTTTCACACAATATTATTACATGGAAATGGCTAAAGTTAGAAATACCCTATTACCACAAACCTTTACGATATTTATATAAATTGCAAGTGTATTAAATTTCATTCTACAAAATTTGTTTCTAATACTTCATAAACTATAGCTTCTTTAGAAGGAAAGTGAAAAATATCAAGCTTGTACTTCATTGCTACACATTATTGCACCAACTTTTCTAATTGGTGCAGTTTGGGCAACAAGCATGAAAAGCACTAGGCCACTTCACATAGCATCACAATTGCCATCCGTATATGTTAATAAGCAACATATGCATTACAAATTTATTATCACAACTCATTTAGATGCATTAGTGTTGTCTTATAAATGTGATTTCTCTATCTCACGTTTTAAAGCCCGCTTTTAAGATGCTTCTTCTAATCTTGTGTACTTTCAACCTTTGAAGTCTATGTATAAATGTCTTGCGTATTATGATTTTTTTAATCATGTGGGATCAGTGGGAATTGTATTATGATTTATTTGAATCTGCTATGCCCAGTTTCACTGTGGAATGAAGTGTACTATTCTTCTGTACCCTGGTACATGTTCTCAACAGTAAATATCTCAAATGAATTTAGATCACTGTGCTCTTACCTTTACTTTTTATGCACAGTTACTAATAAAAATGGAATCTATATGAACCTATTTTGAATTTATAACAATGATAGCATTTTTTTTAATCATTCGGGAATGTACTAATAGTTAACTGCAATACCCTTTATTCATAGACTCCTTTAAAAGGGACATTGCACACTTTAAAACTAATACAAACACAAATCTTCTCTTTCAATGAAATAAGAAGGAACTGAAAAATGTTGATGTTATACACAGAAAAAAATATCCACACTTACTTTGCAGTTTCGATACACTTGATTGCTTTGTCCACATCTCCTTGCTGTTTGTGCAGAAGTCCTAATTCGTACAATGTAAACGGGACCAAGTAATGGTCATATTTTATTTGTTTTCCACTAAAGTGACAGATAAATAAAATGTTTGTAAATATAATGTCTGGCGTTCGATTATTATATTATTAGAATATTAAGAGGCCCATGGGAGATAAGGCACATACATGGGGCATACGTTACATTATTCGATTAAATACTAAACTAGATTGAAAGAGGCATGCTTTACTATCGAATGAAGAATCTCAGACTGTAATAAAGAGCAAAGTTCTAGTGTGGAAAGTAAATTCTGCTATTTAGGAAATTGACAAGTTGAAAAGCAGTGGAGTATTTGTTGATCTCATTTAGGCAATGCTATAAGAAGTACAATAATTCATAGTCTTGTAAAACAAACTAGATTAGACATCCAATTTTACTCTTTTGAAGTGAGATGAACATATTTTAGCATTGCAGAAGATACTTATTTTGGAAACCTCAACTAGTAGCATGCCAGGAGGCATGTTTGCAGAGTGGTAGAGAAAGGTGGCATGGCCATTGAAAAGCTCTCAGTATTCCCAGAAGGTAATAGGAGGGCTACGTGCCCCCAAGGACCCTCACTAGCCAAATGGACTTCAGCCCCCTATTAGTAGTGTGCCAGGAGGCACATTTGCAGAGTGAAAGTAAGGAAGTAGGTAAGTAGCCTTTATTGTATATGGTTAATTAAAACCATTTACCAAATTAATTGTGAATAACTCAGCTCTGTAAAATCATTCAGTTCACTAAAAGTTCATTAACAAAGTTAATATGGTGTCTAATACAAAAAAGATTTAAAACTTAAGATTTAAGATTTGTGGGGCCCAGAGTTGTGGAGAAAGGGGCGTGGCCTCAGACAACCTCTCAACAATCCTGCTGTCTGGAACTTACTGGAGGTAACAGGAGGGGGTGTTGGCACCCCTCCTGTGATCCCAACTTAGTCCCTCACAGAGGGATTGCTAAAAGGTGTTGGGAGGCCACATCACATTTCTCCACAGATCTACCAAGGCGCCTCTAGGCACACTACTTGTTGGGGGACGAAGACCACTTTACTCCTAAGGGACTTTGTGGCCCAAGAAGCTCTCCTGGTACCTCCTGTTAAGTCCTACACAGTGGGATTCCTGAGAGCTGGTCGGATCCCTTCCTTTCTCAACCACACATTAAGACCCTCTCTGATCACAGAGGGTGAAGACATGCAGCAAGTTGAGACCCACAAGCATGAAGGAGAACACATGGTCACATGGTCACATGAGGGGTATGGTTTTAGGAATGGGGAAGTAATGGTGATAACTAGTTCAGATTCAAAGGCATTAATATGGGCCAAGCATGGAAGAGAAACAGACAGAGCAAAAATAAGTGCATACTCGGCGTCATCAGCAAATGTTATTCAACAGGTAAAGGTCAGTAAGCGCAACCAATACATTTGTCAGACTATACGGGGAATCAGTTTATTCAAGGACCAATTGGACTAAGTAAACAATCATTTTAAGTGCAGTATTCCTGTGGATAGTGATTGGTTTATGTTATCAGAATAATTTTGCAGTTTGATGCAAGACTGCAAGAACTTCCACAGAAACAATGAAAACTATTGGGAAAACAATAAATATCTGTAGATTCATGCAAGCCTTCTTAACATAAGTGTATCAAGCTATCTATTTTGGATGCTTGTGATCAATATTATAGCAAATCAGATAACCTGTAAAAACGTGCCATCAGTACCCATATGGCATCACGTTTTTGGAGGCACAGGAGTGAACATTTAGCAAATTGCATTAATAATAGTTAAAATATATTTCACTTAGGTTGGATCATTGACAGTCTCAAAAGGTCATTCATGTTCAGCCATTTATTTAAATTCTCCAATACAGTTAATCAATATACAGACTTACTTAAAGATAAATTATTGTTCTAATTAGAATAAACAGCCAGTCAACATTCACAAATTTCAGCAGGAAGAATAACACCAGGAAAATTAATAAAAACCGATGACAGCAGTGGTAGTTCATTAGCTGCATACAGAGCTTTGTGGTTTCCAAAGAGGAAAGGTGGCAACGAGATGAGTGACTGGAATGGTGAAGCATTAAAATTAGCATTAATGACATTTTATATGAAATCAGGTTAAGTATTTACAGTTTGCTACAATGACCTAGTGGGAGAGCAAATCTCTTATATCTAAAATTGTTACTTTGTGTATATCAGGGCGCAGCCACGGCTGCCCAATTAAACCATTCACAGTAATCACACAAGGAGGAAGGAAGTGCTGCCAAAGGGTTTCTTATCATAAGTTGTGTTAGAAGGAACCAGTAGTTCATGGAGTAAAATATTCCAAAATACTTTGTTCTGTACATTCTGCTTGACACACAAATGTAACCACATATTCTTCTAGTGTGCAATCAATAAATACCTTTGAATAACTTGATTGAAACACAGTTCCGCTTGCAAAAGCCGCCCTAGATGCTTCAAACAGAGTCCTTTGAGTAGCTGCACCAAGCACTGGTCATCAGAATGATACTCTGTTGGGTCTAAAGTACAGAGAGAGAGCAAAAGATGAATAAGAGGTGGAGTTACAGCATCACCAATCAAAACTCTGTTAAAGCTGATTGATAACATTTTACTCTGTACCTTACAAAAATTAAAATAAAGGAATGCATTCATTGAAAAATCAACCAGGCACTGTTAGACCTGTCAGTCTTAGGGTGGTCTTGATCTACACCTTTTGCATGCCTTATCCATTTTTTCCGACCTAGTTTTTGCTGGCCTTAGGACTCTGCACTATACCACTGCTAACTAGTGCTTAAGTGCCTGTGATCTCCCCTAAAGATAGTAAAATTGGCTTACACACAATTGCCATATTTAATTTACTTACAAGTCCCTAGTAAAGTGGCACTACATGTGCCCAAGGGCTGTAAATTAAATGCTACTGGTGGGCCTGTAGCACTGGCTGTGCCACCCACTTAAGTAGTCCTTTAAACGTGTTGCATGCCTGCCATTACAGAGGCTGTGTGTGCAGTTATAAACTGCCATTTAACCTGGTAAAATAAACTTTTTGCAAGCCCCAAATCTTTGGTTTTAATACATACAAGTCATCCCTAGGGTAGGCCCTGGAAAGTCCAGAAGGCAGGGTACAATGTATTTAAAAAGTGGGACATATACTTTTAAGTTTTATATGTCCAGGAAGTGATTTCCCCAAATTCGTTTTTGACTAGGCCTAACCCTCCCACAGGATAACATTGGAGCTGCGTTGCTACATTTTATAAGTGTAATTTTCAGATGGAAGTGGATATCCAATACATGTTTGGTGTCTGGGATCACAATTCAAAATCCTAACTTATGGTGAAGTCAGATTTTAAATTGTAATTCTGAAAATGCCACTTTTAGAAAGTTAGAAGTTTCCTGCTGAACCATTCAGTGCCTGCCGCCTGTCTCTGGTCACAGGACTGGAAGTAGCTGGCAGTTGGGATTTTTGTATTCTTCCTAGACAGCCACACATAATAGGGAACTTAGATGTGCCTAGATGGGCATTCCCTTGCAGGATGAGAGGGAGGATCTTGGCACAGCCCCACTTATACCTGAATAGGCTGTGTCCTAACTCCACAGAAAGGGCTGCATATCCAGTGTAGTTATTCTGTAGCCAGGACATGGATTGCAGGATGCCTGAGGACATCAAAGAGAAACCTCTAGAAGGTCCTCCCCACTTCAGTCACAACTGGGTATAAATATTAGACCTCAGACAACACCACTTCAGTTCACTTCTGGACCTGTGGATACTCTGCCAGGAAGAACGACTGTTGTGTTGCTGAAGGACTGCTAGACTACTGCCTTGCTGTGCTGCTGCTTTCCTGTGCTGAACTGCTGTATGCTGCCCTTCTGCCTAGGTGTGAGGGAGTGGATCTGCATTTCTTGGACCCAGAGTGACTCCAAGGGCTAGTTGTCTGGCCTCCTGATCTGAAGCCTCAGTGACATAACAGGTTTCCAACAAGCTTGCACCTGCATCCAGACCCTGCTATCAGTAAGTCTACCCTTTCAAGTGGTGCCATCCCAGTCCTGGACACTTGAAAGTGGGCTTAAGGTGATTACGAGCCTCTGCGGATCCAGCAGAACTGACACATAATATTCAGTAAAAATCTTACACACATCTATACAGACCAACTGTTCTGACTTTTTCCTTGTTATGGTCTGGAATGGCCTACATATCTGATAGGCTTCATAAGGCTAACGGGAGGACAATCGCTGTAGCCACACTTTCGTCAAAGGACTGCATCCAGGTATAAGCCTACCAGGCTTCCTATAATCCTGCATCTAGATAGGACTGTCCCCCCTGTTAACCTTATGGCGCCTAACAGATATGTAGGCCATTCCAGACCATAACAAGGAAAGAATCCTAACAATTTGTCTGTATAGTTGCATGCATTTTTTTAACTGAATTTTATGTATGAATGCATTTAAGAATGTTTAAAATAAGCAACCTTAACATATAGGGATTATCATACTTATTGCTCCGGATGAAAGCAGACTGACCCGCAGGGCATTTAAACGGCTGAAATATGTTGACCTCTGTTGTATAGGTCCACTACACCCCTATGGCATTGTTTTTAACCTTGCTTAAGGACCTTCTGATTAGAAGATATTAGGCACTGGCAGCCAATTTTAACTTGTACTGTATCCCTAAGCAGTACTTTAAGCACTCCGCTTACAAATGCGTTGAGTCGCCCACCCACACTAGGTGAGTAGAATGTGGGTCCAATAATGGAGCTGTTCTCTGGGTCACGGTTATTGAACTTGCATATTGCTGCTACTAGGAGCCAGCCCTGCGGAAGACAAACCCACCTTCTTTGGAACACGGAATTTTGAACTCGCTTACTCCTGCTGCTAGTTTTGCGGAAGGGAAATCTACCTTGGTATCATCTTTGCCTGCACACAGGGGCCGGGACTGCGAGACCCAGGGATCTCCGCGCACGACCAACGCAGCGCACCTGGTGTCTCTTCCCGCCCCCTGCTCCTCCTATTTAGTCACGCCCATAACGCTCAGCGGGACGCGAACGGGACGCAGGACTAAGCCCGGACAAAGGGCGGACAGTCTTAGACAGTCCGAGACAGGACGTGACTGGACTGGGACAGGACCTTTGCCCGATAAATATTGTGAGTCGTACTTCACCCTCTTGATTTGTCAATTGTTGCTTTATTGTGGTGAAATTGAGTCTTATGGTTAACTTAGGACTTTAATTTATTCTTGGGGCTACAATCATTAAGCTACAAGTTGACTAATATATTAGCACAGGCCGTCATGTCTAAACAAAAGTCTCTTACTGCACCTAATAACACTATGGACAATTACTTAGTACAGGTTGTTGCAAAAATCAATAGCGAAAGAAGGACTTCATTGGGCCTGAGCATCTCCCCTACAACCACCTTGTCAGAACCCATTCCAGCACACTCGGTGGATCCGGACACTAGTAATGATGCCTCAGTGGTGGACTTGACTATCAATGACATCCTTACACAGAATGTATCGGCAACTGCTGTGTCCGAAATGGTAGCTGAGGATGATCTAGACATAGTAGAAGACAAATCCCCGCCACCAGCGCCCGTGCCTGCACCTAGAGTCACTAGAGGGTGTAATAAGGGACAACCCAAACGCGGAGGGCTACGTTCGAGTAGAAAAAGACCAGCCTCGCCGCCAAAAAAAAGTGATATAGACGAAGGAAGGGGAGAGAATGGGGGGGGTATATCTTTGAATGATGTCCAGTTTAAGAAATTAGCGAGCATGTTTGAGTCAAAGATGTAGGGCATCATCAAACCATTGGTAGCTAAAATCGATCAATCAACAGAAGAGGTGCACAGACTAGGGGGACTCCTAAAGAAAACTATAGAGGAAGTGGGAGATATACCGAATCAAGTGGCATGTAGAGTTGAGCCAAAAGGAGCATCTGTGGGGCCCATGGTGGGGGGTGGTGAGACTACAGTACCTAACCCACCCACTAATCATCACCAAGAGGTAGGGAACCACGTATTATCTGAAGACGGTCCTTCAGTAAGGCTAGAGGGACAAATTGCATCTTGTCCAGAGAAAGGCCCAGTAGAGCTCATCGTAGAGGCTTCTCCCCTTGTTTTGGTTTTGGCTAATGTACCACCCTTGAAGCCTGGCCAGATGGAATCTACATCGACCTTGCTAAGTAAAGCACTACACTGGCTATCCAATAACATGGCAATATCCCCATTGGGCAAACAGCAGCTAGCGGGGGAATTAGTCATGGCAAGAAGAGTTGATTGGATAGGGAGCAACCCTAAAAAATTTGGGGGTGACTGTGTTGTGTTGAATTTCTCAGGGCCTGACGTACTCCCCAACATCCTGCCAAATGTATTTCCCCCCCAACGTAGAACTGCAGATATAATCCCACTTACTCTGGATTTCTTCTATTCTAGAAGAGGAACTGCCCTGAATACAAGTATATTGAGGACCAAGTGGAATTTGGTGACTAAGAGAAGGGTCAAGGGTGGCCAAAATAGTGACTGGGGTTTGAGCCTTGAAAATAGGTTCTCAGCATTGTCCAATCTTAACGAATGTGATTGATTTGGTTGGGGTGGAAGCACTGAATGTAATGATTCAATAGTGCTTGATAGATTCTGTATTTCTGCTGAGAAGGGTAATGCGTCTACTGTGCTCGTAGTAAGAGGGAGGGGACTACCTAATTTAAATAAAAGAGGGTTAGAGAGTGAAGTCCCTGTTCAGCTGACTATGAGCAACTCGGAGAGAAATATTGGCTTTGGCCCAGTACTCTCTTCTTTTGAATCACTAGATCACTCTCCTGGTAATATAGATTCTGAATCTGTTTTGGCGTCTGTTAGACAAGATATGCTGACACCTCCAGGGCAAGCATGTCTAACTACAGACAAGACAAGGCTGATTTTCCTTTCTTGGAACCTCGCCGGAATAGGAAATAAATTGACTTCCCCAGAATAGTGTGACTTTATTGACCAACATGATATTATCTTGTTTCAGGAAACTTGGTCATTGATTCCAGTCTATCGGCTTGGGTTTCTCAACTTCTATATACCAGCCATAAAAAGACCTAAAGGGCGCCCATCTGGAGGCTTGATAATTTGGGTACGTCAATCATTACACTGTAAAATTCAGCAAAGGACCCTCTCATCAAGCGATATATTGCCAATCAACATTAAGTGGGCTAATGGTCATGGGGTGGCTATTTTCAATATCTATGCTAGGGGGGTTGGGGGGGGGACACTTCTGAAGTAATATCTGTCCTTGACCAAGAGCTCAAGTTGTTGCCGACTCAGCTATCTATAATAGTTGGGGGTGACATTAACACCACTTTAGAACCTCTAGGACAAGAGGATCAGATCCTGGCTTCAGAGGAGGATAGCAAATTTTGGAGTTCCCCAGCTTGATCTGCCTGTGGTCAAGAGATGGTCGGCAGCGGCAATCCAAATAAAGAGTCTATGCCTAGCAAGGGGCCTTAGAGCAGCAAATGGGCGTACCCCATCAGATCGTCAGGGGAGCAACACATTCGATAATGGAAGGTCAACTAGTTGTATAGATTATTTCCTGGTGGACATCAGGGATTGGTATAGGCTGCTAGATATGACTGTAAAAATTAGAATTGAAAGCGACCACAATCCTCTTTGCATGGATTTCCAAACCAATACAGGGTTGAGAGAATCAAGCTTTGGGGGTGACAAGGTGACCTTAGATATAGTTTCCTCAAATAATCAGCGCCATGTAAAATGGGATAGATTGGTAGAAGATCCTGAGAAGTTTGAGGATCTCAAGAGAGTGGTGACCGAGGAAGTAAATAATCTGAAATTACATAGTAATAAACCAAATTTCTCCAAAATTATGACAGACGCTCACACTAATTTTTTTAATAGGCTTCAAGGGTTCTTTTTGAAAACTATAAAACAAAGTAAGACTAGGAAAAAGTTACCTAAGCTGGGGTGGTATGATCAATCTTGTAGAACAGCCCACCAGAATCTCAGTACTGAACTCAGATCTAGGAATATAACAGGAGTGAGGAAGGCCAGGGATATATATAGAAATGCCCCCAAAAAAGCTAAGAAACAGTGGGATGAGGATCATTGACGCGACTTGAAATCCGCTTGTGCTGCTAAAGATCAAAAGCAATTTTGGGCAATTGTAAAGTGGGATAGAGGATGGACAGCAGAATCCCCACAAAATAATGTTGCTAAAAATCTGTGGATAGATTTTTTCAAGCCGCAGTATGCCTGTAACTCAGCCATTGATTGCTATACCCTACCACCTACGGTCTTTTACAATCGTCAAGTGTTTCCCATAAAAGATGTTAATATTGCATTAGACTGTGTTACAGGTGGCAGAGCGCCAGGCATGGACGGCATTCCAGCCGATGTATTTTTAAGTGACCGGGAATCATGGTGTCAGTATTTTACATGGCTAGCTAATTCTGTGGCCCAGGGTGCACCTATACCTAGCTCTTGGAAGGGTGCGGAAATAATTCCAGTTTTTAAAAAGGGTGACAAATCACTACCCAGCAACTATAGACCCATCAGTCTTATAGATTCTGCACAAAAACTGATGGGTCGACTAGTGCAGAATAAGCTTCAATCCTGGATAGATGAGAAAGATATTTTGTCTCCATACCAAGCTGGTTTTCGCCCCCTCACAAGTTCTATTGACCAGGTTTTCTTTTTCATAGCCCTTTATTGGAGGAATGTGTCCCTGTATGCTGTGTTCGTTGATTTAAAATCAGCTTTTGACCTAGTTCCACGGTCAAAACTCTGGAGTGTGCTTGCTGAAGCTGGTATAAGCTCAGAACTGCTAACATTGCTTGTCCGCTTGCACGAAAATAACTATGCTAGAATCAGGTGGGGGGCACAGGGTGAAGTGACTGACTCCTTCCCTGTGGAACGTGGGGTTAGGCAGGGGTGTATCCTGGCCCCCACATTGTTCTCCATATATATTAATGGCATTGTGGACTACCTAAGAAGGTCGCCCACCGATGCACCAGTACTAGCAGGGGCTCGAGTGCCAGTCCTCATGTTTGCGGACGATACGCTGATAGTATCGCGAACTCCTAGTGGGCTCCAGAAGGCAGTTAATGCATTTGGTGAGTTTTGTCAGAACCGTGGTCTAGAGCTGAATACTTCTAAGACCAAGTTTATGTGTATGAATCAACGGAAGACATTCAAAGGCTCAATTACTTTTAATGGCACCCCATTAGAGCAGGTAGAGGCCTTTACATATTTAGGATTATCCCTTCAGGGTAATATGAGATGGAAAAACCATATTGATATGGCAACTTTAAAATTCCATCAGTTAGCAGGTGTAGTAGCGCTCAAAACATAGAGCCTCACTGACTAAACCAATTACCCCTGTTCTAGAAATTTACAACATGAAGGTGATAAGCGCTTCACTGTATGGATCGGAATTATGGGGATTCTCTAACTTGAAGGAACTGTCATTGGCTGAGAATGGAAAGGGGCGACCAATCGGTCCCCCCGAACGTATGGTGGAGTACCCCGATCCCCCCGGGAAGCCATTTTGGGCGGGAGGCGCGTCTCGCCTGGTATGCCCAAAGCGGCGTAGCCGGGGCGCGCTTTTTCCCGCCCAAGAGTGGGTTGTCCTAGACACCGAAGCCGTCCGCCACGCCCAGGGAGGCGGGAGGAGGCGGGTTCACGCCCGCCCAGAGAAGAATAAAAGGAGCCACAAGCCAAGGAAGCATCCTCTTGTTCCTGTGCTCTGAAGCTGCACCTCCTCGCTGCACGTGAGCTCGAGACGAAACGAAGAGCCATTTTTTGAAATTTGTAATTTCTCTCTTTTCTCTTCTAGCACTGCAAATCGCGTTCAGGATCTTTCACCTACGAAGAAAAATGCCGGGCAAGAGAGTCGCAAAGAAGGTCAGCACCGACCAGATGCTCCGGATGTTGGTGAAGGACATGGCAGAGATGAAGAGAAAAATGGCGGCCAGGGACGGTGCGGGAAGGCCAAAAAGACCCAACCCGACGGAGGCCCCGGCCGGAAGAAGGAAGAGGGCCAGGAATGGATCAAACGAGGACGAGGTCCCAGTTCCAGAGGCTCCCCCGTTGAGCCCTCCTAGACCAGCGGAGATTCCCGCGCCGGCTCCTGCCGAGGGCCAGCGGATCCCTGTTGTGGTTACCCCAGTGGACGAAGGGGACATGCCTCCGGAGTTGGCCGCCCAGTTGGCGGCATGGCTGGGTAATAGCAGCGGGCGTTCCGTGGCTCCAGGGGACACGGCTGAGGAGGCCAAGCAATTAATGAGGCAGTTGCGGCAGTCTCGAGAGGCCGCGAAACCTCCTTGTCCGTTTGTTTCCCCGCAGGCTCCAGTAGAGCAACCCGCAGCTGGCACGAGTTCGGCAGCGACGGCGGTTACAGCTTCTAGCTCAGGTAAGCAGCTAATGCCGATTGCGGGGAAGGGGGCTGTACCCTCGAGAAGGGAGAAATTGGCTCAGCATATCCCGATGGAGGTCAAGGAATGGATATGGGCTGAGAAATACGTAAACATGTTCTCCTTGCTAACTGACCATTATGAGATTGAGCATGTGAAAGTTCAGAAGGAACTCATGCATCCGAGTGTTTGGCACGCTAAAATGGCCGCTTTCAGAGTCGATGAGACGATAGGTAACTGGGGTAGAGCATTTGGCATATTCACTTCGATTATGGGGGAACGGAGACCAGATTTGTTGACCGAGTTACCTGTGTACCAGTCACGTATTATGGAATATTCTCAGACATATGTTGGCAATGAGTGGTTTTGTTATGATAACATTTTTCGTAAAGCTAAAGAGTTCGATACGTGCCTGACGTGGGATTGTTACGACTCCATTTCTTGGCAAAAAATGGAACAATCAGGCATGTTAAAGGCGCCTTTGTTGGGGGGGGGCGGGGGTGAACTTTCCCGCCAACCATCCGGGGCGCCCTTTCGGACAGGGGCAAGTAATGAGCATCACCCAAGGCCGAACGGCAATACAGGTACAAAAGGGGTATGCTGGAACTATAACAAGGGAAAGTGTACGAGGCCCCAGGGGTCATGCAAGTTTAGACATGAATGTGGGGGGTGTGGACAGTCTTCGCATCCCGAGACCATGTGCAGAGCCAAAACGGGTGATAACGGTAGTAGGGCAAGCGCCAAACAGGTCTGACATAGTCCGAGGGGCGGCTTTACCTACATCGGTTGATACCATGGCAATGATTCCTTGGCTCAGCGTATACCCTGATCATGTCTCCGCTGGGGTGCTGCGGGAGGGGTTTTCTTATGGTTTCCGCATCCCAGTGGGGAATTTTCAGGGTAAAGCACAGTGTAAGAACCAACTTTCGGTCCTGCATAATACGGCAGTAGTGCAAGCAAAGATTGGGAAAGCAGTAGCCCGGGGTCGGGTGGCAGGACCATTCAACACGCCACCAGTGCCTAATTTTGTCTGTTCACCATTGGGAGTGGTCCCCAAGAAGGACCCGGGTGAGTTTAGACTGATACATAATTTGTCAGCCCGAGGGATTTGTCGGTTAATGATGCAATAGACCTGGGGCTTTGTTCGGTGCTGTACGCATCCTTCGATGATGCAGTCGCCATGTTGAATCGCCTGGGGCCCGGAGCGCTGATCGCCAAATCTGACATCGAGTCCGCGTTCCGGTTGCTCCCGGTACACCCGGACAATCAGCGTCTCCTGGGCTTTATGTTTCAGGGGCGCTATTACATGGATAAATGTATGCCAATGGGCTGTTCCATATCGTGTGCTTATTTTGAAAAATTCAGTTGTTTTCTGCAATGGGGATTCACAAGGATTACGGGTTTTCAGCATGTCATGCATTATCTAGACGATTTTCTGTTTCTGGGGGCAGCCGGGGACACAGAATGTGCACAGGCTCTAAATGAATTTTGTGATTTGATGAGACAGTTTGGTGTGCCATTGGCGCCGGGTTAGACTGTGGGGCCCTCAACTTCACTCGAGTTTCTTGGAATAGAGCTCGATTCTGAAGAAGGTTGCTTCCGCTTGCCAGAAGAAAAAGTGCGGAAATTCAGGGCTTCGCTTGAGGCATGCATTAGAGAAACTAAGGTGAACTTGCATCAATTACAGCAGACTGTGGGGCAGTTGAATTTTGCCCTTAGAATAATGCCAATGGCCCGCCCCTTTTCCCGCTCGATTGCACAAGCCATGGTCGGTCTTAAAAAGGGGCATCACCGCACGAGGCTCTCGGCCGAGATTCGCCAGGACATGCGCATTTGGTTGGCATTCCTGGCGGACTTCAATGGTCGGGTTGTCTGGACGAAACCGGCGGTGTCCTCCGAAGAGTTGGGGCTGTGGACAGATTCGGCGGGGAGTATAGGCTTTGGCGCCATATTTGGCAATCACTGGTCGGCTCAACCGTGGCCGTCATGGTGGCACGGGTGTGGACTTACAAGTAACATTGCTTTTCTTGAACTGTTCCCTATTCTGGTGGCTTTGAAAACATGGCCTGAGGGGTTTAGGGACCACTCTGTGGTGTTCTGGTCTGATAACATGACCGTGGTCGAGTGTATCAATAGTCAGGCAGCGCGATGCAAGTGGATCCTGAGGTTGCTCAAGGAAATTGTTTTACTATGTATGCAATTGAACGTGCTCTTTAGAGCGCGGCATGTGCCAGGGGTACTGAATCAGGCTGCTGATGCGCTTTCTCGTTTCCGTATGCAGGCCTTCTGGGGTTTTCTGCCCACAGCGGACCCGGTGGCGGCACCATTCCCCGAAGCTCTCTGGTCTCTCGGTGCCCCGAACTACAAAACCTCGTGGGGGAGAGTTTAGCACCCAGGACAAGGAAGGCATATGAAGGGGCGTTCCGTTCCTATTGGTCCTTTTTGGGTTCTGCTAGGGGAGAGCTTTGGGGTCAGGAAGAATTTGTCATAAAGTTTTTACTGTCTTTACGCAGGGCAGGCAAATCGGTGGCCACGGCCCAGAGGCATCGGGCCGCCATTTCCTTCATGGCGCGGGCTCATGGTATCCAGGACCCTACAGCGTCTTTCGTGGTACAGAAAGCGCTGCGTGGGTGGCAACGCCTTGAGGGTCGCAGAGTAGATGAAAGGCACCCGATAGGTCTGGATAGGTTGGCCCTGTTACTGTCCGTACTCCCTGCTACATGTTCATCCCAGTCGGAAACAGTGTTATTCCGGGCCGCTTTTGCATTGGCATTTCATGGGGCTATGCGGGTAAGCGAACTGGTGGCAAAAAATAAGCAGGATACGGGGGGTGGACTGTGCCGAGAGCACATTCAAGTAAAGGGGGAGACGATGATTCTCTCGTTTGTCAGGTCCAAGACCGATCAAGGCGCGGTCGGGGATAATGTAGTGGTCCAGCGGATTCCCGGATCTCCCATGTGCCCGGTTGCATGCGTTGAGGAGTATTTGGCGCAGAGGGCGGCATCATGGGGAGGGACCTTGCTGAGGCATGCAGATGCCACCCCACTGACGAAGTTTCAGTTCCAGCGGGTGCTTGCAATGGCAATTTCGGCCGCGGGCCTGAACCCGGGCGAGTTTGGGACTCATTCCTTCCGGATAGGGGCTGCTACAGAGGCTACAGCCAGGGGTCTGAGTGTGGAAAAAGTGAAACAGTTGGGGCGTTGGTCCTCGAATTGTTACAAAAGGTATGTGCGGTTGCACATGTTGTGAAGCTGATATCATGTACTCACGCTTCTTGTTTTTTGTTTGGTTACAGTTTCGCAAACCTACGAGGCGGGGCGGACTGTGCAGTCGGCCCGACACCTGGGAACCAGCGGTCAGAGATCACCGGCTGAGGAAAAAGTGGTGTGGGTCGTGGGCCACTCATACGTGAGGCGTGCCGGGGACGTATTCAAAGCAGGTGACATGATTCACACAGCTGGGGAATACGGGTACAGGGTGACCTTCTACGGAAGGGGCGGGCTCTGTATTGACCAGTTTCAACCGTTTCTTGAGGGTTTGTTAGGGCGGACAAGGTCACCGCCATCTATAATCATAGTACATCTTGGGGGCAATGATTTGGTGACCGCTGGTAGACGACTACTTCTCGAAGCGATACTATCCACAGTAAGTTGGTTGGCGAGGAGGGTTCCAGGGTGCACGATTGCATGGTCCCATATGATTCCACGAAAGGTGTGGCGGGGGGCTAATTCAGTGCCTGCTATAAATCATTCTGTGAAAAAGATTAATAACAAGCTTGGTAGACTGTTCCGTACCAGTACATTGCATTCGATTCCTCATGGTTGTATCAGGGGGGATAATATGTATCTAGAGGATGGGGTCCATTTGTCCCGGGTGGGGAATTCTTTACTAATAGGAGACCTCGTAGCCTGGTTAAGGAGTTTGCAACATGACCTTTAGGTAGGAGTTTTGTGGGGGGTCCGGATAGCCGGTCAACTATCCGGCCTGTGCCGGTAAGGTCATGATCGGTGAGCAATCATTGGAAGATCCCTAGGGGGGGGCGTCACCCATTACGGATGGGAGCGCCCGGGGGGAGGTGGCCATTGGCCCCTCAACGGGGAGGCGGTCCCTTCTAAAGGACGGGACGCCTAAAGGAAAGGGAAGGCGGTCAAGGCCCCTCCCTGGATAGGAGGGGCTACGGGCCCCTCCTGGGAATTTCCCGGGGCCAGGACATCTGCGACGGCAGATGTGGTAAGTGTGTAGGGTGGGGAGGGGGGTCTACGCTACCTTCTAGACACCTCACACGAGTCCTCGGACGACCACGTACATGGCGTCGAGTTAACAGGGGCCCCCGTCAAGACAAGGGAAATTGGTATGGCACACGAGGTGCAGTCCTCTGTGCGGCCGCCCCTCATAAGTGAGGGGGGAGTTCTGGTTTAGGGATCTGACACCGGTTACGACCTTGCCGTTGGCCCTTAACATTAGGATGTACAATTTCAATTTGAAATGCATTTTTGTAAGGATGTTAGTATCGGCTAGGAGAACCTTTGTATTAGATATATGTTAAGGTTAGCCAAACATCGTAATGTGGATATGAAATTGTACATGATATGAAACTGTTATTTTAATGTTTTGATTTTGTTTCATATTTTAATAAATACGGCCGGGAAGGGTAACTCCCTTCCCGCCTTCCAAAAGTTCAAGAACTGTTTCCGGTTTCCCAATTCTTGGGGATTGTGTTGAGAGGGGGTGGCGGGTATCTCAGCCATATGGAAAGGGGCGACCAATCGGTCCCCCCGAACGTATGGTGGAGTACCCCGATCCCCCCGGGAAGCCATTTTGGGCGGGAGGAGCGTCTCGGCTGGTATGCCCGAAGCGGCGTAGCCGGGGCGCGCTTTTTCCCGCCCAAGAGTGGGTTGTCCTAGACACCGAAGCCGTCCGCCACGCCCAGGGAGGCGGGAGGAGGCGGGTTCACGCCCGCCCAGAGAAGAATAAAAGGAGCCACAAGCCAAGGAAGCATCCTCTTGTTCCTGTGCTCTGAAGCTGCACCTCCTCGCTGCACGTGAGCTCGAGACGGAACGAAGAGCCATTTTTTGAACCCACCCACCATCCCCTGAAGACAGCAAGTTGTTGTGGTATAAAGTTCGTTTTTACGTAGTAGTTTTTTCTTGCAGGTTGTTTCTGAATAAAGTTTATGATTCGGTTGCAATAAAGTGGATAACTCTGTGCGGTATGCTTTATTGAAGACTTTCATCAGAGTGATTAGTAATGTTTTAGATGTTTTAGGTTGAGACGTGATCTGTTTTAAGTAGGAATGTCTCTTGCTTTTTAGTCATTAATCTTGTCGTATTTATTGTTTGGTCGGGCGGTAAGGTCATGATCGGTGAGCAGTCATTGGAAGATCCCTAGGGGGGGGCGTCACCCATTACGGATGGGAGCGCCCGGGGGGAGGTGGCCATTGGCCCCTCAACGGGGAGGCGGTCCCTTCTAAAGGACGGGACGCCTAAAGGAAAGGGAAGGCGGTCAAGGCCCCTCCCTGGATAGGAGGGGCTATGGGCCCCTCCTGGGAATTTCCCGGGGCCAGGACATCTGCGACGGCAGATGTGGTAAGTGTGTAGGGTGGGGAGGGGGGTCTACGCTACCTTCTAGACACCTCACACGAGTCCTCGGACGACCACGTACATGGCGTCGAGTTAACAGGGGCCCCCGTCAAGACAAGGGAAATTGGTATGGCACACGAGGTGCAGTCCTCTGTGCGGCCGCCCCTCACAAGTGAGGGGGGAGTTCTGGTTTAGGGATCTGACACCGGTTACGACCTTGCCGTTGGCCCTTAACGTTAGGATGTACAATTTCAATTTGAAATGCATTTTTGTAAGGATGTTAGTATCGGCTAGGAGAACCTTTGTATTAGATATATGTTAAGGTTAACCAAACATCGTAATGTGGATATGAAATTGTACATGATATGAAACTGTTATTTTAATGTTTTGATTTTGTTTCATATTTTAATAAATACGGCCGGGAAGGGTAACTCCCTTCCCGCCTTCCAAAAGTTCAAGAACTGTTTCCGGTTTCCCAATTCTTGGGGATTGTGTTGAGAGGGGGTGGCGGGTATCTCAGCCATATAGGTTCTTGCGACGCCTGGTTGGGGCACCACAAAGTACTCCCACTGTTCCTTTGTTGCTCGATCTCGGCAGGAAAAGTAGTGAGGACTTAGCTCGCCTACGCCCTTTGTTATATTGGAGACGGATAATGACAACCCCGGAACTAGCTCACTATGCTCCCGCACTAATGGATGTTATCAACGCTGATCGCTTTCATACCATCGTGTGGCTTAAAGAAATACGGGGCTTATTAACTAAGCTGGATTTAGACCACTTGTGGGCTAATACTAATGTATCATGTTTCCCATCAAAGACCACTTTGAAGAAAATGTATTGGGACATGGTCCGGTCATCTGCTTTTTGTATTGGTCCCAACTCCAAACTAACCTGTTGTTTTCTTGATATTAAATCAGTACTATCCTGCGAACCCTATTGGACATTATTGAAAAGCCGTTCGACAGAAAATTGTATTTCCAATTTAGATTTGGTACCCTTCCCGTAAACGCATTTACACAAAATTGTTCTGCGAATCGAGATGAAAAATGTCATTATTGTAAAGATTTAACTGAGAATGTTTCCCACCTACTATTTGTTTGCCCTCTATACGTATGCCCACGACGTAAATGGATAAAACCGGTGTGTCTCAACTTAGGGACACGCAGGTACATAGAGGCGCTAAGAATATTGGAAACAGAGTGTACACCTTACTTTGCGACTGCTGTTGCAAAAATTTTAGGTTGGGCCTGGACTATTCGAACCCGTACTTTACAATTATCTGATGCAGCTCAATGAACTATTGCCACCATGTTTTCTATGTTTGATCAATTTTATAATAATTCTTGATGGAATATTTTATATTGTGTACCGGAAGCGACAGCATAAATTGTTTAATGTGTGTTTTAAATATACATGAATTTTAGGTTTAGTATTTATTGTGTAGTGATAGGATGTAATTTGCTTTTATGACTTTCTGTCGAATAAAGCTTTTGAAATTTAAATTTGATTACTCTGAATCACATCATCAGGAGAAGAGGATGATGGCTGCACAGTGACTGCCTGAAAAGTGGCTTTGCATCTTGAGATGATGCGCCGCGCTAGACACTTGAGTGTAGACAAGAACTCCATGTCCCATGGAATCACCAGACTCATGTTACAAGTGGTGATGGTAATTTATTAGGATTATGAACTTGATATTGCACTTGCATTATTCCTGCAAGAGGAGTTACACCTCATCTTACACAGACTTTATATCCTTATTAAGAATACATTTAATATTGAGGTATTGCTTTGAATGAGTTTATGTGTGTTGGTTATATAACTCATATTACAGTTATCAACCAGTTATGTTGAACTTAATCAGATTCACAAAATGTTATCTCAATCAGGAAGGTAACTCTCCTTTAAAAAGCAATGCATCATAGCACAGAATGTTTGCAATTATATAAACTTTAAATCTCTTCCACCTCATTTCATCAGGCAGCATTCCACCAAAGACCATTGGAAATACAGAGACTGTCAGTAGGTATATTGTATACAATATCAGAAGTTAAATACAGAAGTCAGTATCTTAAAAATACTACAAATCTTTTCTTGTTCTTAAGTATCAATGCCCTGCAGTGAAGCTCAAACTCAGCTATGCTACGAGGCAGTGTAGTGATATTTAGTGCCTTTGTTTCTCTGGTGTCCCTTTCTCCTCCCTGAGGTATACTTTTAACCTACATGTTATTAATGCTGGTTGAGTGTTCAGAGACGTGTGGAAGCACACACCTCTCCAGATGGATCTGGATTATGGGGTAAGGGGATCTTGACAACTGTTCCTCTATTTATTTTAATAATGTAATCACCCTCAACTTGGTTCATGTGTACAGTGCTCACTCACAGACTCCAACTAATTTTTTCATTCAGCTGTTTTTGAGGTCGCACTACAAGCAATCTTGTAAGGGCCTTGGTTATCCTTGATGTTTTAATAGGAGTCAACCCAAGTGCAACCTGAAGTTTTTCGAGTTGTACTATGTCTACTTGAACTTTCACTTAAGACACATATCTTTCCTTTTTGTTAAATACATGCAGTTATGCTTTACTAGTGAGTCTGCAGTGTCACTGAGACATCCATGCTTTAGACAATAGTCATGGTGCAGTTTGAGTTCGATGTTCAGTGCTAGTGCAGTGGGGTTCAGTGCATTCAGCATGGCGCAGTGTGAATACCGTCCAAAACACTGTCAGCGATGTAATGTACAGAGTGAATGCTGTGCACTACACTGCAAATAATGTTGGGTAAAGCGTGGAACAGCGGAGTGAATTATGTTCATAGTGGGGTGCAGTATGGCTGCAATGGAATTTAGTGTGGGTGCCAGAAAGTTCTGTGCAAGAAACCTTTATGCAAAGGGATGCAGTGTGTTTTGTTGGGTGCAGTGTGAGTGCAGTAGGGCTCTACATGTGCAGCTGCAGCACAAAGCCTTGTCAGAGTAATATATATTGCTCTACTTAGGAATGCAAGAGCAAGACTTCGAGGCTCTGACTATCTTGCAGATATCAGACATTGGGATCAATTCTCTCAAATGAATACCATGGTTCATATTCCTTTTGAAATAAATATACATGGTCTGCCAAATACTGTACCTACAGTACCACTGCTTATGTAGCTAATCAGCTAATAGCTTACAACAACACAAAATGACCCCCAAGTATTCTGGGAACCACTCTAGTAGTGATCTCAAGACATACGTAAACCCACCCTGGTGGCAGAGCCTTTAAAGAGACACTCTAACTTGCCAACACTTGCTTCAAATACGCTTACAACTCTACACCTTGGGGTTGTCCTGGATGAGCCAACATAACACACCCAACTGGTGCCAAACTGAGATGCACCCCCCCCCTTAGGTGATGAAATGTAAACTCTGTTACTTACATGCGTGTCACGATCGCGACGTAAACAAACTACGTTTCCCGGCATGCCCTGGGCTGGAACTACAATTCCCGTGATCCTTCGCGGAGAATCGTAGGAAACCAGTGGTGGAGACGCATGTCACTAAGGAAGGGCATCAGGCCTCCTCTTCTGAACCTATGGAGATAGGGGCTGTGAGAACGGCTTTAACACCTGCCGAGAGAGAATCACGGCGTAAACAAGGGCTGTGTTTATATTGTGGAAAAAAGGGCCACTATGTGAGAGAATGCCCAGTAAAGCCGAAAACAAACCGTTTTCGGGGTAATCGAGTGGCTTCCGCAGATATGTATTTGTTTGTCTCCATAGTGCTAATGCTTGCCGGCGAATCAGTGGTCACATCAGCTATGATTGATTTCAGGGGCAACGGGTATGTTTATTGACATGCAGGAAGCCCAGCGTATGGGTCTTACTCTAGTGCAGAAGGAGAGGCCTGAAGAAGTGTATGCTGTGGATGGGAGGAGGCTCAGCATGGGTCCTATAGGCTATGACACGGAAGAAATAGAGGTGTTGCAAGGGAACTCACACTCTGAGTTTCTTACATTCAGCGTTATCAGGGCTCCTCAATATGGTATAATCTTTGGTTTACCCTGGTTGGAGAAACACAACCCTAGTATAAATTGGGGCACCAGATCGGTTCACATGGGATCCGAGTTTTGCAGGAAACAATGTCATCAGGGGGTTCTTCTACCTGCTCAAGCCTTGTCTGGTGGGTCGTGTATTGCCACGGCAGCAGAAAAATATGTTCAGCTCCCTGCAGTGTATCAGTCCTTTGACAAGGTGTTTAACGAGGTACAGGTTGAGGAGCTTCCTCCTCATAGGCAGTATGACTGCCAGATCGATCTGGTCCCGGGAGCTGCGATACCGTTTGGGCGGATTTATGCTCTAACGGAGCCAGAGAACCTACACCTTCGCGAGTATTTGGACAAACTGTTAGGCCTGGGTTTTATATGTCCATCTAAATCCCCAGCCGCCTCGCCTCTTTTCTTCATACCAAAAGCAAATGGCGAGCTGCGCGTGTGTGTAGACTTTAGGGCGCTAAATGCAATAACTGTAAAGAACAGGTATCCTCTACCCTTGACAGTGTTTTGTTGGAGCAGGTGAAAAAGGCTACTGTGTTCACAAAACTTGATTTGAAGGGGGCATATCATCTGGTTCGCATGCGTAGCGGGGATGAATGGAAGACCGCATTCAAGACTAGATACGGACTCTTCGAGTACAGAGTGATGCCCTTCGGTCTCTGTAACGCCCCTGCAGCCTTTCAATTCTTTTTAAATGATGTGTTTCGTGACATCTACATAGACGATATCCTGGTTTACTCAGACTCGGAGGATCTGCACAGTCAGCATGTGGCAAACGTGCTTACCATTTTGCAGGCAAACAATCTTTACTGGCAAACAATCTTTACTGCAAACCTAGTAATGTGACTTTCATGTTCGTACTGTAGAGTTTTTGGGGGTAATGCGGAGTCCTGAAGGCCAGGAGATGGCAGAACGGAAGGTAGCGGCTGTCAAAAATTGGCCTGTTCCATGTAATGTTCGTGATGTACAGTGTTTCATCGGCATTGCCAATTTTTACAGGCGGTTCATCAATCAGTTCTCTCGGTTGGTGGCGCCTATCACTCAGCTGCTGAGGAAAGCGAGAGTGTTTGTATGGTCTGAGGAAGCTCAAGCTGCTTTCACGGCTCTCAAAGACGCTTTTCTGTCGGCTCCAGTGTTGGCCCACCCTGATACCGGCAAACCCTATGTTGTGAAGGCGGATGCCTCGGATGTGGCAATCGGGGCTATCCTATCTCAGAGCCATGCGGATACGGGTCAGTTACACCCAGTGGCGTATATGTCACGTAAGCTGAATCCGGCCGAAAGGAACTACCACATCGCAGAAAAAGAGCTCGTCACGTGGTCACGGTCTATTCCGACCACAGGAATTTACAGTTCATGTCTGCCACGCGTCATCTCACGCCTAGACAGCTCAGGTGGATGATGTTTTTCTCTGGTTTCAATTTCGTCATCACGTTCCGCCCAGGTACTGCCAATCGGAAAGCAGATGCACTCACTCGCCAGTCGACGGTTACTCCATATGAGGAGAGGGCCGAGGCTAGCATTGTTGCTCCGGACAGAGTGGTGTGTGCTATGCAGCCTGATACATTCCTGAGGGATTTCAAGAAGGGGGTGGACTCCTTCGTTTGGAAGACCTGGCTTGGTTGTCACCAGGAATTGAGGTTGCATGAGGGCATACCGATGTTTCGTAACAGGTTATTGGTGCCTACGTTGGCCTTGAGGAAGCGGGTCTACGTCTGGTGCCATGAGTCGCCATGTGTGGGTCACCTTGGATTGGCCAAGACCCTGGAGCGTGTACTGCGGCAGTTCTGGTGGCCTTCTGTGAGACCTGATGTTGGCGATGGGTGTCCGCCTGTGCTCAATGTGCAAGGATGAAGTCCGACCACTCTCGTCCACAGGGGTTGTTGCAGCCTCTCCCTATTCCATCTATCCCTTGGGATCGGATATCAGTGGATTTCATCGTGGGTCTTCCCGCTGACCGGGGATGTACGGCAATAATGGTGGTGGTTGATTACCTGTCTAAGATGGGGCATTTTGTGGCCTGTAAACAGGTGCCTTCGGCGGGTCAGTTGGCTATACTGCTCATGGTCAATGTGGTTAGGTTACATGGATTGCAGAGTATTATTGTGTCCGACCGAGGTTCACAGTTTACTGCCCAGTTCTGGAAGAAATGGTGTTCTTCACTGCATATTGGCTCTGCCCTTTCCACAAGTTTCCACCCGCAAACCGATGGCCAGACTGAACGGTTAAATCAGAATCTTAAGCAGTATTTGAGATGCTACGTGGATAATGGTAAAGAGAACTGGATGGACTACTTGTGGTTGGCGGAGGTGGCTTATAATAACGCCACGCACAGTTCCACCAAGAACACACCTTTCTATTGTTTGTATGGCAGACACCCCCGGTTTCTTCCCTTTGTGCACCCGAAAACAGACTCGCTCCTTCCGGAGGTGGCTCACAGAGTGGCTCATATCAAAGAGACGCTGTTCAAAGCGCAGGAACAGCTGCAGGCCGTGAAACTCAAGTACAAGGCTGCTGCTGATAAACACCGGAGACAAGGTTCGTTGTACTGCAAAGGTGATGAGGTGTGGTTGTCTACAAGGAATCTGCGTTTCAGAAAACACAGTGTTTTCAACATTGGACCGTATACAGTGTTGAAACGCGAGAACCCGGTGGCGGTGAAACTGAAGCTCCCTTCTCATCTACGCATCCATCCGGTGTTTCATGTCTCATTGTTGAAACCTTCATTATCCAAGGGCCAGCATCGTCCTCCTCCCTTGATGGTACAGGGAGAGTTGGAGTATGAGGTCAGACGAATACTGGATTCCAAGTAGCGGAGGAGTAAGTTGTGGTATCTGGTGTCATGGAAGGGGTATGGGCCCGAGGAAAACTCATGGGAGCCTGCTCTGGGGATTCATGCCCCGGTTTTGGTGTCTGCCTTCCATCGGAGATGCCCCACGAAGCCTGGTCCATGATCCCCTCTGTTGAGAGAGGGATGTACTGTCATGATCGCGACGTAAACAAACTACATTTCCTGGCATGCCCTGGGCGGGAACTACAATTCCTGTGATCCTTCGCGGTGCGCCGCGTTCTCACGAGAAAACATTTAAGGAGGACGGTGGCTGGGGATCGGTGTCGGGAATTACTTTCAGAGTACTTGTTTTCGGTAATTGAAGACTCGGTTTGCCTGGTGCGGTAAGGGTGCTTTGCACCACAGCGCTTCACAGGGGGATCGCTGTTTTCAGGGTGTCAAAGTACTTTGGGATCCGCGGTAACGGCTGTTACCGTGGTACTGGTTTTGTGACCTGTAAATATCAGGATTTGACTCGGTTGGCATTTTCGGCCAACGGTGTATACACTGCTATGTACTAGCAGCGTTTAGGATGCTCATAAACTATTGAGGTTGTTCTTTCTGTAACTTTGGATACAGCCCCCATACCCATCTAAGAGGCATTATTTGGGTGCTAGGAATTGCCAAGAGTTCCAGGGGTATTCTTTTGATTGATTTCTTTTGAACTGGATTTATCATCTAGAAGTGGCAGCGTGTATTGCAATATACAAAGGTGTTAACTGTTGTATGTACCTCTTCTATTTAACAGGGGTTCTGGAGGTGTATGGTTTACACTCTTCCCCTGTGATGCTTAGTAGAGGGATACTTAGGTAGGTTCCTATACATGTGAATCAGGATATAGATATATTACACTGTATGGTATGGACAATTATTATATCACGGTTACATGCCTTTTGTGTTACTGTAGTTCAACCTCTACGCTGCCAGATACCTCTACACATCTACAGGGTTTAAATTTTACTTTACAGGTATAACTCCTTTACGGTAGTTTCACATGTCTTGTTGGTTCTAAGTAGTGCAAACATAGTCTTATGCGTGTGCTCAGTTTAAGTCTTTCAGATCTCCCTCCCTGCTGTCCCCTTCCTTTCCTTCCCTGGTCTGTTCATTTTTCCCCTCGCTTGATCTTATCAATGCTCTGTGCCATTACGGCAATTCAGGCGTTGATTCGATCTAGAGGTGGGCATACCAATCAACAAACCGATCCTGAGGACTTTATCATAACAATGCGTACCTAATGATGCATTGTTACACAGTGTAAATACTAAATGGTAATAGTGCTACATAAAATGATTGAAACAAAATGTCCACTAGTGACTAATCTTCTTCAGATGGAAGAATTAATGCAAATAGATCTTATATGTTTGAGAGTAAAGCAGTTTATAACTTCATTTGATAAGGCAATAATACTTACTGTTTTCATTTTGCAAAGCGGTCTCTTCTTTTTCAATCATTACCAGCAAACTTTCTGTGAGGTCAGGTCTTTTCCCTACAATTGTAAAGCCATTCCATACATACATCATTTCCTGTTAAAAAAAAGAGTAGTTTACCACAAATCCCCCTATCGTATACAGAACTGATGATTCTGCTTGACAAATAGGTTTACATCAGTATTGAATGTGTTTGTGTAGTGTGTTGATCAGAAAAATAGCATAGGCTGAGAAAACAAAGAGTTTAGTATTGTATTAGGTGAAATCGACCATAGTTGGGGTGAGGGGGATAAAGAAAATAATAAAAGATAGTTTTTTTCCACACATAGCTTCAAGAATTTTTCTTTATAGTCGATCTGTCAAGCAGGGGCAGGTATAGTTGGTGTGCACTTGTACGGTTTGTAAATGAGGCAAATAGTTGTAAAGTTTTGAAACGCAGAGACATATGGAACACCCCAAAATGTGTTCCATTATTGTTAATCAGGCTACAGTTATTTTAATAGCATTCTTTTGTATCTTATGTAAAGGGAGATAAGGATCGAGAAAGGTTAGCTGAAGGAAGGTTGAGGAGTTAGTAGAGAGTTTCTTTATTAATAAAATAACTATGGTACATTTTAATTAGACAGATCAGACTAGTTTGAAAGGGAACGTTGAAGTGGTCCGATAAGTGGGATTGTAACAGATGACAGTAGATGTTGATGATATGTTAGATGAAAGGAAATGGGAACGCTTGCAACTTTGAGGATGGAACAAGTTCAGTCTGTGACGTTGGGAGGAATGGGCAACAATGCAGTAGAAAGGGTAAGCAAGGAGCATGGGTCTGGGAGGGAAGCAGATCTTCTTAAGTGCAGAGAGGAATGACCAGTTGGTCTTGTCAATTAAATAAATGCTAAAACTCTCACATTAGAGGGGTTATGAGGTCTTGTGTGAGGCTGGAGGAGCGATGAATGAAAGAAGTTGTGAAACTGGTAGCATGTAGCAAACTTTGAGAACACATTTGTAGTGAAGAAGGAGAGCTTTCCACATGGTAGCAGTTTAGGACGGTATACATGGCATATAACTTTTATGAGTGCAGTTGAGAAAGAGTTGGAGGTCCTCAAAAATGCACACAGAGGGAGTGAACCCAAGGGGTAATGTAAGTTAAATAATATGCACTACATTTTGGGCGTGATAAGCTCTTACTATCTTTCACGAATGGAAAGGACTTAAAATATACCACAGAACACACCTGACAACCGCTGGAAACAGCAGCATTGTCACAAAAGGGAATAGGCTGGCAGCCTACATCCCCCATTAGAAGGCCATTAGAAGTTGCTAGTTTAATATGCCTAGTTTTCTGCAGAGGACTGCTTGGATAAGCAGTTCATGTGAGATGATATTCAAAAAGGTCTGTGTTTTGTCTTCGGACAAGGGAGATGTGCTACCTTCACTGAAAAGGTGTGGTAATGAACAAAAAAACTGTCTATGAATGGCAGGGTACTAACAGGTTGTTTGGAACCTTTTACGTTGACTTCAACTCTGGTGAAATGAAGACTACAAGCCATCTAGAACGGAATGCATGACCATATACATCAATGCTAAATGAACAGACAATAAAAGTCGTTTAATTATCAATGTAATAGTAGTCTTTTTGATAAAACACCAACTTCTAATGTGATCTCTCTTGAAAAATAACAGATCCCAGCATGTGACTTGACTTTTAAGATAATGGTTACAAACATAAATATGACAGGTCAAAAATATTACCTTTCGACTATAAAATAGCTCCTCTTTAATCAAATATTGCCAGATACATAAACATTCTTAATTCATACTTAAATGTATGCTTTTCTGTGTTACTAGGTACTTGAGAGCACAATGTATTTAATAATTATGAGGAACTAGCTATTTAAACATTGTATCAACAGTTTCATGTCTAATTTAAATATTTGGATGCAATACATGAGAAAATCACTTCAGTGTTAACACTAACAAATAACTTCTGCAATGTTATAGCTAGGTCTTACTATTAAAACCTAGAGTATTGCACACCATGCTCACATTTCCAAATGTAAACTTAATGTAAGATGTCAAGCACATGAACAAAATTGGACAGAACAAGTAAAACATGCATGCATAGAAGTCAAAGTTATTTTCATACTTGGATAAATGTACATGAGGAGTATATGCTGCCACATATGACTTTAAGATGCTTGCAATTCACCAAAATAAATTAAAAGATTGGTTGGAATATCTTGTTGTAAAGCCCAAGCGCCAAGGCAAGAGCTATCCACAATTGCAGGCAGTTCTGCTGCCCCAATTGTGATGGGAAGAATAATGCAATACAGTGCGAGTATTGTGGGGGCCATGACAGCACATCGGTATGCAGCGTTTAGAACGCAAGCATTACCACGGAATACCTTTACAACGCGGGCGTAACAACGAAAGTTGTTACCACGCATTGCACTGGGGGGCGCTCAAGGATAGTAAATTATTTAAATTACTATCCCAACACCTTCCCTACTATCCACGGGGACTGGTGTTGGAATAGTAAATTAAATTAATCAATTTTGCGCCACCCAGCGCAATGCGTGGTAACAACTTTCGTTGTTACGAGCACGTTGTAAAGGTACGCGTTGTCAATGTATGCGTTCTAACGTCATACATCCCAGCACATCCATCTACTAAAATTCTGCTTCTCAAATTAATTTGAGGAGACCAAAGAATTGTCTGATATTTACCAGTGCAGGCAGCACCAGCTTCACCGGGTTAGGAGCAGCATACCGTCTTGACTTCCTGATGGCAAACTTTTCTGTGGGTATAGATTTTCCTGCTATTTTCTGTTTTAAGCCTTCTACCTGCCTGCATAAATCAAAATAGGAGGATCAATAGAGTGACACTATGTTATAGATTTTGACATACTTACATATGTTAATACAATTTTTCATATTAAACATGTCAAGAAAAGAAGTCACCCCGCAGTTTGGTATCCTTTGCATGCGTTACATTTTTAATAGTGAGTTATAATAATCATTACTTAAGAAATAGTGATGACACTTCACATAGAATTCAGAAACTACCTGACCCCGAGATTAGCTTTTCCTCTCTAGTGTGTTATAATGATCTTTGCTTAAAAATAGTGACAACACTTCACACGGAATTCTGAAACTTCTTGATATTTAATATAGCAGAAGTCAATATGACCTTGTTTAGAGGAGACTGCTTTTCAAGCTGATCAAAAAAAGGCAGGAGATTATGCAAAATTGTCTCACCCAGAAGGGCCTCGCACAACATCTGGTTATGTATTCCTTGTTGCCTTAATTGTTTTAGTCAGTGGTTACCAAACCTTTAGCACAGGCTGTACTAATGTGATGTCATCTAGTTGACATATGTCAGTTTATGTACTAAAAAAACCACAGTTATTGTTCAATGACATTTTCTTCCACTAGCACTCTTCTGTCTCCTAGTCACTAAAGGTACAACTAAATAGAAGACTGAAAAAAATAGTGATAATGTAGTCTTTAGGATAGGCTTAAAGCAAAGTAGTTATAAGAACAATTAATGTAGCTGCTTATGCAGCCCTGAATGGAGCTCAAAATTAGTAGGTATTACAAAATTCACATATAGAAGTTGATGTGGCCACCCTGGAAATGGAAGCAAAAATTCCTAGTTAATACAAAAACACGAAAATACAGCACTTAAGAAGGACGAGACAGTATGCAGTGCTGTGATATAACAACGAAGACAATGCAGTGGTTTGCAGGAAAAATAAAAAAATCTCCAACTTATTTGTGCAGGTAATGCTCCCAAAGATAAAAGTCTTACAGGTAAGCAATTTAAAATCACAGGAAAGTATGTTATCATGTGGTGCTGCCACAAATGTACCAAAATAACATTCAGATAGAAATGCTGACGGGTACTCCAAAACTGGGAATATTTAAACATACTAATATTTCATAGATTATAGTCTCATAATAATTATCAGATTCAGGTGCCAGCAATGCTATTTAAAAATCAATGCTGATAAGTGGGCAGGAAAATATGTGGATTATTGTAATTGCCAGAACAACGATCTGACAATTAAATGCCTAGGCAGTTCTACTTCTATGCCCTTCCTATACTCATGAGGTGGCGAAGTCCGCTAAAGAACGATGATGGATTCAACCCAAGTCTGTGACTGGGGGGGGGGGGGGGAGTGTCTGAAAAGTTTCAGTGCTCCGTCGATCATCTACTTGTGTTTGCTTTGTTCGCCCTAAGTTGACAGGGTATGCCCAGACGTGGGTCCCTTGCTCACTTTGCCACTGGATTCCAGCTAGCCTGGCTGATGAGGCATGTTACCCCAAAACTGGTCCCAAGATGCTTGCTTCCGGGTCAGGGAAGACCTGGCTTGGCAGTTCGGGCTGGACTGTTCCCATGAGGCACAGGGTCAAGACTGATTTGCATGTAGCTGGGTCTGAACTGAGGTGACGAAGTGAGCTAAAGAACGATGATGGATCCACTTGTGTTTGCTTCCTATACTCATGGCAGGAAGTCTCCTCTAGCTTCCACCGGTATCTACAGTGCAGTTTAAACAATAAAATCTAGCCTATTACTGACATAGTATATGTGTTTCATCATCTTGCATTATATATAAAATATTGTCTCAAAGCATACTGTGTGATATGAGCCCACATTATGCAGGTCTGCTATATCATTTTAATAATATTCCAGACTCTTTTTGCAATTATACATTTTGTGATGTGGAATGCATTCATAACATTTCAGTAGGGATTTGATCCAACCTTACCACAAAAAACTATTTTACTAGAGAACAGGTCTCCAACGTTTTTGCAATAAGAGCTACTTATGGTCAATGAAAACCATCCTGACTTACTATTATTACAGTCTTTATAGTGACTTCATCAGACAAGATTATATAAGTGGTCATTATATGCAAGATTACTAACAGTGATCACTTCAGTGCATAAGTATTGTGAAAATTGCTTTTTCAATGTGGAATGCTCTATGTGGGTTATACACAGTGCCACTGGAAAAAATGTGATTATGCGGCCGGTCGATTTTCAATAATTATACATTTGCAACATATTCCATCATCTGCCACATAATTTGCAGATTTTACCAAAAACAATGTTTTATTTCTAGCTCAAATGGTTCAAAAGTTACTAAAAGTGCAGCAACACATGTCACCGCGTGTTGGAAGGGCCTATGCAAAGCTGGAATGGTCACCTTTCTTTTGCTTACTGCTAAATATGGGTGTTAAATTTGGACTAATGTTGTGCAACCAATGCCCAGACAGTGTTACCAAATTTAAAAATGACAAAAAAAGTAATACTGTTACAAAATGTGCAGCATTATGCTTCATAATTTGCCTTTTCTTGCTGCATAATTTACTCAACCCTACTGCATAATTTGGCCCTCTCCTGCTGCATAATTCCAGTGGCCCTGGTTATACATAGCAGCCATAGATGCAATGACTCTAGCACCAAGGTAATAATATCACTAATAAGCCTCCCCATTGCTGCATGGTTTATTACTCAATATTACCTTTGTATATAGTGTGGAAATGCAACCATTTTTTTAACATCAACTTATGAGTTCAGAAAACGCTCACATATTCTTCCTAAATATACACTTTTCAATTCTGGTATACATTTATTGTTAATTTAACTAAGCAAAAGCTTCTAATTTACTAGGTTTGGCTGCACGGAGGATAGCTACTTACCAGTAGAGCTCCCAAGCTACTTATTGGAGAAGCGTGCACTAGAGTAATAACCAATAATTAATTAAATGAGGCTTTATGGAAATAAATAATCCCTAGATGGAAGTTACTTGAAACAAACACTGTAGCTTGAAATGTAGCATCTAAAGCAAAACCTTGATTATAGGTCTCCAACTATACCAATCACTAATCCAAATTAAACAGTCAACTTTTTATAAACAACTTTTCAATGAACACCCTTTTTCAACCTAACTAAGGTCTTTTAACTAACTTACCTGAATAGAGACACAACATTTTCTCCAGTCGTCTTCAGAATGTCTTCAGGAAGCATGCTTAAGATTGCAGCCTTTTGGTACATGTATATTGCCTGTGGGAAAAGCATTTGTTTGAAGAAGGTTTAATTAATCTACTGTCTTATAACTGATTAACCCTCAAGCATACACAAGACAATTCGGTTTGATCTAATTTTCAGAAGGACTCCAAACAATCAAAGGCATTTTACAGATGAACTAGGGTTCGTTCTAGAAGCTGTTACTATCTAACACTGCATAAACTGCATAAAACTATACCAAGGGCAAAAATAAAATGTGGTACATTTTCAAAAGATTTCTGGTTTCAATAATGGGCATACTTTTGTGAGCTGACCGTCCAGGACAACTGATGAAAGTTTGCCAGAAGCTATCTATAATCTTTTTAGAAAATACAGTAGTAGGTTTGCTTATTACTCCCATTAAGATTGTCTCCGTTTTTCACTATTGAGGCTAATGTAGTTGGCATCACCACAGGAGAATTTAGTTCATCCACACAAGCATAACGTAGACCACGTTATGGTATTTACAAGTGTTAAAGAGAAGTGGTCATGAGGATGAGCCTTGAGGAAGTCTAGGAGTAACAAGTGTTTTGAGAAAATTAGAATTTGCCTGGTTGAACCTGGAAGAAAGGTGTACTGGAAGGACCTGAAACCTGAACCATGTAAACTCCTCCTACAAAACCCAAGACCCTACTGAATCTTAGCTAATACTCCCTTCCTTCCACCAAACTTAGCAAAACCCCATTCACAACCATCTTCTTACGTCAGTCTCACTTTAAATCGGATTCAAAAGCTATCAAAAGCTCATTTCTTTCTAGAGGTTCTCACTGCATCTTTCTTTTATAAAGTGCTCATTAAACTATCATAAAGGACCTCAATGTGCTAGTTGAAAGTGGATGATCAAAGACAAATAAAGTTGCCTGTTGCTACCATATAAAAATATGTATTTCTGGGATTTTCTTAAGTCAGTTTCAAAAGATGCCCAACTAGTAAGGAAAATGATTCTATCTGGAGGATCCAGCTACCAAGAAAGCCATGGTCACCTGGTATGTTTGTGCCTCTCCCTTAGTGCGATGTTGCCCTGATTTACTCACACTGTTGGAGAATGTCTGGGAGCCAAATGATTGCAGTTGTGAATTAATAAATATTTTGGTAACTCACTCGTCAATCAGTGAAATTGTTGAGCAAACTGTGGTTCTAATTACATTGAGTTGTGTTTGTAAAACTCATTGCAAAGTTATCCCATACCTTTTATTTTAATTGCTTTCAAATTGACATCCTTCAATCAATTCACTTTATCTCCTTTCTTTTTCAAACGTAACAGTGCAGAAGAATCTAAATATACTCTTAGATTATCAACAAGGCCAGTATACATCCTCAAGCCCCATGAGGAGGACTTCCATTGTCCTGCCCCACAATTAAGGTACAAGTAGAGGTTTCCTTGAGTAATTTTGATTTCAAGAATCACAATGGTTGACATCATTTGGTAAAGCAGCAGAAAGGATTATACGGAGTATGTGGTCATAGGAAATGTACCTTATCGGCAACACATTTCAGCTGATAGCATTTTCCTATTTATTTTTGACTCACTGCAGCAGTCTTATTTTTTTATGTAAAACATTGATGAAGTGACAGTTTTGTAGAAAGTGGAAAAGTGAGTTCTGCCCTCCCAGCTTGTTTACCTTTGACCAGCGGCTTTCTTTGGAAAGCAAATCTGCATAGTAGTAGGCCCTGAGCCAATCTTGCTGGAAGGAATTGCACCACATCAGCTCCCAGTAACAAAGATGATGGATCTGTTTCCACTCCTTCTGAGCATCAATGCACTCTTGGAAAATTACTTGAGCCTGCAAATAAATTGGATAATACAACAATTAGTTCCATGCTTCCAGAGAGGAATAGTTCAATATTATCTATCTACACTATACACAAGGTACATCATCCATCAGAAAGCCTCATGACTGTCCAAGGCTGATCTAAGGAGTTTCAGACCCATACCATATTTCCAGGATTTGTACGTCAACATTTCCCATTTAGACTCACAATTTCTAAACAGACACTACGTTGATAACCTGAACATTCTGGCATGGATCCAGTCCTCTTGGTTTCAAATACAGTATAATGGTATATGGGCTTACCTTCTCAAACTCTCCTTTTAATATATTAATTCTGGCAGAATAAAATAAAATAATGGAACCCTAGAAAGGAAAAGAGGAAACCCTTGTTTAGTACATTCTTCCAGAAGGAATGTTTGCTGATTGTGTTTGTCATATGAAAGAGTACGCACATTTGGAAATTTCTTGAGGTAGGGTTCAATAAGTGCCTCTGCTTCCTGGAGATTGAGCTCTCCTGTACCTAATAGAAAAGACAAATGAATCAGCCTTACAGATGACAAATGTTTACAAGGAAAAACAGAGCATGGGTAATATTCCAAATCTTGTTTTGAAATGCAATACTCTAAACCACATTTAATGTACGATGTAGTATATAACAAAGTTTAGACCTCTAAATCGATTCAATGTCCATATATCAGTGTAGAAGGGCCAACGTGAATTAAGAGCAATGACTTCTAAGTGTCCTAAGTGCACTTTCTTGTACAGGCGCTCAAACTCTAAGCCCCAGGCACGGCCTATCACAAACTCCCCATCATGTAAACATCAAGGTACACTGCATAGATATATTAAATGCATGGTATATACTTTTTGTGGCATCACAAAGAACAGAATGAAGGTCTCCTTACCTAGTATTAAAGACACGTAAGTATGATACAGCAGCAGCGTCAAAACACATAGTATTGCCCTGAGACTAGTACCGTGTGCTCCTTCACGAAGATAAGAAAGGCCCAATTCCTAGAAGATTTAAAAGAAGTAATGAAAGTCATTTTCCAAGCAACATGAAATATGTATAAACCCCCCAAACAAAATCAAACAATGATGCAATAAAGAATTTAGATAATGCGTAATGCTCTACCACGGAGGCACTAATCTGAATTGTGACCAACCTTAAAGTCAAAAGTAACTCCATATTAGGCTGGATCGAGCTACATTTTTGGGCAATGCCCTACAAAAAAATACTTAAAGAGGTCACTTGACCAAAAGCTTTAAAAATCCTTTGGCCTGGTTTGAGTTTGTGAAAAGAATCACTACATGGATTGAGTTGTGTGCCTAGATGTTAATGCCAGGTACCCAGGGGTAGTAGTAACTACCAATGGTTTGCATTTTGATTCCCCTAAATCGCTCTAGCATCCACGCCCTCGCCCTCGCATCCCTGGCTTCAGAGGGTATAAAGGAGGCTTTAGTAAGAGATAGTAATATGAGCTCTATGTTCAGTAGTTTCCACTACTTTCCCTCACTCTAGCTCCACACCATCCACTAGGAAGATGGTAATATTTAAGGGATATCTTAAAAGGCTCAACCAAATGATGTCACAGGTGGTCAACTTGTGCCCCTGGCATGCTGACAAGTCAACTTGGCTGGTTTTGTGATATACTTATTCCTGTACAAAGGCCTGTCAGTGGAAACTCCTAAATCTCTAACAAACATGGTCATTTTGGTCAAATACTTGAAAGTTGCTGTAATTTTAACTCCAATTGCAGAATATGTTGCCCATCATTTTTTTTAGAAATATTCCTAAGGAAAAAGTTGGGCAATCTCAAACTGAATTAAGTAAGCCGTGTGGAGGAACTTTGATGATTAAAGAGCATGATATACCACAAAAAAAATACTCTGTCATTCACTGCGCGTCATGAATGGACTGAGCCAAATGCAAATTATTTTGATGCATTTATGCTCTTTCAACATACAAATGTAATCGCCCACTGCACTCCAGCTGAGTTCAGGATTTATCATGTATGGCTTTCACTCAAAGACCCTGACAAGTAATTGTGGGTTATCTGTAAGTGTGAATCAAACAATAGGAAAGAAGTGCAATAAATCTTAAACTACAAAATTCATTCTTAGGAAAAAGTGTTTAAGAATTAATTGCGTCCAGAAGGTTTTGATCGACAAGAAATAATATGATTGTATGGGTATTTGTGAGCACAAGTCTAGAGACAAACAAGGCATCAAATATGTTTTAGTGATGCGCATTAAAATGACATTTTATGATAGTCAAGAGTTAATTCTGGCATATATAGGAAGAGCAAGTTCATTAAATGCTCATCTGTGGCCCGACTAGGTACAGCTTGCACAAGGGCAATGCATGGAGCAACTGCCTTTCGCAATGCTGTCTCTGCTTGTGTGGTTTGAGGCCCAGAAGACCGAGTTTGTGCCATTCCATACAAAGATTTTGCACTTGGCAATTTTTTTTAAAGAATTAAAAAAAAAACTTGTTTTTTTTGTTTGTTACTTTCTACTTTCAGTTATGCTGTACAGGAGTTGCGCTGCTGTACAAAATGACTAAAGGACATTGACAAAGTCAATATCTCACTCGTAGGCAAGACCTACTAGCTTTACCAATGCTTTTTATAGTTAGCATGGCTGTCAAGAAGGGGTATGCTTCGGCCCTCATAATTTTTAATCATCCAATTTTAGACCGAAAGGTTTGTAAAAACCTCTGAGGTGTGAACCTAATAGTCAAAAGGCACTTGCTCCTGAAGTCACACTTACAACCATTTTCTCTCTGCAAAAGCAAAACCAAAAACGGTCAAAGTAACGCTGGGTAGATTTACTTGTAAAATTCAGTTGGGAGTAAAATTTAAATGAAACATGTATTCGGGATTCAGTTAGACCGAAATAAAAAGTCTGAAAACAAAATCAAGTTAGGGAATCTAATTTTCCGTTTAACTGCGACAAGGCGTTGGTCTGCCACTGTATTGGCAACTGCTGCCTAGCCTAGGACACTGATATTATTGTTTAGGAGCACACTTTTGGGAATCCATGTTTACTACTGTAAACATTATGGGATTCGAAAATGAGGACCACGTCAACATTTGCATTACAGATACATATATCTCAGATACACATTTGCAGAAGGTGGAGAAAATTCTTCTAAGACATATATATCATAGGAGACCCTTAAGGAAGTTTAGAGTACTGCAAAGATGGTGACGGCCAAAATGAGCCCAAAAGGGCACTTGATTATGGGTTCATCCTAAAGGAATGATAACTTGCCTCATTATGGACGTTCTACCTAGACCTAAAACCGGGCAACTTCTTTTAAACACTGGCTGTAAGTAGGCTATGAAAACTGGAAAACATGCGAGGGCCACAAGGGGGAATGGGTGCTTGGGGGGCAGCCGAAGCTGGTGAGGTCTGTCCCCGGGCAGATT
Organism: Lissotriton vulgaris; assembly: GCF_964263255.1. NCBI lineage: Eukaryota > Metazoa > Chordata > Amphibia > Caudata > Salamandridae > Lissotriton > Lissotriton vulgaris. Next base: position 73,646 of record NW_028249984.1, read on the forward strand.
GGGAGGGAGTAGGCCAAGTCGATTAGCAGCCACTTTGGGCACATTTTGTGCTTCGTTAAAGATAGCCCAATATGGCCCAAAGGATAAACGGTTGCTCTGGGTGCTCCCAGCCACCATTTTAGATTTGGTGACCTGGTGGCTAGGAGCAGTTTTAGCGTAGTGGGAGTTCTTAGGGCCGTTAGTGAGTTAGTGTTAGCAGCGGTCTTTGGCTAGTCAAGGTACATATAGGGAGGTCATTTTTGTAGTAGATAGAAAGTTTTTGCTTAATAAAAAAGAAGAATGGAGGATTACCGCGTTCTGGAAGATGTGCGGCTCCTCAGCGAGGCAGTGTCCCTCAAACTGCTTCTGCCGTGTCTACGGGAGGGGTGCGCCCCCCCACGGCGCACTTCTGCTAGGGTTGCAGCCGCCGTCGCGGCCTGCATCTTTCCGGATAGAGTGCGCACCAGGGAGGTGAGTGCACAGGCTGCTCTTACACTAGAAGAGCAGCCTCATCTGCGGCAGGTAAGCTGAAGCCTCACGTTCAGGCTGAGGCTTTGGCGGGGAACGCAGCCTTGTCCTTGGTGGCAGAGCCGAAGCCTCGCACCTGTGTGGAGGCTCCGGTGAAGGTGCCAGGGGCCGGGGCCCACAAGAAGAGCACGTCACGTGCCCCCCCGGCTGAGGGCAAAAATGAAGGCTTGCCTGCTCGGGGGAAGGGCCTAAATGAGCCAGAGTTCCTTAGGACGGACAAAAGTGAAAGGAGTGGGAAGGGAGGGGTGCCCCAAGGGAGTAGTGAGAATAAAGGAAGCCGGCTGGTCGGTTTGACAAACCCCCAGTTAATGGAAGGGGGTACACCATAATGAACCAGCCGACAAGTGGGGCAGTACCAAGTGGACAAGGGGGCATGTGGGGTTGGGGCTGCATTCTTGGGAATCTGGGGATGCGCTGGACCCCGGATTGGGCCAGCAGGGGCAGGGTACCCCTTCTGGGGAAAGTGGGGAGGACAGCGATGCTGGGTGAGGAGAGGTGGGGGAGGCAGAATTTTTGGAGTAGGAGGGGGACGGGGAGGGGGGTACTGGGGAATTTGGAGCCAGTGGAGGGATTCAGGATTGGGAAGGCCACAATGTTTTCCCCTCCTGGAATGATGAAGTGAGGCATTCAGAAAGGCGTGGGCAAGTAGATCCCTATATTGCGCAAGGTGGGTCAGCTGGGCTGGGGGCTCGGGAAGATGGGGGCCAAGGGGGCAAGAAGTTGGGCAAGGTAGGGCAGGGTAGCAGTCTCCCGAGGTTGGGGCGGGGCCATTTGGATCACAGGCAAATGTCATGGCAGGCCTGGAATGGAGCAAAGGGGAGGAAAGACGGGGGTAATGAGCATGACGCTGAGGATTTATTTAAAGTGGGAAGGGGATGGGCGGAGAGTAAATCCTAAACCCTAAAAATTCCTTTGCCACTCAAAAGCCCATACCCACCTTAAACCCCACAAATCCCTAGCTACCAAAAAACCCACACCCACCTTAAATCCTAAAATGTAATTGCCACCCAAAAACCCATACTCACCCTGTACCCTAAAAATTCCTTTGCCGCCCATAAACCCATACCCAACCTACACCCTAAAAGTTCCCAAATTCCCATGCCATCCAAAAACCCATACCCACCCAAAACTCTAAAAATTACCTTGTCCTTATATATATGTGTGGTAAAGGCATAGTCTTGGCAAAAAAAAGTTGCTGTATAGACTTCTGTAAAGCGATGTCATTGGAAAGGAGTTGTTGTAAAGGTAAGTCTTGGTCAGACATCGTGGTAAATGCTCTTTCCATTGTTTACTTATTACCAGGGGTGCTCCTCCACATGGGTGGAGGAACATCGTCCCACCGCGTTCTCGCACTGCGAGAAGCAGAAACGTAAAATGGTATAAACACCATTTTACGTTTCTGCTTCTCGCAGGGTTTGGTTGGGGGCGGGGGGTATGGGTGGATGGGTGAGTTGAGGAGGAGTTGCTAGCCCAACGTTATGGGCACTGTTTGGTCGGCCCCAGGGCTGACCAAACCAGTTAGGAGCACTCTCCCGTTTACTCCATGTAGGTTGCATGGAATAAACAGCCTCCCCATAGACGCCTGTATGGATGGCGTCCTAGCCAATCACATTGCAGCATTGTGATTGGCTTAGGGGAGGGGAGGGGAGGCTGTCTGCTCCTGCTTCTGCTTCCTGTGAGCAGAGAGAGAGCAGGAGACGCGATGCAGGACCGGAGGCAAATGTACGTTTTTTTTAAATTTCATTAAATTAACATCCCTTCCCCGCACGACCCCCGCACCCTCAACCTGGAGTCATGCCGGCCGTAACTGCTTTTTACTTCTGTCATTTTATAAGCTCTTGTTTTTCGTTCTATTCTAGCTTGTTAGTATTCATTTTGACATGTATGACTCAGGTATTCATTTATATCTTTCGGTTTTTTCATGCAGCTCATATGTAAATTTGTCACGTAGAAAACTGTTTATATAAATGTACATCTATGATGCCTTCTTTAGTTTGCTTCTGTTCTACCTTATGAGCATATCGTATTACGACCAACAAAGCAATTCCTAAATCACTTAAAATAAGATATTTCATAATTCAAGGTTCTGAAAGCATGACTTTTATATTCCCACATCCAGATAGAAAAAACATTTGGAAAGTAAGGCCTTGTAAGGAAACTTTACCCGGTTTCCCGAAAATCCTATGAATTCTAGAAGTCTAAGAACTCGCCCTGGGAGAAGGGACAGCATCTGTAAGAAACAAAGTAAACAGCGTACTATAAGCAATTGCGACCATCACACTGTATGATAAAGAGAAAACACAAGCAAGGGTGCATTTAATTTGTATACTCCATCCCCATCTGACTTTGTGTTGCTCCCTCAAAAGTGGCTGCTGTACTAGCTTAAGACTGTGGTACGCACGCCTATGAGGAGCCGATTGTGTATCGTGATGGACAAGCTCCAGAAAGCCTCACATTTCCAAAATAAATCCTTACAAAAATGTTATGACTGATGGTACAGAGCTGGGTTGGAGAAAAAGGAACCAGAAAACTGCGATTTTTTGTAGCTACTATAATTATTAAAGGACCGCAATTGCTGCTTCTTTAATTAAATGTGAGTACACTCCAACAAACACTCTCAATACCGGAGCTTAATTTTTAACCCCTTCGCTGCTGATGACGAGCTCAGCTCGTCATCAGCCACGGTGGTCGTGTGCGGATGACGAGCTGAGCTCGTCATGTAACGCGGCTTTTAGAAAAAAGCCGCACAGCGGAAAAATAACCGCCGCAGCGATGCGGTTAAAAGAATGAGTGTCAGTGCCCAAAGCTCTGCTCGGATGCCCACAACTGGCAATATTATTCTTGGCACGTTTAATACCATGGCAGGGGAGACTTGAATCCACCTCATGACTAACATACACTCCGCACCCCTTTATCTGACTCTTGCAGTTTCCTGCTTTCTTCCATTTGTGACTCTTTTTTCTGCCTTTCCCTTCCTCTGTCTTTCCACTTTGTGTGTTTTTCTCACTCTTGCTAAATGTTTGATGTGAAAAAATAAGTTCAGATCACCAACAATGTGTGCCAATGGGCAACATCGGCAACCACCGGCTCAAATTAAGCATCATTCAATTCACTTCTTCACATACAATATTGGTCACCCACGCTCTTCTTAGTGATTCATCAATTTTAGAAATGAATTCACTTCATGTTAACATGATCAGATCACTGGTTTCTGTTGCTGGCTCTTTTTTTGGATACTATTAATATACACACAACATCTGGAAACCGTTTCTCGGTGCAGAGGTGAACAAGTGGGGATGAGCAAATCAAGAACACCAGCAGAACTTCTGCAAAAGTGCTTGGAGGGGGAACTGCTCATTTTTAAACACTTCCCCTTCAAACACTTTCACAGCGCTCAACAAGTTTGTGACAATCAGCATTCTGAACTGCTGCTTCTCCCATCACCCCAAGGGGTAATAATTTTGAAATGGCCAGAGGTGTTAGGTCTACATGGCGTGTCTCTGAAGCAAGGTACGTACCTCACTTGTATATAAGTACAAATCTGTTAAATATCCCAGATCCTTTGTTTTGCTAATATATGTAACTGACTTCATTTGGGTGTTGAACCTCAGCTAAAATCGCCACTTTGTTAAGTAAGGGGAAGCCGATGATTTAAACATAAAAAAATAAGAGTATTCGGCTTCCCTTCACTTTGTATTTGTTTTCAGAAAGTTTTTGATTAAACATTTCATACTTTACCATTTGGTGTAAAGCAAGAGAAAGAAATATATCAGTATTGTGACTGAATTGCCCAACGTTAAAACAGGAAACCTGAGATCAATCCAGGCTTCCTTGGAATGAAGTTACACTTTCTGTGTGTGCAGATGATATTTTATTACATACATCTAAAATGCATTATGAATTACTAGACTTTCCAGAGAGTTAGAGGGGTTTCTTTTAAGGTTTCTGGTTTATGACATTGAGAAGTCAGAGGTTCTAAAATGTTCTTTCCAAGATGAATCTAATGAATTTGGATTGATATAGAATAGTGTTAAAATAAAATGTTTAGGAAAATGGCACTCTAGCTCTATCAATAACATACAAAAAATATAATTTAGCTGAAAGTAAATTTAAAGGTATGCTTTGACACAGAAATGGGCTCCTATCTTTTTTATCTTGGTGGACACAATTAAAATTATGATTTTTCCAATTATTAACTTTTCTTTATCAATGTCGCCTGTATATTTAAGGATTTTTAACACAACAGATTGCCTACAATCCAAATTCTTATCGTATGGGAAGAGAGAAAGAATTTAATGGGATAAACGTAGAAAATCATAATACAATACAGGAGTACATTTTCCTGAATTCAGTATAATTTTATCTATGGTTTGAAAAAGACATGAAAATCCATGTCAAATAACAATGAAATTAGATGTAGTATTTGGCAAAAACTAGAAAACCTATGTTTACATCCCTTTCCCTGAAAAGAAATTGGCATGACAGAAATTTGTATGCGGTCTCCAACCATGAGCCACTCATGCCTTTTAGTAGACACCCTTACTATGAATAGTTTTTCAGATACAAACATTTTTTTAAATCCCTTTTATGTTATAACAATAAAAATAAAGTAAGTAAATAGATTAGGTACTGGAAGGACTGGATATCCATTGGAAAATGTTTGGTTTCTTAGGTTATCCAGAATAGCAGAGTACTTTCATTTCAGGAATTAGATGAGCTTTATGGACTCCTAGCCTTTTGACCCTCATAATCTTTACCCACAACCTAACCATTATTGCACCCTTAAACATCACCATTTAACTTACAATGACTTTAACTTAGGTGTAAACCTTACGCTAATGTTCAACCTATTAGTAGTCATTGTTCAATTAATGACCTTAATCCAAACTATAACGCTTTACCCAATCGTAAACAATACATAAAAAGAACTAACAACTATAAAAATGACCTCACTACTACAACATTTACTGACTAAGCTGAATGTTTCTTTGTAAAGAATATTCCTTGTGCAATGGTGGTCTGATGGATTTGGTACAGTAACATAATCCCCTTTTCATTCTTGGGGAACATTAGAGCAAGAGTGAACATCAGCAATAGTTACACATTGCTTACTAATGCTAAGCCTTAGTTCATTTATCCAATTATCTGTATCCGTCCTTGTATCCCTCTTGGTGTTCATCTGAAACACTTACCAAATTGAAGGCTCCTATGCCGAGTTTCACACCCCCTTCGAACTGGTTGTATGTTTCACTATTCTTTTTGTTAGCCGGCATCAACAGCAGCATCTGTTGACATTCCCTTTCAAAGGAAAAGAGGGAAAGAAACATGTCAGTGACAAAACAAACAATGAGCAACGATGTATTCAATGAAAACATCGATGTCCAGAAAGTGTATTTGAATAAAAATATATGTTACAAGCTGTAGACACATACTTGTACATTTGGTAACTTGTCCTGATTTTGAGCCCACCTTTGATAAAGTTGATCATATTTTCATCCTGGAAGAAACCCAATCCATTGTCTTAATTTTATAAAACAAGTAAGCATAATTTTATATTTTCATAAGAATCTAGAACTGTAATAGGTTGTATTTTACTGTCATTCATGAACTCTATAGTAAGAACCAAACAACACGCCTTAACTAAAAACAGTGGCAATTGATGTCAAGGGCTGTTTAAAGCAAAAGCAAACTACTTACCTGAGCTTTACCAGTTAATGCCATGCCACACATTTAGTACATTCCAGTGAGGGAATGAATTAGAGTAAACTACTGACCTGGTACAAAGAGAGACAGAACACCACAACTTTGACTGAGTATATTGTTCCAGAACTACAATCTGATAAAGACCTTTCAAATATCTCAGGTACATGGAATGAGAGCCTTCAGGCCAGATTGGGAAAGTGCATACTACTCCCTAGGTTTATTTTAGTGAATTATCTGTACTCTTCTTATTTCAAAAGATTGGATGATGAAAGGCAACAAGAAAGATGACCAAAATATATCACACAGGTGCTATCCTGTGTTTTTTATAAAGCCCTCCATCGGCCTTCAGGAGGGTAAGGGAAAATTGGGTAACGTGGGGGGAAGGTGTATGGCATTTTTGCCCCTCTGTGAGGAGGGAGGGGACATTAATCCACCCCCATTTCCATCCACTCACCCTTGGACAAGACGAGGATGTTTTATTATTATTTCATTATGTAGACATTTAGGTGTTGGTCACTATCTTCAGGTGCTCAGACTTCTGCGCACAGAAATAAGCGAGGTATAGTCTGTGCTGTTGCTAAATAGCTCCAATGGAGCTGGGCCAGAACACCCAAGATCATGGCCACCTCTGACATGGCACAGGGAAACAGTGAGCCCTAAGCCTGTCTTTATGCTTCTTATGATCTAATAAATGCTGCTTTTATCATTCTTTGGGCTATTCTGAATATGAACTGTGCGGTGTTCCTACTGGATAAAGTGTTTTTATCTGTCTTGTTTCCCTGTCATCGTGCTTTAATCATAATATTTGGTATTATTTGTAAAAAAGTAAAAAATTGTGGATTTTACATTAATCTGTATGCTTTTGTGGTAGTTTACATATTTATTCTGTATGTTATGCATTGTCTTTTTTGTGATTTTATGGTTGAAAAAACGAATAAAGCTGATGATGTTATGGTTTTATTATAAATCCCTTCCTGCCTTTTGCCAATGCAAGAAGGTGAGGGACACACAACATGGTTGCTAATGCTGCCCCAATGAAGTATTGAAATGTCCTGCTGTCCTTGGACAACACAGTAGGCCATGGATGTTATGACCCTTCGGCCCTAGGAAAGGGTGATAGTGGAATCAATTAACGTTCCCTTGCTCTTGAACCAGACCTGGGGTCTTCTGGATAGCCCACCTGGTTGTACCAGACCAGGTGGCGCCAAGACTAGTGGTCTTTCGCATCTCTCCGTTGCCAACCTGCTCAATTAAAAAAATACATCATTGGCAATCCTGCCATGCTTTTCTTCAATTTTTCTTTTCATTTTTTTCCCTCCAAGTGTTTCGAGAACTTATGATGGAACAGCTGCCATGCCAGGAATATTTAGTGACCATTCATTCTTCAGTTCCAAAGTTGACAGCACAAACAATTCACATGAAAGCATTTACTGCCTTGTACAAACTGGTTTGTAGCAACACTTCTAACCCACCCCCCTTATTAAAACTTTTGAACCGTTTGACTACTCTGAACTAAATTAACAGAAGATTTGTCAAACAAATTCTGCAAATAACAAATTATTTTATAAAGGACCTTATATCCCTCTGTTTGAAATAGGTCTTCTTAGCCTCCAACACTTTATGCCAAGACCTGAGCTACTTAGATAAATATATCCTGAAAGGCTTGTGCTTTTAAGCAATCCTATTTGCTTAATCTCCTATTCACTTTTAAAAAAGAGATTAGTCTCTAGACATGGAGAGCAAGACTTATCAAATGATAACAGGGAATTATTCACAAGCTCCATCACAAAAGTTCTGACCTAGACATTTCTTAACTATTGGAGGATGTTCAACAAAGCACCAACATTTTCCATTAAATAAGTAGGCACATTGCCCGGAGAGCCACTTTGAAGTGCCATTGTTTTATGAGGCTTCCTAGGTCCCCAAAGGTACAGAAAATAAAATAATTTAAAAAACAGTTTTGCACAGGTGAAGTGTTGATTGATACTACCCGATAAAGCAGTTCACCTTCAAAATACTGTTGAACACTTATTAGAGATTGATAGACCTGGCATCATTGGTGTGGTTTTCCTTTGCCCTTTTGCCTTCAGACCTCTTGTTTTTTCTGACTTTGCTTTTGCTGGCCTTAGGACTCAGCACATACATACACTGCTAACCATAGGTAAAGTGCTTGTGCTCTTTTCCTGAAACATAAATACCTACACGTCCCTGGTAAAGAGCAATACATGTGCCCACGGCCTGTAAATTAAATGCTACAGTGGGTCTGCAGTGCTGACTGTGCCATCCCCTTACGTATTCCCTTAAACATGTCTCAGGCCTGCCACTGCAGAGCCTGTGTGTGCAGTTTTAAACTACCATTTCAAACTCACAAAGTAAACCTTTTGCCAGGCCCAAACTTCCCTTTTAATTAGATTTAAGTCACCCATAAGGTAAGCCTTGGAGAGCCCCAAGGGTAGGGTGCTGTGTATTTAAAATGTTGGACATGTACTTTTTATGTTTTACTTGTCCTGATAATGAAAAACTCCTATGTTGGTTTTTCACTACTGCAAGGAAAATCCCTCCCATAGGATAACATTTGAGTTGTCTTATTACATGTTATAAGTGTAATTTCCAAAGGCCTTATATAGTGAGGAATTAGCATTTAAAAAAGCATTGAAATTGCTCCTATATAGTTAGTTGTACTAACTATATTTCGCGCACCCGCAATCCACTGCTGATGATGTCCCATATTACATCGTTCATGACATGGTCAGTGACATCACTGATGACATCTCAAATGACATCACTGATGACATCACTGATGACATCTCATTTGACATCACTGATGACATTACTGATGACATCATCCAGTGACTGTGTGTTTCTGTAAAGTTTAAATATGTTTCACATATTGAAGAATGAGTGGATGTATAAGTGTCTGGATGAAGGGTTTAGTAGGTGCGCGACTGACTATATGAGTGAGTGATTAAATGCGTCTTACTAAATGCATGGGTTAGTGACTAAACTGTCTGAATGTGTGCATCAGTATGTCTGTTGTTGTGTAAGCTGCTGCATGTGTTGATCAGTAGCTATATGAGTGGCTATGGGTAATTGATTGGTTGCCCAAGTATTTGAATAGGAGACTGAATGTGTGTGTGGGTGGCTGGGAGGTATGTGACTCTGTGCATAGATGTGTGAGCAGTTGATTTACTAGGTGTATGAGTTCAAGAGTACATGTGGAAACAGCTATATGGGTGGTTGACTGTGTGCATGGGTGTGTTGGTGAGTGAATGGATATCTCAGTGCTACATGTCCAAGTAAGTACATATGTAAAACACAGTGCATGTGAGAGTTGGCATATATAAATGACTATACATGAGAGCCAGTGAATGTGCGAGTGGCTGTATGGATCATTGTGTACATGTATCAGTGATTGTATAAGAGAGTAAGTATGTGTTAGTATATGTTTGAATAAGTAAGGTGTTGTGTGTATAACTGTATAGTTGAGGAAATGGAAGTGTGATTGATTCTTTGCATGACTGACTAGGTGTGTGAGTAACTCCATGGATGAGTGGCAGTGTGTGAGTGTCTGTATAGGTGTATGAGTGCATATGATAGTGTTGTATTGATGAGTGACTGTATGTATGAGTGATTCTATGGGTGAATGAGTGAATGTGTGTGTAGACCTAGGAATCAGTGAGTGCGTATGTAGTAACTGGTATTGGTGTGTCAATGGTTTCAAGAACGGTAGTCTGTATTTAACACTGGGTGTATCAAAGGTTATATTAGAGTGTGAGGAGGTGCATTGTATTATCACATGAATGATATCATCAGTGATGTGATCAGTGATGTCAAATGAGATGTCATCAGTGATGTCATCAGTGAGGTCACTGACCAGGTCATGAATGATGTAATATGTGACATCATCAGCAGTGGATTGCGGGTGCGCGAAATATAGTTAGTACAACTAACTATATAGGAGCAATTTCAATGCTTTTTTAAATGCTAATTCCTTACTATATAAGGCCTGAAACCTATGGTTTTTTAAGTGAATTTGCAAGGTTTTTAAAATGCAATTTCATAACTATATAAGGCCTGAAACCTATGGTTTTTTAAGTGAATTTGCAAGGTTTTTTAAATGCTAATTCCGAACTATATAAGGCCTGAAACCTATGTTTTTAAAGTGAATTTGCAAGGTTTTTTAAATGCTAATTCCTAACTATATAAGGCTTGAAACCTATGGTTTTTTCAGTGAATTTGCAAGGTTTTTTAAATGCTAATTCCTAACTATATCAGGCTTGAAACCTATATTTTTTTCAATTAATTTCAAAGGTTTTGTAAATGCTAATTCTATTAGCGGATAACGTTTATATATGTTATTATCCTTCTGGGACCACCTGAGCAGCCATCTTGTTTCTCAGGACAAGTGAGGCACAAGAGAGCACAAAACAAGAGTGGAAAACGCGAAAAGGGGGCCACATTATACCATTTTTTTCTTTGTATTTTGATTGGGTTCCGCACTCCATCAAGGTCAGCCTGAACTTGAAAGTTTGTCCCGGTCCTGTGAGACCAGATATCCCCTGTAGCGCTTTGTACTTTTTGGTGCTATTTTCACTGCAAACTTTAGATTCAATATCTCTAGTTTGACTAATTGGTCTTATTTCATTAATTAAAAACTACTCTATTTTTTAAAATGTGTTGTGGGCTCCTTTTGTGGGGTGTTTCCACTGTTTTACTGTTTTGGACAAATACTTTACACCTTGCCTTTGAGTTAAGCCTGGCTACTCTGTACCAAGCTACTAAGGGGGTGAGCACAGGTTAATTTGGGGTTTGCTTGTGCCTTATCCTAACAAGCATTATGGTTGCTGCTCGACAACGGCGGACAACCCACTCAACCTACAACTCAATTTCTTACAACACTTAATTGCTTGCAGTGGACAGAGACACAAAATGCTTATTTGGTGTGCAGCAACACAATACCGCTATGTTTTTGAAACAGATAGATATGAATAATATATTTATAGACGTAAACAGTGACTTTGAATAAACACTGTATGAAACCAGCAATTATTTTGTAACTCTGGAACCAGTATTCACTAACCTGTTCAGAACAATATTCCTAGTACATTTTATTATGAACGCCAGGCGCTTCTCTCTTCCATTCCAGTTCACAGATATCCAATAGTTGTGGCTCAGAAGGGCAAGAGAGAGCAAGCACCCAATGAGCTCAAAATCAGAACCGCGGGATACACAGATCTCTGCAGCACACGAGTTATTACTGCGATCTGGAAGTCACTGGTATAGAATGCTGAGGGATAGCAAAGGGCACCTACTCCGTTAACGGGTATCAGGAAGGAAACGACTGAGCCTCTTACTGGAATTAAAAATCACAATTTTGTATGGACTTTCCCCAAATCACGATGTCAGTACTTGCCCGTGTAATCTCATCGATATTTGTTGAACATTATTTTATTTTAGTTGACGCGCGCCCTCATTTTTGTTATGTTGATCACGACGAGATCATTTTATTCGCTGCATTTTTTTGTTGTATACCTGAACTTAATGAATGTAGTATTCCAGATGGAGTACGTTATATTCTTTGCCAGTGAACTGTAAGTTCTATTGCTGAAAGTGAAAAACATCCAGTGTCGGCGTATACTTTTAAAAGGGGGTGGGGTAGGGGTAGGGGTCAAGGGTCCAACTTCGTTGAAGTGATAGGAGATAGTTTTTTTGTTGTTGTTTTTTTTTAACCAGCAGGGTTACCTCGGTTTCCTCTAACGGATATCAGCAACATGCTAGCTATCACTAACTGCCATATTCCACTAGGTGGCAATAAATGACCTTTGAATACTTTTTCCAACTAAAGTAACAAAACTCTTACGGCCAATTGATGACGTTCACACGGACTGTCGTACTTGGGTTGTCGCTTTAAATGTCGCTGCTTATTGATGTATTCAATAACATGCATCATAGCTGGCAAGATTTCAGATTGCTTATGTGTGACGTTTTCATAATTTCAGTGTAATTCAGAGTGACATTCAACGACTGAGTGACATTTTCTCGCGAGCAAAATCAAGAAATGATGATAAGGGAAACATAATCATCAGAAATGACACTCATTTGAGCAAGGAGAAACTCTAACGAGATATTAAAACTGCTTTAAACCACCAGAAATGGATGGACATTAATCTAGTAAAAAGCAGTAACTCACAGCTAATCCTCATAAAATACTGTTTTGCAAATATGCGTGGTTCATGTTCTTCTGTGAAAAATGTCACTAAACAAAACAGTGATCTTGCTTTAGCCCTCCATTATTCACCAGAGCTATCTTGACATTTTTATTTTACTAATTTCTACATAAATTGTAGATTTATGAGATACAGATATTTACAGAGGTTCAGGGAAAACTCTGAGACATATTACATTGTTAAAGGATATTTAATGTATGGCTGACTCACAAGTGGTCCAAGTCGAAGTATGACTGTAAGCGTTGTCCTAATGGTGTATACCGTTCTACTCATTTTAGAAATATAAGTGAGGTATTTTTACAAACTACAGAGGGCTGGCATGTTAATAGCAGTTGATTGCAAATGCCTATTAGGTGTAGTGCATTGAAGTGAAGCAGTTGATCTAAAATTATTTGTCAGAAAGGGGATTTAACAAGTGGATCTTATTGTGTAAATAATCACTCTTTTAATGGCATTCAATGTTTAATAAATTGCTCATCGCATTAAAGTCCACCGAGACATTACGTTTCTTACACACCTGAATGCCTTTAAAAAGAAAAAGAGCATACTATTTACTAAGTTTGGGTGATTTCACCGACATGTTTTATGTTCTCCATGGTAAGAAAGGTTACGTCCTTTAGTACTTACAGAGGTTATAGAAAATTGGGTCTAGATGTACCTCACATAATTCCTTCCAATATGAAAAGCGTGTAGCAAACTGTCACATTCACTGGATGATGTCATTGGTGATGTCATGAATGATGTTGCTGGACTTGGCCCTCTCTGCATGGTCATCCTCAAACTTTATGCCTTCACCTCTCCTCTTTTGCTGGATTAGTTTGGTTGTCCGTAGGACTCAATGCACTTTACCACTGCTATCCAGTGCTAAAGTACTTGTGCGCCCACCCAAAAACATGGTAAAATTTACTTACAACAGATTGGCATAATTAATTTACTTATAAGTCCCTAGTAAAGTGGTATACCATATACCAGGGCTAGTAAATTAAATGCTACTGGTGGGCCCGCAGTACTTGTAATGCCACCACTTAGGTAGCCCTTTTAAACACGTCTCAGGTCTGCCGCTGCAGCCTGTACGCAGTTTCATAATGCCAAAATAAACCTTTTGTCAAGAATAAAACTTATACTTTTAATACATATAAGTCAGCCCAAGGGTAGGCCCTATGCAAAAAACACATAGGACAGGTTGCATTGTATTTAAAAAGGTGTATATTTACTTTTAAGTTTTACATGTCCTGACAGTAAAAAGTTTATAAATGTGTTTTTCACTATTGTGAGACCTGCATCTCCCATAGGAGAACACTGGGTTATCATATTACATTTAATAAATTAGTACTTTTGTTTGAGAGCAAGTAGAAATGTCATGTTTGGTGTTTACTGAATTTTTATTTAAAACCTCTTTAATGGCAAAGTTGGACTTAAAGTCACAATTATGAAAATATAATTTTTAGGAAGTTGGCATTTTCTTGTCCTATTTAGTTCCTGTTCCCTGGGTCACATGACGAGGTGTGGTTGGCCGTTGTGTACTCCTCCCAGACAGTCATACAACAAAGGGATTAGGTGTTGGCAGGATGGGCCATCCTGAATGGATGGGAGGGGGCAGAGCTGTGCACAGCCCCACTTTCACTTCAGAGCAGCTCCCTCAGTCCACGAAGAACTTCATATTAGACTTCTGTGTAGGCATGGGTGTGAAATTCTGCTCTTGGATTTTGTTTCCTCGCTTGCCATTAAGTTGGCGAGTGAGGAAAATTTTATCCAGACCCCACCCCAGTGAGATTTCCCATTGAGAAACCTTCCGCTTGAGTAGAACATCTACTCAAGTGGGAGAAAGAAGCTGCATCCTTTTGAGCTGCCTATAATACCATTTGCGCAGGGCAAACACCGAGCGCTAAAAATAAGAGCAACCGGAATGACCTAATACACTCTGCCGCTTGCAGAACTCCACGTAGCGCTGAGGAGTTTTTTGTTCACGTCACAGAGTTCCGCATAGGAGAATCATGCAAAAATTTACAGTGAAACTCTTCAGCAGCTAGCACCTAACCTATTATCCCCAAGATTATCAAAAAGAGGGAAAATACCATAGGATGTGAATTTACCCTGTCCTATGCACACGCTGTTTTCTTATATCTCTACTTGTGATAGATATACAATAAGTGGTACAGTACAAATTTGTGAGATACAGTGGATCGAACTCTTTCAAATATTTGCAGTCGTTTGGTGTTCTTGTGTTCTTTTATTCAATGGATTGCCCAGCCAAAACATGTTCCGTCGTGGGGAATTGCCCTCTCGACTTCTTCAGGGCTGTCTAGTAAGAGACAAAGTTCTTCTCGTTTTCCCCACCGGTTCTGCTTCCGTCCCGGCTGACTATCGATTGCTTCTCAGTAATCTGCGCAGTTATCTCTTTGGTTTAGGAGTGATCTTTCCTGTGTGGTATACAAATAAGGGTAAATACAGGTTTCTTAGTGAGTCCGCTGAAGATCTCAGCCGGTTCACGAGTTCACATGTGACTTCCGGGTCACCTGTGAACTTGTGAAGTTTCTGAGATCTTCTGCGTACTCGCTAGGAAACCCTTATTGGGGCAACGGCTGGAAGCCATAATTATATGTGGAGAAAAAAAATATAGGGATAGGAGTCAACTACAGACGTGACAGACAAAAACCACACAGGAGAGATTACTGCTAAACCAAAGAGATAACTGTGCAGATTACTGAGAAGCGATCGATAGACAGCCGGGACGGAAGTAGCACCGGCAGGTAGAACAAGAAGAACTTTGTCTCTTACTAGACAGCCCTGAAGAATTCGAGTGGGCAATTCCCTACAACAAAACACGTGTTTCATCATGCTGACCACAGGACCTCTTTTTAAAGATCTCCCCATACTTGAGCTTTCATTATACAAACTCTAATCATTTTCACATTCCTCATTTCCCTTCGGCTCCCACACAAATCACATCCTGGTTTCTGTAATCCAGAAATCACATAGCATACTATTCTAGGTACAGCACTTTATGTCCTAGATCATGTTCTATAATAAACAGTTCCTGTATAAAGTGTTTCTGCTACCTGGAGTCAGGTCTGTGCTTTATAAAGTCCCTAAACCTTTCAATAAATACAAAGCTACAGATAAGCGAAATTCAAAATCTCCGACAGAAAAGTTACAGTCTAGAGCACCAAATGCAAAATACGGAAATCTCGAAGAAGAAACTCAATTCTACCCAAAAATATAGTTTTGTGTAGAATTTCAACCTTTCAAACAGCACCTTTTTCTTATAACTCGCTTTTCCGCTCCCTAATCACAAATAAACACTCACCTATAATCCCCAAAATAAATTTTATTAGCCAAACCTAAAACTTTCAGTGAAATAGACCTGTCTGTTGCCACTTATGTTATCAAGAAACAGAAGGGTGAACCATGAGGTGAGACTGTGGGCCCTATACCAAGAGTATCCAAGCCTCTACCACACCTGTAATAGCAGAGAACACATTCAACCTCATTTCAAAAACGTAAATGTAAGAGAAAGTTACAAATGCAAGCACTGCTTTAAAAACTAGAGAACCCCATAATAGGTCACTAAAAAGGACGACCATATAGCACAATTTGGCAAACTGAGAAGGATAAATGTGGACCTCAAAAGCAGTGCAAAAACACAAAAGAGAACTACTACAAGCATGTTTCCTGCTGTAAGACACAGGAATACAACGCAGAACATAGTATAAATGTTGCCAAAACAAATGTGGTATCCTTGACAATGAAGAAATTACATATCAATCAATATAAAAGTTATCCATATGCATAGAAGCAGACCCATGCATACAGCTTAAACTGCACTAAATCTAAGCCAGAAAAGATGCCAATTGCTTCTGACCCACGCCCACAAAGCCCTCCATGCCCAAAGACCTGCCTACATGAACCACTGCCTGCATTTCCACCGACTGCCCAGGAGTCTCCGCTCTGCACACCTCACCCTCATACCACACATCCGCCACTCCAGAGTAACTCCTTCTTTCACCTCACCGCCTAAGCCTGGAACGCTCTCCCTCTCCACCTCCGCACCGCACCCTCTCAGACCCACTTCAGGTAAGGAACTCAAGACATGGCTCTTTGACTGAGACCTGCAGCACTGGGCCTGGATACCCTTTCAGGTGATAAGCCACGCTTTACAAGTACAAGCTGATTGAATGATTATGAAATATCAAGTTATTTGAGCCATGCAGACAACAAACGTTGAGGGCAAAGGATAAATCAAACATTATTCAGGAAAGTAGTTATGTTGAGCATCATGATGTTCAGATTAAATTTGGCTAAAAGATGGTATAGTGACAGAATTAGAATATCAAGTTGCAATTTGTCTGTTTATTCATTAAGGGCAAAGTTGCTGGCAGTACTACACCTTTGTGCCAGTGGGTCTAGTTAGAGCAGGGAGGCCATGGCGAAACCCATTTAACAGCCACTGTCTTACCAAGCGACACCACAGCCACATCAAATACATGAAAGATAATCCCAGATTAAATTTAAATAAGGAAATAGTGCACGTGTAGGGGCAGTAAGCGAGCCAGAAGACCTGGGACACGCTTAAACTTTCGTAGCAACATGGCAGGTTTTAAGCATCCGATCCCGAATTATACTGGTTAAGCTCCATTTCCACTTTCAACACTACTGCATCACCCCACCTCATATGTAGCGGACGTGGCAGTTAAATTAGATAGTGTTAACCCGAGTCCACTAGCCTCACTATTAGAAAAACCTATTGTGCAACTCCCTGATAGATACTCTACAACGGCCTGTACTGTATAGTCCTGTGAGGTCATTCCATTGCAAACAGTTATGCAAACATAATATCAAATACTACCCACAATGCTCTTTGCGCGACCACCAGCTCTTGACAGTGAGCGCAGGAACCTAAAGCATTAACACAAGTCTGTAGATTGGAACTTGGCGGACCTTTATAAAAAGGGAACATTCCTAACATTTGCAGTTTAACAGCCCACCTAGCCCTAGCCCCTTAGATATATTATTATGTTTTCCATTGAAGGTTGCGTGGCCTCTGAGTCGAAGTCCTTACCGGCACTAGATACACTAATCACCAACACTTGCATTAAACATTTATAACACGTTTATACCAAGCAACGCTTGAGGGCCTGCTGGAAAAAGAGCAGTCAGCAAAGGTGGGCTGGGAGCCCAATTTGGGGATGGAATCCACCCGAAATTCTGCTGCACACAAGTAAGCAAAACCTCTTTCAGCTTAAGACTGAGGGTTATCCATTAAATATTTTTGCACCTGGCATATCACCCCAAAAAAACTCGGCATCACTTCAGTTTGAGCAGATTTCAACTGTCTATGGTGTGGGGAACTACCCACATCTGATGTGGTCTTGCCCGGGGGTGCTGGCCTATTGGAATGAGATAAATACCACACTGAAGCAAATGCTTTTTAGTGACATAGCACTGGTTCCCAGAGTGGCCCTGCTTGGCTGGATTGAGAAAATCACTACTACCCATAGAAAACTCAGCGCACTGGCATTACTGCTGGCCAAGCGTTTGGTAGCTTGCTACTGGGGGAGGGGGTCGCTTCCCAAACCTTAAACAATGGGTATAAGAAAAATTCTACTTTAATTATCAACTTGAACATTTTGCAGTTTCTCCTAACTCCCCTTGCCCCACCCCGCCAACCCCAGCGTCCCAACCAGAGATTTATGGGACCCATTTAAACTGTACCTAATCCAATCACAGACGGAAGAGGAGGCCATGCCTGAGATGCTGACCTGACTCCCCCCCCCCCTCTCTGGATGGAAGAGGCAAGGTGGGGGCAATGGACTGTTGTGGGGTGAGGTTGATGGGAAACACCCAGGGGCGCCCTATTGCAGCCATTACCACAGCATTTAGAATTCAACATTTGTTTGATTGAGGGACAGTGATAGGCTCAGTGGGGGCATGGTCCTGCGGGTGATAATAATATGTACCTGAGGGTTCACTGCTTTCCATTCCATTTCAATTGCTATAGCAGATTTGGCACTACGCTGCCAGTGAAATGATGTTTTTATGTTGTAGTTAGATATGATGTAGTTTATCATTATATGAAATATATATATATATTTAAAAAAAGGAAATAGTGGATATCATGGCCTAGTTTCTGAACTTCATGAGGCAACACAGCATAAACATGCAGATAATCTGTTTAATTGATTTCATCATCAAATATGTCTACGCCTTGTTCACAGGATCCGTGTAAGATGCCATAACACAGAGCAGCATGCTCGTCACGAAGACAGAACACCAACCCTCTAGAACGTTGCTGCTAGAATAGGCAAGCGATGACGTAACACACATTCAACAAGGACACCGATGACAAAGTGACGTGGAATGAAATGAGGTCAGCAATCTACGTAGGTATGATCTTGCACAGCTCACTTCTTCTCTGGTAACTCAAACCTATGATCATGGCTGAGATGGCTCTAAGTTGTCATCGGGAGAAAGGCACAAGGAAGGCTGCAAGGCCTCCACAACAGGGCACTGCCAAGTGCCACAGGGGAAGAGAGGGAAGTCAATATAGCATAAGACAGCAAGGAGTACAGAATTTCATATTAAAAAATATATTTTTGTCATTGTAGTTTTATTTTAGTATTTGGAGTAAGCGTTCAATGTACTTTGGTTCAGCATTTGGTTCACATTAGAGGAAAGGAAATAACCTTAACCAGCAAAACTAGGAATATGTTGCTTATCTAGAGCTAGGGGTAAAGACATACATGTGCATTTGAGCACATTTAAATACAGTAACATTTTGGGGCACAGAATGAACATAATGTGCAGTAGAAAACCAAGAGAGAGTGGGGGAATTTAGGAACTGCTCTTAAGAACAGTCTCTTAAACATATCCATGTTTGGCTAATATATCTACATTTTTTACAAAATTTCCCTTGGTAATTCTGTACCTCAGTGTACTAGAACGAAAACGTAGTACCCTCAAACTGGCTCCAACCAGCCCTATTGCACATCCTAGTCTGATAAACCGACTTGTACCATTTTTACTACTGTGTTTTTTAGTTCCACATGCAAATTCTTCCTCACCCAACAACTGAAAAACTATCATGGTTGAATTTAATTAAGGAAACAATAGTGCTAAAATAAGATGTGATTTCTTGATGTTTCGAAAGAGAATTTACAAGGGAATTTGCAAAATGTTGTCGTGCCATCCTCCATACCAGCGTCATGGACTTGTCCCACTGGCCTGCAGAAGAAACTGAAGACGTTATTTTTAGAGCTAAATCCAGGATTAACAAGGCGAGTGTGGCTAAAAAAGATTAATGTACAGTATGAGGCAGCCTCACTGATTGAGTCCATACTGCTACATTTGATTGGCATCTTTTTTCTGCTAATGGGCACACTTGGACAGAGACCAAAATTTAACCTCCATTACCTGCACAAAAGTCAGCACGGCTTTTTGTAGTAAACATTCAGCATAACAGAGCTCTGCATGCATTTCCTCTAGAAGAGAGAAGGGGAAGGGGGCAAAGAGTATATATATTAAAGAATGGACCAGATTTACATAGGCTACACACTATTTACCTACAATAGACATAGCCAGGTATATCTGCAGTGGAAACAAAGAATCATTATGGCCAACTACAGATAGTCTGAGAAAAGATACACAGAAGGTTTCTGTGTAATTAATAACACATACAACACAAGAGCACATGACTCCTCCCCTTAGGATCCACTGTATGTAAATACCTCACATGAATATTAATTGTAGGCATCCGAGTACAATCCAAGAATTGGCTCTTCCGAACCATTATGAAATGCCCATGATAGTGGATAACAACACACATTATGCCCCATCACACCGCTTTCCACAATTAAAAACCTTATTGTTTAAAATGGTCCAAGTCTCAAACACATTAGCTACAGTGACACAATGCATTAGAAAGGCAAAGAAACAGGAAAGGCTAAAACAATCACTACCTATGCTGTGGGAAAGCATAGAGACAAGAAAGGACCAACAGTAATGCTCCCATCTGCCTCTGGACTGATAACACCTACTGTAATGCTAAGGGCTGAAAGACAACTTTGTAACTAGTGCCAAGTTAAGGTCCTTCAAAGTAGACACTAATTGTTTAACCAGCACCCAAACAAAGACTGCCTACATCAGGAGGGTTTTCTTTCTGTGTTAGTGTACAAGTGTAAGCTGTTTTGCATGAATGTGACAATGGCTATGAACCTCACTCCTGAGTAAGGGAAAAGAGCTTAATGCTTCACACAAAGTCAACTCATTTTGTCTTGATGTGGTTACTCATAGCTTCCAGCTTTGGAAATCTTGTGACTTGAGCACTTCCCGGTGGTGTATCAAATAAGGGAACTTTATCAGTCCCTCTGCACCTGCACCTACCTAGCATAATCAATAGGATGAAGGGAGGGTGTGGGCGCAATTATGTTCTAGGACCTCAGAATAAATGTGAGTTGGCAGGATGTAACACTACCAATCCAACACCTAGAACTCATGTGTAATCATCTGGCATTACTCCCCCAAACAGCAGTGTTTGTGGCAACACAACAGGGCAAATGATGAGGGGATCACCTCTAACATCACCAAGCACATAACAAATTGCATCGCTTTCTACATCACATGATCAGATATGATAAAATATGGTACCCCTGACCCGCAGATGCTAAATAGAGGACCCACACACTCAAAGGGCACCACACATGTGACTATGTCCTATAAGAACTGGGCATAGGCTAGGGTAGCATCCGCCTCTGTACACTATATGTAGGTCACAGCCTATCTCTGGGGCTTGCGAACATAAGGGGATCCACAAATACTCTATTATAGGTGCTTTCAAAAATGAGCTGATGAACAGTCCACATATTACAAAATAAGCATGACAGTATTTGATCATTCATTGATGTGTTAAGAGCAATGAGGGAAGTAGGATACACATTCAGAGAGCCCAGGTGCTAACTGAAGCACTTTTAATCTGAAAGATGCTATATTTAAAACATTTCTTTTATTGAACATTAGTCATGAAAAATACAGAAATTACCTAAAACATGCTTCGCGACACAGCTGAAAGATTGTGATATTCTAAGCTGAAGCACTTACTGCAATGTAAATGTCCCACCATTACATATCCCCCACCTATGCATGGAGTAAAACAAAAGTGGTGGAGGTAAAGCCAGAGCAAGGGGCTAATGGCATGAAATTAAGTGAGGAGTCCACTTTGCACTCCTTAACATATACAAACCCCCCATTCACCTACTGAAACACAGTTTTTGCCACTTCTGGAAGCTAGGTGAGAGCATTCCACAATACTATTTCAAGTCACAGCTCTCTGTCTCCTCAATCTCTGGCAGGACATTCAACTGGTTTGGATGTTGCCCCACTGTTCTTAAAAAGCTTTGGTCACCACCACGAGCAGAAACAAATGGTCTTTGCCTGGTTGTAAAAGCCTTATGCAATGCACATACGAAGGCTAAAAGATGTAACCACAGCTTCATTTGTGCTGGTGATTGGGACCAGTACTCATATTTGGGGATCGGGACTTGCAGTTCAACATCAGACTTTGACTCCACACATGAGAGAGAGGGAAGAGAGAGTCAGGTGACACGAAAAAGGGAGGAAGCAGGGATGAAAAAGAACCCATAAGACCGAGACAAAGTGACATGACACGTAGGAAGATAGAAGAAAAGGTGCAAATTGGAATCATGAGGGTGCATATAAGTTCAGTAGTCCAGTTATTTCGAAAAACCTTCAGTGGACTCCTAAGAACAACTTTGAGCCCCTTGACCGGTGTATTTATTTTACAAATTGTCCCTTCGACAGGGGAAGGCTTCATCCAATGTAAAAGTACACTTTATGGCCAATGAATAACTATCAGAGCAAGCATGGTACAACTAATGATAAATCCCAATTTTTAAAAAAAACTTTTGTAGATGAGGAAGCTCCTGATCAGTCCATTCAAGCAAACGATGCAATATGCTTCCAAAGAGAATAAGGACCATCAATAGCCTTCAGAAATTCAGAGACCCAATACAGACCTTTTTTTCCCACAGTCAGGACTTAAGTGAACCTCAGGCTATAATCTTGACTGGGTTGTATACGCAGCAAGAAAAAAAAAACTCTTGCAACTCCAAGCCTCAGTTGCTCCTGCACGGTGCTGCACCAAGGCAGGAGCATGCTCTCTGGGCCTCACATGACACCAAAATCCAACACCAAAGATGACAGTTCTCCCATCCTGGCACAATATATTGAAAAACTGTTGACTTTAAAGTCTGAAAAGTAGTTTAGGTTCTCGGCAAGAGGTATTAAAGTGCCATAGAAACACTTCAATATTTGAGAATTTTCACCCAAATGGCAATTGCCAACCAAACAACCCCCAAATTAAATGACAACTTAATATTGTACTCCCCATGATTCCCCTACAGTTTCCTCACACCAAAACAACTTCAACTTTGTTAAGTGTTGCTCAATTTTGTCTTAAGATATTCAAGAAGTGGGACTGCTTGTGCAGTTCCTAAAGAAGGCTTGGGCCTCAACCTTGATAAAGTGAGAACATTTCCACTGCACTAATTCACAAATCAAAGAAACAAATATAGGTTGCGAACCAGTATTTTGCATCATGGTGGCTGCATCACAGAGGAGAGAAGAGCTCAATTCAGACTCATAGTAATTGTTACAACATCTTCTATCGCAGTACTGACAGCCTTTTCCTCTCTTCAAGGCAGCGCATAACTTGCTCTTCACGCTAATATTCGGGCTACTGGGCATTAATCAACCCTTTATTATGAGGAGTCACCAAACAATAGGACTCCGCGTCCAGGTCGCCTCTGCTTGCACGACAGTGTGCCTCGTCTCAGTTGTTGCGAATGAGTGATATACTATTAAATGCCCATTCATCCCTAGCTCTGGTTATCTCATTTTCACATGGTCGGAGGAACAATGCATGGGTGCCATGAACATCATCTAAATCAGCCCCACTGTAGACAACGCAGAGGAGAGCACGGTACCTCCTCATTGAAAAGTCATCAAGGCTTCATATTCACGCATCCTTTTGACTGTGGATTGTGAATAGTGTTTTGATGACAGCCATTGACTAGTTGTTGCTCAGTAGTGCTCGACATGCAAACGTAAAAGAGGAAAATTAGCAGGTTTGAAATCAACAATGCAAACGTTAGTTCCAGTCAGCATTTGGCTCACTGGACTAAATGCAGTCAATCTATGGAGCTGTATTTGAGATATGGCTACATATTTTGGTGCCAGTGGGACTACACAACCTTTCTTCAATTAAAAATCGTTGAAAGGAGTACCATTGGATGAGGTGCTTGTAATTCAATTAACAAGGGCAAAACACCCTCTGGGCTGAACATGTGTTCTTTTAACGCTCCAGGTATGCTATATACATTGCTGTGTGATGGTTGTGGAATGTCATGGAATGGTCTGGCTGGGACGCGTGATGTTCCCATGAAGGGAGAATTCTTAGGTGGCTGTTGGCGTTGGGCGGTTGAGGTGACAGGAGGAATAAACCTAGTGTAACTACCTTAAGGAGTGTGGGTCTCCTTTTCAGTGGCGATGAGCTGCTGTCATGTTCAATGCATCCCTCTGTGGATATTGCTCGGTGTGGGGCCACCAGTGCACTTCTGACATGGTGCAGTGAAAGGGCAAGAAACATTAAGCTGTGTGCCATCCATGCTGTTGAGTGCTGTGGCAAAATTCTGAAGTACTTGAGAGGTAGGCCGGCGAGCAGGACCATCAGAGGCAATTGTTTTGGGAAAGGGAGCACATCCTTGGTGTCCATCTTATGTGTTTAGGATGAGATTGTGCTTTCAGATGTAGAACAGGCCCGGCGCACCGTCGACCACACACCTTGTGTGTACAACGTGGCGGCCATTTTTGGAGGTTGGGAAACTTACTATTGCTCGGAATCGGAACGGCGACGTCTGGCATTGTTTAGCCTGCATAGGTTTTCAGTGACAGGCATACCTGAGCATATTTACATTAACCAATTGTATGGGCTGCATAAGTTGTAGGTGACAGGCACACATGGCCATTTATATTTGATTATGCTCCCATACGGATAAACTCGTTATTTTGTCAACAGTTTCTGTTAATAATGTTTGTTTTAGACACACTTTTGGATATAGGAGAAAACTGTATTGGGGTTTGAGAGTGAGTTCTACAAAGACATTCTATTTGCTATAAGGGTTTGGGCATAATCACCCATGTCACCTTATGAAGAGAATAATGGCACCTTCACAATTTCTTACAGTGCTTGGTACTTCTCCATTAAATTGGCAACAGTAGAAGGAGACTTTTGAGGCATATTTGGAGGCAAATGATGGTGAAACTTTTATAAAAAAGAAAACAAAAAAAACACACTTTTGATATATAATTTAGATTCTGAAGGGAGAAGCATTTTGAAGACCTTGCCCTTGGAGGTTGTCAATGTTCATACTGATGGAGGGATAGAAAGGGATTGCGTGTCTGCAATGGATGAGTATGCATCCATCATCAAAACATACGATAAGAGATTCGGCTCTAAAAAAAACACTGTTACAACGGGCTCAGGTCCCTGGTAAATCAATTGAGGATTCTGATTCCGCATTGAAAATTGTCGCAGCAGCATACAACTACAGGGAATTTAGAGATAAAATTATTTGTGATCCACTCATTGAGGGAACGAATAAGAAGATGCCAGAAAAACCAGTATTCAATGAGGACCCAGAGTTAGAAACGGTTTTGACATTGGCATGAAGTGTTGGGCATTCATAATTGTGCATGAGAGGGATGAATGACAGTGCCAGATCGAGTTAGGTTAAACACATTTCCAAACAATATGCCAAGTAACCAACTAGAATTGTGAATGCTAAAGTTCCACAAAATTCTAAAATGGTTTCTGCCAAAAGTATTGAGGAAATTAATGAAATACTGTGTTTAGGAGTGGAAGTAAATCACATCTAGGAAATGCTACAGTTAAGTTTGTTTAAAATGTGGGAAATAAGGGCATTTTGCATGAGTGTGTAAAGCCAATCCAGGACTAAAACCTTGCTCTTCGCTTTGGCTTGGTCTATAGAGGAGTGCGTATTATTTCAGATGAGGATAACAATAATGTTGTGCTGATGTTATCTGCTTCTGAACATGAACGGGATGGTGATGTGAAGATCACTTCCATGGTTAGTTTGGGAAAAAGGCACATCGTGTGAAATTGCAGTGAACAACAAGTTTATTATATATATATATATATATATATATATATATATATATATATATATATATATATATATATATATATAGTGGATTCTGGGCTCCTTTCACGTTAATCAATGAGGAAGATTTTCGGAAATAATATTCAATTGCACAAATCTAGTACCACAATTTATGCATATGCAGGTAAAAGGATAGAGGTGGTGGGGAAATGTGATGCCAAGATTGAATTTGAAGGTAAATCCACTGTTGGATCAATAAATATGGTCAAAGATGGTTTCAATTTGTTGGGATGGAAGGACACGAAATCTGTAGCTCACAAGGTATGTAAAGTGCAGTTGAGTTTATGGAGTGAATTGAAAATGGAACTGGAAAGGTTATGTGATATGGGAGTTATTGAGTCAATTGAAGGGTCATAGTTTTGTAGCAAAGGCTGACAAATCACTGAGACTGTTTATTTGAGAGATTAGAATGTGAATATATGGATTGATAACCAACCCTTGCCCAATATTAACGAGAGGCTAGCAACTTTAGGAGGGGCTGTGTTTTTCACTTCCTTTGATATGTCTGCAGCTTATCACCAAATTGAGCTATATTTTGATTCTAGACATCTCACACATTTGCGATGCCAGAAGGGGCATATTTTTATATTTGCACACCTTTTGGATTAGCATAAGTGGTATATTAATAATTGCTTAAGAACGCTGTGGGGTTACTTACACCCAGGACGGCATTTTGGTATTTGGCAAAAGTGAGACTGAACATGACTGCAGATTGAGAAAGGTGTTGGAAATCATCAAGTCAAGTGGTATGACTTTAAGGAAGGAAAAGTGCAATTTTTTCTGAAACACTATGTATCTAGCAAGGCTGTTAAACTAAAGGTTAAAATTATAGAAGCTGTTCGGAATGCGAGAAGACCAAGCGCCAAAGATCAGCTTTGCTCATTTTTAGGTTTAGTAGACTACCATGCCACATTTGTGATTAATTTTACTGATACAATGGCATGTTTGCACAAACTTTTTAAAGAAGAATTTGGAGTTTGTCTGGAACAATGAATGTGTTGTGAATTTTGAATCAATCAAAATAAGATTGTGCATGCACGACCTCTCAAAGCTTTTGATACTAATGATATGAACATTATTTCTACTGAAGCAAGCGATATTGGATTAGGTGCTGTAGAAAGAATGGGCGATGGTAGTGAGGAAATCATTGTGTTTGCTTCAATAACATTGAGGGATGATGAGGATATGCATTCTATTATCAAAAAAGAAGCGCTTGGTTTGTGGTGGGGTGTCCAATATCTCAAAAGGTCTTGAGTGGGGTCGTTAAGTTCAGTACTAGGGGTGGAGGAAGAGCTACCCCCAGCACTGCCAAGTGGAAATACAGACTGCAAGCATTTCATTACATGCTAGAATATGTGGCGAGTACCAAGAATTTTGTGACTGATTGTTTGTCCAGATTACCTGTGAGAGAGAGTCGACACACACATGAAATGGAGGATGAATTAGAAATGGCATGTGCAGTGAGCTCAACTGGCGGTGCCGTGAATGGGTATTCGGCAGAACAAGGGTGATTGAGGTCATTTTGTGATGACAAGGGTGTTCAGGAAGTAGTAAAGTTTATTACCCGTGGTTGGCCTGATAACAAAAATACTTCTGAAACATTAATTCCTTACAAGAGAGTTTCTGATGAGAATCTGGTTGTACGCACACAAATATTTTGGATTTAGCTAATGAGGGCCATATTGGTGTGCATGCCATGAAGCGTAGAGTAAGAAACTATTTTGGTGGGCAAGAGTAGATGTAGCCATAGAATGATATGTTTGTCATTGTTGTGCAGGCATTCTCAGTTATAAGTCACAAGTGACATGTCCTTCTCCAGTCAATCCCATTGTAGTCAATAATTTGCCTTGGGTGGCACGTCAAAGTTTGGCCTTGTTCTAGCTGATTATTTGCCCAAGTGGCCGGAGGTGAAATTTGTAGAGTCTATAAATTCCAATGGCACTCACTCACGAAACAAAAATTGTCATATGAGGTTTTCATCTAGGAGGATAAATCTTTCCCAGTTTAAGGATTATGCCATGTCCTAGGAGTGGCATCTTCCACCTGAGTTCTCCTAACAATATCAATATCAATATATATATATATATATATATATATATATATATATATATATATATATATATATATATATATATATATATGTATATATATATATATATATATATATATCACACGAAAAAAAGGAACTGTCTGCACTCTCTACGGTACCCCATGTAATTAAACTTTCACTCCGGCCATACCCGAGAGTGCGAACATTTATTTTTTCGTGTGCGATTGACTAGACGGCTTGCTCCGTCGTTATTCCGCTCCACTTGCCTCGGGCCCTTTGATCTTAGCAGGAGCATCCTTGTACAGCATATATATATATGCTGTATATTTGGCTATTTTTTTCTCCACTGTCGATTCTATGTAATGCAGTCCTATAGTGATGTTTGTACGAAGTGCACCCTCTTTTCTTTGGAGTAGTTTAATACTTACACTGTAGCCGGTTTTTCATTATTAAGGAAAGTCAAGTTATTACTATTGTTTGGTTATTCGTTTTGTAAGTATATTCCTTAGATACGTGGATTATTCTTTCCATCATTGTTTGTGAAGGGGGTGTGGAATGTCATGGAATTGTGGGGCTGGGCTACATGATGTTCCCTGCGAGAAACACTGTGATGTTCTCTGTATGGCATGCTTTTGAGGGGAGACTTCTTTGGTGGCAGTCGCTGCTGTGTGGTTGAGGTGACAAGAGGAATAAAGCTGGTGTACCTACCTTTTGGAGAGTGCAACTGCTTTTATTAATGTCAATTTCAATTTATTCTAATACCCTTAAGTTAAACATGTCTGAAGTTTCATATATAACTATATAGGGCCCGATTCGGATCTCGCTGAGAAGGGCTCCGAACGGGATCCATAGCGAGCGAGTCCGATTCGTAGCCCAGGTTTCCGAACGACCCGTACCGCTGTACATGTGAACAAGTACAATGTGAATATCGCCTCGTGCTCCAAGCGACTCGTACCCATCAGTAAAGCCCTCTGGACGACTACAACATGGTAGACTCGTGCAGCACAAAGGGTCCGATTTCCGATCGACCAAGTATGATGCACGCATCGATCAGCTGGATCGAGTCGGTGCTTTGACTCAAAAAAGCTCCGGGAAGCATACTTCAGGGGGCCGTAGCAGGCCCCCCTTAACCCAGGGCCCTCCAAATCGGTCACGGGAGGTGCCCATGGGGACCCCTGATCCAAGCATGTACAGTGTGGCGAGCACCATGGATGCTCACCACAGGGTGTATGCTTTTCCCCACCCACACATTCTCTGCAATGGGAGCCTGTGTAGGCGTCGGTACGCAGGCTCCCATAGACTTCAATGGAAGTCTGAGCGAATCGAGTCCATATCCCTACGGAAGCATCGTACTGGCTCACTTGGACGCCCGTGGCACGTTTTGTCCGGAAAGCCCTTCGGATTCGAGCAGTACGGAGGGCTTTCCTGAGGGGATCGGAATCCGGCCCATAATGTTCAAAATGTATTCAATGCACATTATCGAATTTATTGAGTGGATTTATTCATCTGACTCTAATGGCTACAAGAATGTTTTACCAGGAAACTGCTGTGCATATATATATATTTACACAAGTACTTTGTCCTACACTGGGGTAGAGTTATCTACAATATTGAAAAGGTAAAAAAGAAAAAGAATCAAATAGAGGACAACTAGTTCCCAATAATAAGAGAAACACTATATTCGGTTACTATTGGATAGTAGTTTATCCATTGCCTTGCTCTTCTCTATATATGCATTTCTTTTATTTGTTTACTACGTGGTTTTGTACCCAGGGGGCAGAACCTACAGGGCTTCCGAGTGTCAAAGGGGCATCAGATTGAAGACAAGGAAATCAGAATACGATAAGTTATTAAGTCTTAAGGATAATGAAGAACTGTATGAAAGTGGAAATAGTAAGAACAAAAAGGATAATTTATGGCAAATATCAACATGAGTGGAAACAAAAAAGCAAAGTGATAGGAGATTCAGTAGCTCTATGAAGAGCAGGTTATGAATGATGCTCAGATCACGGAATAGCTCATACCACGGAATAGCCAAATGGAGTGCAGGAGAACAGATTTAATGCCAGGCGGTAATCAAGAGGGCTTGGGGACACCTAGAAAGGTGTGCCTGGGAAGCTATGCTGAAATCTGAATGCAGTCTTAAAATATTTTAGAACTAGCCCATTAATACACCGAATTCAAAACATTGTATTAGTTTTAGGGGATACAAAAAAAATAAGGGGGAGGTAATAGGGAGGGGTACTGGACAATCCTAATGAGGAAAATGCTTGTGGTACATGAGCACATCCAGAACACCTCCACCAGACTCATCGTGAACATCCCCCACCGCAGCCACATCACCTGTCACCTGAGTGACCGCCACTGGCTCCCAGTCAAAGAAAGAATCGCCTTCAAGCTCCTCACACATTCCTACAAAGCCCTCCACAATGCCAGACCTGCATACCGCAACCCTTGCCTCTCCTTCTACACACCCACGAGACACCTCTGCTCCATCCAGCTGGCCCTTGCCACCATCCCACAGATACACAAAACCTCAGCTGAAGGAAGATCCATCTCCTGCCTCTTTGCTTAGACCTGGAACACCCTGTCTCCACGCCTCAGGCAATCACCGCCACTGCCTCAATTCAGGAAGGACCTCAAGACTTGATTCTGACTGAACCGTAGTGACTTCGACGGACCAGCAGCGCCCCCCACAGCGCCTTGAGACCCTTGCAGATGAGTAGTCACACTGTACAAGCACCCTGATTGATTGATTGAATGCGTACATTTAAGAGTAAAACAAAATATAATCAGCTGATTACAGATGTAAATCACATTTGTATGTTCGAAATTATTAATGGAGGTGAACCTCAGGGGAGAAGGTTGGGTATGGGCGGAGGTCGGGGGGAGGGAGAAGGATGACTTAAGAGGCCCCAGAGAGAGAAGGATAGTAAAAGGAGAGCGAGATGCCTAGGGTATATTACTGGGAGTAATATGACGGCAGACATTTGTTGCTTAACGCCTAAAAGTGAGAGCGGGTTTGAGTTAGCGCCAACGTTGGGGATGAGGGAGTGTTGTAATCTGAAGGGGATTTTATTTTTGCATATATACATCTAGTCTATTCCATCGTTTCTGAGATGTCTGGCAATTTAGTTGTTGTCTGCGCTTCTCATGAAGCAGACCCACGCCCACCATGTGTGCTATGAGAGGTTTTCAAATGATTTCCATAGTATGTTTTTTATTCCTATCGTTAGTAGGAGGTCCATGAGACATGTCTGATTGGTTTAGTTTCAAGGTGGTAAAATGCAACCAGGGCCCTAAGGTAACTGGAAATGCAAGGAGATCTCAGCGTTGAAGATTGCAATTATGGTTTTCTGAATCTCGTTTCAGAAATGGTAGAGCTTTACACAATGGAATAACCTATGGATAAGGGTTCCTGTTGAGTTTTGGCAGTTCCTGCAAATGTATGAGTTTAGAAGCCCTATTCTGGAGAGTTCCTCAGGGGTCCGGTGTGGTCTATGTAGTATCCAGTATTTACATTATGAAAGAGTGGGAGAGATTTTGTTTGCGAGGCCATATGTCCAGATCTTTTCCCATTTGACATCATTTAGGGTTGAGAGAGTGGGATTACGTACGGACTGATTCAATTTAGATTGGATTTCGGATGTGATTCTTCTGTTGGAATTGGAGGAGTGCAGGAAGTTATGAATTGTGGGTGCTACATTGGGCATTTTGGATAATTTAAAAAAGAAGGGGGAGCAGGTTGGAAGTGTGTTGAATAGGATTCTTTTTCATCACAACATTTAATTTAAGGAAGTTGTAGAATTCAATGTTTCCACGGTTGTGAGAGTTCTTTAACTTTTCAAACATTTTACAGTATGTTGATGGGCAAGGTCTTTGAGGAATAAGATATTGTTTGATGACCAAGATGTCCATGATGGGGATGTACCTTTGACTTTAATTTTCACGTTGCTCCATAGGGAAGTGTGGTCTGAGTTTTGGACTTTATGCGGGAGAATTTTATCCAGTGATCTAAGAGCTGATATAGTCTCCTTGAGAATAATCTGGGAGTGTTTTAGTGGGACTGTTTTCAAAGTTAACAGTGAAATTAAAGCATATCGTTTTGCCAGTGATTCTTCAATGTGAACCAATAGCGGTGTAACTTGAGTTTCAGGATGTATCTACCCAGTGGCTTGTTTGATTAGAAAGGCAAGTTAGTATTTAAAAAAACTGGGGATGTGGAGGCCTTCAAAGCCTTTATTTACTTTTAGTTTCTTGAGGACCATTCTACTGTTTTTCCTTTTTCAAAGAAAATCGGAAACCATGACATTGATGTTATTAAAGCAGTTGTTCGATAGTTGTATGGAAAGCATGGACGTGATAAAGTTTATTTGTTACAATCATCATTTACTGCACTCCGCACGACCTCCACATGTCATACATTTTGACGACTAGGCTGAGAGTATCTCTTTGGTTATCTTAAGGAGGAACTCTTCATTTATTTTCTTTGTGTCTTCTAGGGTACTTATAAAGTATAGATCTATGTATACAATCTGCGAGGATTGCCAGTGTAGTTTGGTATATTTCACAATGGACGAAAGAGTTATGTTATTCAGAGGAAAAACATTGTTTTTTTCAAGGTTTAGGAAGAAGCCTGAGGCCAGCACCTAGGAACTGATTTCAGAAAAGATTGCCAGGATGGCACCTTCGTCCTCTTGTGAAAATATAAGTACGTCGTCAGCATAGATGAAGACTTTGTAGGGAGTGTTCCCAATAGATAGGTCTTTTATAAGTGCCTTTGTTCTGATGGAGACATGGAGAGGTTCTATGACTAAGAGATAGAGAAGGGGAGAAGGGAGACAGCCTCGTCTAATTCCTTGTGATTTTATAAGTTTTCTCAAAGTGAATGAAAAGGGACTCCAATTGAGGAATTAGTTAGTTTTGAAAGGTTTTATAAATGCTTGCTGAAAAGTCATCCGGCCCTGGTGCCTTACTAGGTTTAAGGAAGTGTATCGCTTTCGTAAACTGAATGGGAAAAGGGTTGGTTGAGGGAAATGTAGTCAGGGTGAGAGAAAACTAGGAGCTGGATGTTCTCCAAGTATTTCTCATTCCCCTGCTGTTGAGATTTTGTCAGGATTACAGGCGTCATTATAGAATTCTCAAAAAAACCTTAACTATTTCTAGTGGGTCTTTATCAGTTGTTTAGAATTTGTTTCTAATAGATGGGATATAGTTTTGTCTCTCTTTAAATTTTAAGTAATTCCCTCGGACTTTGCCTGCCTTGTTGGATTCTTTAAAGTTTTTCATTTTGTTGTGTTGCACCCAGGTGTGCGCCCTGCTCTTTAACAGCTTGTTATACTCATAGTTTAGTCTTTTAAGTTGTTGTAAGAGTTCCTGTTTTATATTAACTGAGAATTCCTTTTCTGATTGTTTAATTGATTCTTCTAACTTCACATTCTGTTCGCCATATCCAAATTTCTAATGGCAGTATGGCTAATCAGAAAGAAAAAAGCCCTCTAAACCATGGATACTGTATGACACTTCCTATTCCTCGCTGGACGAGATGAGAATTTTATGTAATGTATTTTCTTAAAATGTATTTTAAATGTATGTATTGTGTTTAGTATTGTATCTTTTATGGTCTATATGGCCGAAATAAAGAACTTTTGGATTGGATTGGATTCTTCTAACTTGTTGATGTGTTTGTTCATGCACTTATTTATATTAGACATGATATTATTGAGGTCACTTCTGATGGTGGCCTTCATGGCATCCCATTTGGTTTCCTTAAGAGATTTCACTGGTGTAGTTCTCATGGATGAAATTATCAATAAATCTTTTTATTTGATCAACAAGCGATTGGTCTTCAAGGACTTTTTTGTTGAATCTCCATTGATTCTGGTTAGGGGGGCTGTGACCAATTTGGAAGTCCACAGAGATGCAGGCGTGATCTGAAATTAGTATTGGCTCAAACGTTGGAGGTGGAGGCAGCCAGGGTTAGTACACTGTTTTTCAGAATATAGTCTATTCTTGACCACGTGTTGTGTGGGTGTGAGTAGAATGTGAATTTGCTTCCTGTTGAATTGTGGTAGCGCCAAATGTCATTCAGGCAGTGTGTTTTACATAGGTTCCTCATTTGTTTATGTGATTTACTGGGTCTGTATTTTCATGTGGAATTTCTTTTTAGTGCAGCATCCCAAGGGAGGTTAAAGTCTCCTTCTTTGGTAACATAAAAAGAAGTGTGATTTGTTTTACTTTGGTGATTAGTCATCTGCCGTCATTTTCATGGGTGTATTCCACAACTTCAATATAAACTTTTTTAGTCATAAGAGTGATGACCCCACTTTTCTTCTTATTGGCAGGGGAGGCGTAGAAACTATGTATTACTTGCTATCGCAGGGAGTTGCATTCTTTGTGTCCCAATGTTATTCTTGCAAAATAATTATCTCACCCTTAAGTTTAGCGCAGTAATCCAGGACTTCCCTGCATTTTACTGGGGGTTAATACAGTTTGTGCTGCGGGAGAGTATTTTAAGTGAGTAATTATTCATGGTTCCTGGTTGGGGCTAAAAGGATCCGAGCCAGCACATGGTGAGCATGGTAGTAGGTCAGATAAGGTAAGTAGTGATTTCAAATAGTTACTGGCATGCAGACATGTGAAGTATGATGGCCACCTCTTATCACTAAGATCACATATAGTGTTGAGCTCATGGTTTACTATAGTATAGGGGTCGTGACGGATGGTGGAGTGCTAAGGTGGTAATTGGGTGGCGTGTGAGCCAGTCACTGCTGTGGGAAGTTTGATGTTTAGGATTGTGATATCTTCAGGAAGAGAGAATAGTTTATGGGCAAGGAGAGGGAGATCAAAAAAGGAATAACGGAAGGGGATAGGAAGAAAGGAAAACCCTTTGACCCACACATAACCCACCCACTGAGTACCTTCCGTGAGATGGGAGTAGGTAGATGTTCCCCGGGATCCGGCCGCTGAGGATAGGGGAGAGAGAACAGGGAGAGCAGCAGTCACCGCGAGGAGAGAACAGATAAAAACATTAACTTGTCTCTTATGCATTCTTAAGCTTTCATCATTAAACATAATATTATCTAAACTGCAGTGTCGTAGAATATCTCTATTGAGATACATACGATAACAGAAAGTAACCTTAACCTGTCTCTAGAGCATTCATCTATAAGACAATATTTGCCTTAGCCGCAATATCAGAACGTGGATTTATGATGACAGATCAAACATAAACATTTAAAATAAACTACTAATGTCATTGACTAGTACTAAAGTCACTGGCTGTACAGGTAAGGTCTAAACAACTAATGAAGACATGGAGCCATATTACGTTTCAATTTTAGTAGTTATAGCCATGCGAAAAAAATCTAGCATTGTCAGATTCCTTTGTACAGACTGTTACAATAGGGTTAGTGAAGAGATTACACATTCATCATAAACCTATATTGTCTAAACCACAGTAAAATAACTGTATTGAGTTGCATAAGATAACAGATAGAACCTTAACTTGTCTCTAGTGGATTTACCTACAAGATATTATTTGTCATAACTGCAATATAGATGCGATGATAGATTAAACATAAACTTCTAATATCAAAGGCTGTACATGTAAGGTATAAAGTTCTAATGATCTAAACATGTATTGACGAAATAGAGCCATATTAGCTGTCCATTTTAGTAGTTATATCCATGCAAATAGAATTCAGCAGTGTCAGATTCTTGGGTATAAGCCGTTACAACATGGTTAGTGAAGAGATTAAGTGGGGTGAAGCAACAAGTCAGTAGTGGATAGAAATTAAGGTGATATAGATTAGTGTGCTAATTGGAAGACTCTAGTTAGTTAGTCATTAGTCATTGTAGAAATATAAAAGAAATACAACTAGTCTATCCAACTCCCAAGTTAACTTAAATCATTTAGAGTTACCCCCAGCGGTAACACCATACATAGTAATACTTGCTAATGCTCCAAGACTGAGGGCCGATGAAAATGAACCTTGGAACTCTCAGAGAAACATGGAGCTGCATTGGCCCGGGGAAAAAACAAGGTCACTGGAGCAACTCGTCATGGAATTCAAAATGGCTAGAAGAGTGAGTTGGCTGGATAGAGACTACAAGAACTTCTTAGGGGATTGTATAGTCTTAACTTTTAAAACCACACAACTAGTGGAGACTATCCTCTGGAGAGCAGGAAATAAAAATATAACGTTCTGTGGCATTAATGTTTTACCCCTAGGCTACCTTTACCAACCTACTCTGAATAGGGGCCTGAGAAACCATAGAATGGAAACCTACGAAAATAACTATCATACATATAGCAGCCGTGAAAAATCGGCTTTACCTTTTCCCTACTTTAGAATGAGATTGATTGACTAAACAGCATAGGTACAAACAACTCCCTTAGCGAGACACATGATCTACTCACCCCAGCAGCAGCTGAGCTCAGGTTGAATTCAGAAACTGGTTGTAATCAGGAAAAGGGTTTAACTGTTATCTAGGACGATAGTGTTAGACCGGTCAGATTTGGATGGTCTCCACTTATTTTTGTCCCTTTCTGCTTACCATAATTATTTTTTTTCACCAACCCTTTTTATGTGGCCTTAGGTCTCCGGGTGCCCCACCACTGCTAATCAGTGCTGAGGTACAGGAACGCCTTCCTAAAACGGTGGGTAGAGTGAGTTCCTAAGATGGACGCCTGTTAAAAATTACCTCAGAGCTCTGGCCCATAGGTTTACATTAGAGGGTTCCAGAACGTTCCAGTCCACTCTAGTGACCTGGGCCTAGGCTATAAAAGTGAGGACACTGGGCGGCCATTTTGTCTTGACTGGGCTGGCTGGAGTGCAGACTACAGAGTAGGGGGATTGTGTCCCAGGATGATCTGATTGCTCTTAGGGGCTGAAAGTTAGCTGTGGGAGCTGCCCTCCTTCCTGCTGATCTGGCCCTGCGGTGAAAAGAGAGAGAGAACACCATTCCCGTGTGGCCATCTGACAAAATGGACTAAACTACTCAAACAACTGGTGAGAGTGACCTGGGCCCTGCCCTGGAAACCTTTGAGGGTGGTGCTGCTGGTTGGTATGGCAACGTGGAACCAGGAACTTTGATCGATATCCCTGAAGTAAAGCGGGGTCTTAAAACTTGCCCCGACTGGCTGTTCTGCCTTATTGGAAAAATGCTTTACTGGCCAATGTTACATGTCGCCAATTCTGTCCCCGGCTGTAACTGGCGGAGCTCACTTACACCCCCCCGCTCTCTATGCGCTTTTTGAGCCACAGAGCAGCCGAGGTCATGTGGCCGAGCGATTCCTGCGCAAGGCGTGAGGTGAAGCAGAGCAGCGCTGGCTCGGGGAGAGACTCGGGGCAGGGTCGCTTAGCAACCGGACTCCCGCCCAGTGCATTGCCTCTCCTCGTCGAGTCGGAGTTCTTCACTGAGGCGGATGCAGGCGTGGTTCGTCAGAGAAGCCAAGCTGACCTGCTGTTGACTCCCTGGAGGAATGGGAGAGAGTGCGGAGGAAGGCCTGACAGCTGCGAGGCCTCAGGGGAGTTCGCCACACGGTCCGGTTACGGTCCCTGCCCCGCTTCGGGTAGAGTGCCAAGACCCGAGCAGGAGGTAGGGGGGAAGACCAGACCACCAGGCTTGATCCCCAGTAGATCTAAATAAGGTGCCGGTCGGGCGCAAAGGTAATTGGAAACCCCACAGCGGAGGGTGGGGAGGAAAAGAGAGAAGGTGTGCAGGGAGAGGATTTTTCAAGGAACAGGGGTGTGTCAGGAACTAGGCCCCAGAAGAAATACACAGGCTGTTCATACCGTGACTAACCTGACCAGTAGGAGTGGATTCCAGACCTTAACCCCCCTTGGAAATAGATCCTTCTAAAGTATATTTCCTGCGCAGATCTGTTATGGTATTAGACAATGCACCTACTTGACCAGATGAATGACAACTAGTTACAAGTGAACTATATAAAGTATACTACCTGCTGCAGTGCAATCTGAATGTATTTAAAATTCTGTTGCTTCATCTGCCATAAGGGACATGATGTATTGACCAGTTATTGTACTTAATCTTTAAAAGGAGTGTCCAGGACCTAACTTATTGAGTATTGAAACCCTCATTCGTCTAACACAATATAAAGAGAAAAAGCTACTCTATTTTCTATTTAACGAAAACGGTGTGGTGTCATTTTTTTTATGGGTCTGCACTGGGGTGTTGTAGTGTGTGTGATGCAAGCACGTCACATTTGCCTTCCAGATTTAGCCTTTCCACCCAGTGCCATGCTACCCTAAGTGTGCCGGAGGTTCCGGTTCCAACATATAGATCGCCTGGTATTATATCTATAAAGCCAAACATTTTACCTCTTTCCCTGGGTACAAGATAGCTCAATGAGAAGGACAGGGCTCATAATCTAAAATCAGCCACCACCGAATTATACTCAAGTTCAAATGCTAAAAATGATATGATGAAAGATATCGCTACTCTATTTTGGAACGTTGCAGGCCTAAGATCAAAATTGCTAAACCCAGTGTGGCTTGACTTTGTTGAAAAATGTAATATTTAATGAATTGAAGAAACCTGGGCTGTAGACAGTATCCATATCAATGGTTCTAAGACTTTCCATACTCCTGCAGGCCCTTCTGTACATGGAGGTCTAAGCATATTTGTGTCTAAAGTTGAACATAGATAAGATAACCATGTCAATATCGAACAGTTACTGTCAAATTGTGACCATGTTTATGGATAAATATCATTGCTGTGCACTGCTTAATTTTTTACAACAATGGCCCTAAGGATCGAATAACGGGAGTACTGAAGGAATTAAGTAGAGATATGAACAAGCTACACTGTGATAATACAAATAATGTGTTTATTGTATGGTGTGGTGATTTAACATTGTTCTGTGCCCAATAAGTGGAGGGGAAAATTGTGGTCTCACAGTTGAGGATAACACTTACCCCCACTCTCCCCACACAACACATGGGGAGCTTTTAAATAAGATTTTGTTTTCATTTGATTTAAATTTTGCTACCCATCTCTGTTCCCCCAGTCCCTTTTACCCAGACATTCAACGGGAGAGGTATGAATTCAATAATCTATTATATAATTCTGCCCAGTAGATACGCAGTAAAACTCACAAATTTTAGATCTCACGATAAATCTGTGAGCGATCATTTCCCTCTGAGCGTCAGTTTATCTCTTTTGAAATATGTGCAAAGTATTTGGGGCAATCCTGATTATAAGGTCCGAAACAGAGCTGGATAAAATAAACGGCTATTCATTGCAGTGGTCCCAGATAGAATCCACAGAATGTACAAAGAAAATTCTGGTAAAATGTCAAAAATCCTTTTTATTCTGCTTGGACGAGATGAGCCCCCATGACCATATTTTAAGAGCCTATGCACAGATTACATCTGAAATAAAAAGTGCATTGAGGATCTAGAATTAAAAAAAACATACTCGAACAGCCACGGATGGTTTGATTCAAATTGCACAAAAGCTTACTCAAAATTAAAGCAAGTATTACAAAAACCTACAAGAGACAGCAGTGAATTAAGGGAAGCAA
Organism: Lissotriton vulgaris; assembly: GCF_964263255.1. Classification (NCBI taxonomy): domain Eukaryota; kingdom Metazoa; phylum Chordata; class Amphibia; order Caudata; family Salamandridae; genus Lissotriton; species Lissotriton vulgaris. Next base: position 112,937 of record NW_028249984.1, read on the forward strand.
GAAAGGAATATAATCGGGCCCTTAAAGCACATAAGTCCAAATTAAAAGATAAGGCTTGGGTGATGCTACATGAAGCAACCCTGAAAAATGATAGCATGGCCTTTTGGCGTGTGGTAAACGCCCCATTCCTCTCAGATCAAGATCTACCAACCATATAGATTGCCACAGAGGAACGTCAGTGGGTGGAGTATTTTTCAAAGGCGTACAAACAGGAAGCAGCGGGAAGTAACACGGCGAATGCATTAACACACCAGGGAGCTAGTAATTTAGACAATTATCCGATAGACCTATGTTTTACCCTAGACGAGGTCATCTCCGCAATAACTGCAAGTAAGGGAGGGAAGGCCTCCGGCCCAGACAGAGTGCCAGTAGACCTTTTTAAAGCAAATATACCGTTATGAGGCCCTATTTTAACACAGGTACTAGCGGCATGTTGCTCTACAGGTTTCATAGAGACCTGGTCGGAGTCAATATTGGTCCCTATATTTAAAAAGAGCGATAGACAGAACCTAGCGTGCTATTGCCCAATATATTTGCTGGATTTCCTGGCTAAGGTGGTGGGTCGGATTGTACTCAATCGATTGCAAATCTGGGCAGAAGACAAGAATATCCTTTCAGATGTACAATTTGGCTTTCGGGAGAGGCTGGGCACATTGGAACAAGGACTAAAACTAAACATCCTGCTAGGGAAGTAAACGCTGTCCAAACAAGGAAGGCTATACCTTGCATTATTTAACCTTACGGCAGTTTTTGACTGAATGGTTCATGACAAGTTGTGGAACACCTTAACTAAGATGGTGGTGGAAGCTCCACTTATCCATTTATGGGAACGTGAATGCAAGAGTCCGGTCAGGAGTTAAGTGCGAATGCACTGCACTGTTCAATGTGGAGAGGGGGGTTAGACAGGGCTGCGTCCTGGCACCTTTCTTATTTACACTATATACCAATGGGTTAGAACACAATGGTGGAAAAGTGCCTGGAGCACCACAAATAAACAACTGTCCCCTACCCGCAATTCTCTACGTGGATGATGCAGTGTTGATAGCAAGGACACAATTGAGACTCCAAAGGGCCTTTACTGTACACAATGAGTACATGGATAACCTGAGATTGAAAGTAAACACGACTAAAACCTTTATTATGAAGTGTGGGAAAGGTAGTACCAAATTTAGGGACATGTTTATTGGTAACACGAATTTGGAATTCACCAAGACATTTCCATACTTAGGTATTTTATTTCATCAAAAGGGGACATAGTTCCAAGCAGTAAAATATAGGAGCCTACTTTTTATGAAATCGACGGCTGCGATGGCCAACTTTGCTAGGAAATTGGGAAGAAGGCCACCTGATGAGATGCTACACATTTATCAGGTGTAATGTGTCAGTATGGCAACATACGGCTCTGGAGTCTGGGGCTATCAAGATACAAAGCCCATCCAGCATGTGGAGAATACCTTCTTAAAATTTATTTTGGCAGTTCCAGGAGGTAACTTACATTTGCCACTCCGAGCTAGGGATTCCATACATCCCCTACTTGATAAAATGCCAACCTGTCCTTTTGTGGCACAACATTTAGACCTCTGTAAAGACTACTTTGAATTGTGAAATTTCAAAAGATAGCCTCAAGTTGGACAGGGCTCAGGATATTCCATGACTAAAATATATAAAGGACTTTACTAATGATCTTGGCTACCCTGAATACTATAACGACCCTGGTACCATAGGTTCTGTGTCCAGAAAAGATCTTAAAAAGCTCTGTATGAGGCATCTGGAGGAGAACAGATGTATGGTCGAGGCAATCAAACCCTCGGTACAGACTAATCAGTTGATGCTGACCACTCTTTGAATGCAGCCCTATCTTGAACTGACATTAGGTACCTACGAGAGATTTGAATTAACACATTTTAGATTCAATATCTTTCACCATCTGATACGTTTTCCTGTAATAAACGACTGGGCTACAGACTTGAGCAGATGTCCTTGTTTACGAACAGACCAGCAATCAACAATCATGTGGTTTTATTCTGTAAGTTTTACGCAACCCAGAGAAGGAGATGGACTTTACCAATTTTAAAAGTAATGGGCTTGAGACAATGTAGGCCAGTATTTCTAGCTCTGTAATTTCTAGATAATTAATATTTTATAAAACCAATTTCCTCATTTTTAAAATGTATAGTGAAATGCAGAAAAAATATTCTTATTTGAACCATTTGTTTTTAACTGAAATGAAAACGTTGAACCTGCTGATATTAAACCTTGTGTCATCGTGAAATTAGTTTGTACATTTTTCCTAATCCACTTTTCATTTATGTATGTATTTATGTATGTTCTTAAATGTATGCTTTTATGATGTTATCACAAAAATCAAATAAAGATTGTTCTGATTTGATCTTCTTAATTTTTCTGGTATTGGCCCTTTCAATTTCAAATTCTCTTTTAAAGTCAATTTTCAAGACTTCTGGTATCCAGGCTTCTAGGAAAGACACATAGCAGTCATATTCGTTCTCCTTTTGTTCAGGAAATCCAAAGATCCTTAGATCACTCTCCTGTTCCTGTCTTCCAAGTTAGTGATTTCTTTTTCAAAGATTGTTATCTTTTTTTCGTCGGCGTGTAGTTTTTCTCTAGGGAATTGGATTGGTCTTTGACTCTGCTGGCTTTATTTTCAGCCTGGTTTACTCTTAGTGTTATGCTTTGCAGTTCTTTCCTGAATTCATGCATATCTGTTTACAGGCAGTCCATGCAGATCTTGGGTGAGCTAGCCTGGCTGATGAGGGGTGTTACCCGAAAACCAGTCCCAGGATGGTGGTTTCCGGCCCAGGGAAGAGCTGGCTTGGCAGTTCAGGCTGGACTGTTCCCATGAGGCACAGGATCAAGGCTGATTTACATATGGCTGGGTATGCACTGGGGTTGTGAAGTAAGCTCAAGAACAATGATGGATTCAACCCAAATCTGTGACTGGGGTTGAGTGTTTGAAATTTTTCAGAGCTCTGTCCATCATCTTGTGTTTGCTTTGTTTGCCTTAAGCTTGCAGTGTATGCCCAGACGTGGGTCCCTTGCTCACTTTGCCACTGGATTCAAACTAGCCTGGGTGATGAACAATTGTTACTTACCTGTAAACAGGTGGTTCTCCAGTATTAGCATCTTTCATAGATTCACATGCTTGAATATTCCCCGTCGTCGGAGTGGGAGTCCCACGGTAAATAAAATAGCAATAATATTATATATATATATATATATATATATATATATATATATATATATATATATATAACATAAAACCTGAAATATATACCAGAATGCAAATGCTACTTACCAGTATGCATCTGTTCTTGGCATGTAGGGCTGCTGACATTCATATCTGTGCATAGATCGCCGCCTAGTGTTGGGTCCGGATGATTGCACATTGTTGTCCTGGAAGAGTCTTCGAAGTATCACGAGATAGGTGGCTCCTCCCCTGGACTACAGTGCGCATGGGCATCGCCTCCATCCCCAGATTGTTTTTAGCCATTGGCAGAGATGGAGTGAAATATGTGAGTGATGCCCTATGCTAAGAGTATGAAAATATGTGTAAAGAAAATACTGCAGATGCTACAGGCGCCGGGGAGGAGGGCGGGCGATATGAATGTCAGCAGCCCTACATGCCAAGAACAGATGCATACTGGTAAGTAGCATTTGCAGTTCGAGGCATGTGGGCTGCTGAATTCATATCTGTGCATAGAATATATAGCAGTCCCTCCATTAGCGGCGGCCGCCCGTGCCAGCTGCAGCAGTTTGAAAAAGCGTTTTGAGAACAGCCTGGCCAACAGCTGCCTGCTGTTTAGAGTGCACATCTACACAGTAATGTTTAGTGAAAGTATGTGTGGTAGACCATGTGGCTGCTCTACAAATATCTTCTAAGGGAATGTTACCTAGGAAAGCCATAGAGGCCCCCATCTTTCTGGTGGAGTGGGCTCTCGGTGGAATCGTGAGAGTGCGTTTAGCTTTAGCGTAACAGATCTGAATGCATTTCACTATCCACCTAGCGATCCCAGCTTTGGAGATAGCATTTCCCTTGTGGTGTGAGGCAAAAACAACAAATAGTTGCTTGGTCTTACGAAAATCTTTAGTCCTGTCAACTTAGTACATCAAGGCTCTTTTAACATCAAGGGTGTGGAGCATCCGCTCCGCCAGTGACTCTGGGTTTTGAAAAAACACTGGTAACTCAATTGTTTGGTTCATGTGGAATTGAGATACAACCTTGGGTAAGAATTTAGGGTTAGTGCGGAGCACCACCCTGTTAGCGTGTACTTGGAAGAAAGGTTCCTGGATGGTGAGCGCCTGCAACTCGCTAACCCTCCGTAGCGATGTAATTGCTACTAAGAAAGCAACCTTCCAAGTCAGAAACTGAAGCTCACAAGAGTGCAGTGGCTCAAAGGGAGGACCCATCAGCCTTGTAAGAACCACATTGAGGTTCCATTCTGGAGCTGGTGGTGTCCGCGGTGGAATGACTCTTTTGAGTCCTTCCAGAAAAGCCTTGATAGCAGGGACCTTAAAAAGGGATAGGTGTTGCCTATTCTGAAGGTATGCTGCCATCGCAGACAAATGAATGCGGATGGAAGAGTACGCCAAATTGCATTGGTACAGGTGGAACAGGTAGCAAATAATGTTCTGAATGGAAGCGTCCAATGGGTCAATATCGTGGTTTACACAGTACATGACAAAACGCTTCCACTTGGCCGCGTAACAAGCTCGAGTAGTGGGCTTCCTTGCCTCCCGAATGATGTCCATACAATCGGGGGGAAGATTGAGGTAGCCAAACTCTAGGACTTCAGGAGCCAGATCGCCAGGTTGAGCTGTTGCGGATCTGGGTGCTGAATGTCGCCATGGCTCTGCGTCAGAAGGCTGGGGGTGAGATGAAGCCTTTGATGCGGTACCACGGAGAGTTCCAGAAACGTGGTGTACCATGGTTGGCGAGCCCACGTTGGAGCAACCAGGATGAGAGTCATCGAGTTCTGCCTGAGTTTGCGTGCCACCAGCGGTATCAGAGGTGCTGGGGGAAAAGCGTACGCAAATCTGCCTGACCAGTTCATCCACATCGCATTGCCCTGCGATTGCGGGTGTGGGAATCTGGCGGCGAAGCTTTGGCATTTTGCGTTCTCCTTTGTGGCGAACAGGTCTATCTCTGGATGACCCCACCTTTGGAAGTACGGTTGGAGTACTGATGGATGTATCTCCCACTCGTGCATCTGGTGGCTGTGCCTGCTGAGCAGGTCCGCCATCTGGTTGTCTTTGCCCGGGAGATGCTCCGCCATGAGGAAGATGTTCCTCTGAATGGCCCACTTCCACATGCTCTGAGCCAGATGAGACAGCTGCGGAGAGTGTGTTCCTCCCTGCTTCTGAATGTAGTACATGGTCGTCATGTTGTCCGTCCGGATCAACACGACCTTGTTGCACAGATGTACTTTGAATGCCTTTAAGGCCATGAAGATTGCCATCAGCTCCAGAACGTTGATGTGCATCTTCCTCTGCTGTAGTGTCCATAGTCCCTGCACCGTGTAATGGAGTACATGCGCTCCCCATCCCTGGAGAGAAGCGTCCGTTGTCAGGATAATCTGTGGCACAGGCTCCTGGAACGGTCGGCCCTTGCAAAGGTTTTGTGGATTCCACCAATGCAGAGAGTTGTACGCCCGACCGCTCACCAACACTAGGTCTGTCAGTTGCCCATGAGCCTGAGTCCACTGACGTGCCAAGCACTCCTGAAGCGGACGCATATGTAGTCTCGCGTGCGGGACGATGGAGATGCAGGAGGCCATCATGCCTATCAACTGCATGAACACCTTCGCTGGAAGCGAGTGCTGAGGTCTGAATCGTTGGATCAGCGTTTGGATGCTGGCGATTCTCACTGAATTTGGCTGCGCAGTGGCTGCCAGCGTGTTTATCGTCGCGCCCAGATATTGCCGTACATGGGCGGGCTGGAGATGGGATTTTGGATAGTTCAGCGAGAATCCCAGATCGTGCAGGAGATGAATAGTGCGTGACACGTGGTCTGCGCACTGCTGTTCTGTTCTTGCCTGAATGAGCCAGTCGTCCAGATAAGGATAGACGTGGACGTTTTGGCGTCGCAGATGCGCCGCCACAGTCGCCAGGCACTTTGTAAAGACTCTCGGCGCTGTGGTGACCCCGAACGGCAGAACCCTGAACTGGTAGTGCCGGTCCTGGATTGTGAATCTGAGATACTTCCTGTGGGAAGGATGCAGGGGGATATGAAAGTATGCATCCTTTAGGTCCAGTGTGGCCAGGAAGTCCCCCTGTTGAAGCAGAGGGAGTACCTGCTGTAACGTGAGCATATGGAAGTGCTCCGAGAGAATATACCAGTTGAGGGGCCTGAGGTCCAGGATGGGCCTGAGGGATCCGTCCTTTTTGGGGATTAGAAAATACAGGGAGTAAACCCCTGTTCCCCTTTCTTGCAGTGGAACGAGCTCTATTGCCCCTTTTTGCAGCATGACTGTGACCTCCTGCTGCAACAAGTGCAAGTGCTCGCCGGACATAGGACGGCTTCTTGGAGGTATGTTTGGTGGAGTGGAAGTAAGTTCCAGACAGTAACCGTACTGGATAAGAGATCTCACCCACCTGTCCGTGGTGATGGATTTCCACGCGGGCAGGAACTGCTGGAGTCTCCCCCGACCGGTGTTGTGTGGTCGGGGGGCAGTGACAAGACGTCACTGCTTGTTGGCAGTGGTGGACCTGGAGCTATTGTTTCCACGTCCCCTGCCCTTGACGTTGTTGCCTCTGTAGCCACCTCTACCCTTGTTGGTGTACGAGGTCTGGGTATTGCCCTTATAGTACTGTGTGGATTGCGATGCTTGACCCCTGGAGGTGCCTCTGGAATTGGAGCGGCGAAAGGAACCACCCCGAAACTGCTGAGATTGGAGGGCCCCCATAGACTTAGCAGTGTCTATGTCTTTTTTCATTTTTTCCAGTGTCGCATCCACCTCGGGGCCAAATAGGTGGTCAGGATTAACTGTTTGGTTGAGTATGGTTGTTTGTATATCTGGCTTAAAGCCTGATATTCGAAGCCATGCATGTCTCCTCAGCAACACACTAGTGTTGATCGCCCTGGAGGCAGTGTCAGCCACATCTAGCGCACATTTGATGGAAGCGTTAGTGATTAGCTTTCCCTCCTGAATTAACATCTCCCCAGCCTCCTTGTACTGGTCAGGTAAGTGCTGCAACAGTGTTTCTAGGGTGTCATAGTGAGCCCTATCGTAGCGTGCAAGTAGGGCCTGCGTGTTTGAAATACGCCAGATGTTAGCTGCCTGCGCAGCAATCCTTTTTCCTGAGGCCTCGAATATTTTCGACTCTTTGTCTGGGGGAGGTGCGTCACCAGTTGTCTGTGAATTCGCCCTCTTCCGAGCGTTGGATACAACCAAAGAGTCCAGTGGCAAGTGTCCCTTGATGTATGTTGGATCCGAGGGCGCTGCCTTATACTTTTTATCAATTCGAGGATTGATGACACGCGCCCGAGTGGGCTCCTTGAAGACCTCCGGCGCGTGCTTTAGAACTCCTTTGAGCATTGGCAATGTCTTGACTGACTTCTCGGCCACTGAGAAAGTGTCAAACAAAAAGTCCACATCCACAGGATCTGAGTGGAGCTCGACATCATGGTTAGCTGCGGCCCTCTCAATCAAGGCGTTGAAGGCTGCAGAGTCCTCCGTCGGTGAGGTCTTTGCCGCAAAGAGCTGCGGTTCCTGACCCGATTGCGGGTCGTCTGGGTCGGCTCCGGCCGACCAAGGTTCATGTTCCTCCTCCGGATCCGAGTACGCCGGATAGTTGTACTCGACCTCCTCTTCATCGTCACCTTCCCCCGCGTTAGAACGCGTTGGAGAACGTTCCACATGTTTGGGAGACGAAGGCTCCATAGGGGCCGAAGCGCCCGCCGAGTCCTTCTTGTTCTTAAGAGGAATCCGAAAATGTTCTAGCACCGGCTCCGTGGTGATTTTCCGTTTGAGGAGGGACAATTTCCCAGTATTGGCGTCGATGATGACCTCTCGGCGCTCCTCATCCGCGACTGGCTGGAGCCGAAGCTTCGACACCACCAACGACGCTTTGGACGTCGACATCTCCTTCGAGGGCACGTCCGCCCCCTGCTTCGGAGCAAAGGCTTTCGGCGTCGACTTTGGCGGCAGGGTGTAGTGAATAGGCGGTTGCACCTTTGCCGGCTTCGATGTGGTCTTCGGCTTCACGGATTCCGGATCGGGAACCTCAGCGTCCTTCCGAATCCGTTGCAGGGACTCAGCGACCTTTTTCGTCAAGGTTGAAGAGGGCTTGACCGTCTCGAGCGATTTCCCCGAGTCGGGAGTCGAGTCTGCCGGGGGCAGCGTCTTCGGCGCCGACACCTTGCCATCCTTGGCCCCGACGGCCGGAGCCGGCGCAGCCGGAGCTTTGGAATCGCCTTGACGCTTCTTTGGAGCCTTTTTCGGGTCATCCACCTCGACCATCTTCGGCGCCGACGCAGCCGCGCCGGCCGCCTTTGCCTTCGGCGTCGACCCCGAGGCCTTGGGGTCGGCCATCTTGGCGTGGCTCTTCAAGTCGGCCATCTTGACTTTCTTAGGTGTTGACGCCTCTAGAGCCTTCTGTCCCACCAGTGGAGCTTTCACTTTCGGTTTCGAAACCGATGGTGTGGATCCCGATGGCTTCACTTTCGTTTTCTTCAACGGGAGTGGCGCATCGGAAATGTCCGTGGCCGGGCCGAGAGGCGGGGCAGTTGGACTATTAGCAAGGTCTTGGGTAAGGCCCGAAGGCAATCCCTCGACCTGGGCCGTATGTTGGGGATTGACCCCTGAGTCAGTTTGGGGGTGCTCTTCCTCCGAGCTATCCCCCACGGTGGCAATGGCCCCATCGTCGTCCCCTACCTCGTCGCCGGCTTCATCAAACTCCTCATCTCCCGCGTCGTAGTCATCTCCCACCGACGCAGGGCTAGAGTCCAAAACCTGAAAGACATTTTCGTCTTCTTCAAATTCTTCAAAGATGTTGTCCGGCGGGGGCGCAGGGGGTGCCAACAACTGGGCCTGGAGTCGAGCGGCCCGACGATGCTTTAGGGTCTTCTTGCACCGGAACTTTGAGCAGGCCATACACCTGGCCTCGTCATGGTCCGGTGATAAACACTTGTTGCACACAGGGTGCACGTCGAGGTGTGAATACTTGGAGGTGCACACCGGGCACCTCTTGAACGGAGTCCGTTCCATGTTCAGGAACTTGGAGCGTCGAGTAGGCCCGTCCGCGCCGACAGCATGCGGAGGGGCAGGAAGCGTTCGGAGCTGAGAAGGAAGACAAACCCGAACGAAAACAATACCGACACCCAGCCTAAAGACCTTTTGGTCTCAAGTAGAAACGTAAATGACTATCGGTCCCGACAGAGGGAACCGAAACACATCCGAACCCAATGGCGGAAAAAAACAATCTGGGGATGGAGGCGATGGCCATGCGCACTGTAGTCCAGGGGAGGAGCCACCTATCTCGTGATACTTCGAAGACTCTTCCAGGACAACAATGTGCAATCATCCGGACCCAACACTAGGCGGCGATCTATGCACAGATATGAATTCAGCAGCCCACATGCCTCGAACAAAGGCATAACCTGCCTACACATATTTCTACATAGGAATGCATGGGAAAGGAAAAAACCATATGCAGTCTATCCTTGTCATTATGTTGGTCCAAACTGCAGCCAATCAGGCGACAGCAACCCTCTAGAACCTTCTCCTCAGAGCTCAGCACCTCAGATTTTCAAGCACAAGAGTGACCAAAGAGTCTGTGAGGAAAAGAGAGCCTCTGAGGGGAGAAGGGAGGGTCGCATGTGAATCTATGAAAGACACCAATACTGGAGAACCACCTGTTTACAGGTAAGTAACAATTGTTACTCTCCAGTATTAGGGTGTCTTTCATAGATTCACATGCTTGAATATAGAATAGATAGCAGTCAGCACCAAAGAAAAGTTTCCATAGTTACAAAGCATATGAAGAGACTGAAAATCATATGTATGGAGTACATATATATAGCAAACAGTCAATAAATACTTGGAAACCAATAGGAGGAGGGTAGAACAGAGGCTCACCTTATTGAAAAAGATTACGAAGCACAGCTTGTCCTACTGCGGTATCCGCTTCATTCATGGCACCTAGACAGTAGTGTTTCGTAAACGTGTGCCTGCTGGACCACGTGGCTGCTCCGCAAATTGGATGCAGCGGGACACCGGCATATAAGGCAGTAGAGGACGCCATTGATCTGGTAGAATGGGCTCTCACCGAAGACTGCAGAGGCTTACCTGCCTTTTGATGGCAGAAAGCAATGGCCGAAGACACCCAACGGGCTATAGTAGGTTTGGTAACTGGACGCCCTTTGTGAAAACATCCATAAGCCACGAAGAGTTGGTCAGATTTGCGGAACTGGGCCGTTCTGCTGATGTAGAACTTCAAGCACCGTTTAATGTCTAAGGAGTGCGAGCGTTGTTCCGCAGGAGACTGTGGGTTAGCAAAGAAAGCCTTCAGAATAACAGGTTCATTGATGTGGAAATCTGAAGGTACTTTAGGTAGAAAAGTAGGGTTAGTGCGAAGCACTACACAATCTGATTGAAACTGAAGAAACGGAGGATTAATCGTAAATGCATGAATGTTACTTACTCAACGAGAAGACGTTAATGCAAGGAGAAGAGCAACCTTCCAGGTGAGATACTTTAGGTCAGCTCTATGTATTGGCTCAAATGGCGTTTTCATTAATTGTGTTAAAACAATGTTAAGGCGCCAAGCAGGAGGAGGGCGCCGAATCGGTGAAAAGTTACAAAATAGTCCTTTGAAAAATTGGCGTAATATCCTAGAGGAACAGAGGGAGGCGGAGCCATCGTGGCGGAAGCGTGAAATTGCCGCCAGAAAAACTCTTAAAGTGGCATGAGACAATCCTGACTGAGCCACTTGAAAGAAGAAAGGGAGGAGCTGTGCAGGCGTTGCACGTATGGGATGAACACCGGCAGCAGCACACCAATGGCAGAATCTTTTCCATTTCAACTTGTAAGTCCTTATAGTTGAAGGAGCTCTGGCCTGAGCAAGGACGCCTCGACATTCTTGTGGAATGGCTAGATGGGCAAATTCGCAGTGTTCAGGTTCCAGGCTGATAAGCTCAGAGAAGAGCGGTTCGGATGGTAAATTAGACCCCTGTCCATGGAAAGAAGATCCATCCGAGGATGTAGAAGGATGGGCTCGCACTGGGACAGAAGAAGCAACTCCGAGAACCATGCCTGTCGTGGCCACCTGGGAGCAATGAGAAGGATGTGGCAGGGTTCTCTCCGTATCTTCCAGAGCGGATGTATGTCAGTACAACGCGATCTTTTAGATCGCGGTACTTGACATCGCAGGTTTTACAACGCAAGTCGTTACAACGACTTGCGTTGGAGGGCGCGGATTTCGGAATTTTTTAATTTTATATTCCAACGCCAGTCCCCGTAACAGTAGGGAAGGTGTTGGACTATAAAATTAAAACATTCCTTATCCCACAGCGCCATCCAGCGCAAGTCGTAGTAACGACTTGCGTTGTAACAGCTGCGGGGAAAAGGTCGTGCGGTGTAAACACCGCGTTGTAAACGACGTTCCCCTCCAGAGCACCCGAGGCACTAGAGGATCGGAGGAAAGGCGTAAGCAAACAGATTGGACCAGTTCATCAAAAGAGCATTGCCCTGTGACCCTTTGTGGGGATGCCAACTTGCGTAAGCTGGGCATTTACGGTTCTCTGGTGTGGCAAAGAGATCCAGTGTCGGGCGACCCCAGTGACGAAAGATCATTTCGAGTGGTGGTTGATGTAGATCCCACTCGTGGGTTGATCGGGATCTGCTGAGGGAATCCGCCAGGAGGTTGGATATCCCTGGGAGATGAACTGCGGTGATTGTGATTTGGTGCTTGAGTGACCAGTCCCAAATTGACTGTGCCAGTCGAGACAGTACCGGAGATTTTGTTCCGACCTGCTTGTTTATGTAATTCATGCAGGTTGTGTTTGTATAAGGACAGACTCTCCTTGAAACACGGGTTGAAAAGACTTGAGCGCTAGAAATATAGCCATGAGCTCCAACTTGTTGAAGTGCTAGGCTTTCTGAGGCAGAGTCCATTTTCCTTTTATGGACAGGTCTTGGAGGTGTGCCCCCCATCCCTCCAAAGATGCATCCGTCTTGAGCGTGAGATCTGGAGTGACAGATAGGAATGATGTCCCTGCTGCAAGATTTACTGGCTGTCTCCACCATTTGAGCGCTGTTTAGAGTTGCGACACAAATTAAATCGTTGAAGGATCCGGTGACCTGACGCCACTGTCCGTCTAATTCTTCTTGAATGGGACGTGTCCGCAGTCTGCAATGTGGGATTAGTGCGATGCACGATGACGCCATCCCCAGAAATGACTTCAGCAGCCGAACTGAAACGTACTGCTTTGATAGTAGAAGAGATACTAGACGAATAATTCTTTGTTGACGTTCCAGGGACACAAATGCTTTTGCCAGCGTGGTATCCAATGTGGCCCCTAGAAAATCCTTGCAAGGAGTTGGGCGTAATTGGGACTTTTCCAGGTTGAGAGACCGTCCCAAGGAGCGAAACACCCTCTGACAAAGGAATGTATGGTGAAGCAGCTGTGCGCGAGACTGCGATTTCAGGAGGCAATCGTCGAGATATGGGAATATCTGGACACCTTGGAGGCGTAGATAGGCCATTACAGGAGCCAATATCTTGGTAAAGACTCGAGGGGCGGAACAAAGGCCAAATGGCAATTCTTTGAACTGGAAATGTTTCTGCCCCCCTGAAATCGCAGAAACTTCCGATGACGTAGGAGTATTGGAACATGGAAGTAGGCGTCTCGGAGGTCGATAGTAGCCATGAAATCTCCGACTGAGAGCAAACGCAAGATCTCTGTAAGCGTTAGCATGCAGAAGGATTGACTCTTGAGATAGTGGTTGAGCGCTCTCAAGTCCAATATTGGTCTCCATTTCCCGTTCTTCTTGACGATTAGGAAAAAATGGGAATAAAACCCCTTCCCTCTTTGAGACTTTGGCACTACCTCTACTGCACCCTTCTGAATCAGAGGTTGAACTTGATAGAAAAGTTCCTTGATGTGAGGAGGTGGCGGCCTGGAAGTTGGAGTTTGTGGAGGGATTTTGACGAATTCCAATGCATGGCCCTTTTCTACAATGTCTAGCACCCAACGGTCCGAGGTGATGGAGGACCATTGAGAACCAAACAGGGAGATTCGACCTCCAATCTGCTGGGTTAAAGGCAAGTCATTGTCGTTTACTAGAAGATACTCTGTAAGAGGTTTTCCCTCTATAGGTCTTGGCCGGCTGCTGACGAGACGACTGCTGTCGGTTACTGGAGTAAGGCTGGTTGTTTTGGTTATAGGAGCGATATTGATTGCTTCCTCCCCGAAAATTGGAATTGGTGCCTCGTCCTCGAGCACCCCGAAAGGGCTGTTTCTTAAATTGAAGATTTCCCAAGGCACGTGCAGTGTCCGTGTCCTTTTTTATAGATTGTAACACCTCATCAATGTGTGCTCCAAAGAGTGATTCGCCATCATATGGCATATCGAGAATTTTAGCCTGAACTTCCTGACGGAAGGAGGTGGAGCGCAACCAACCTTGCCTATGTAAGACAGCCGCTCCAGCGAGCTGTCGGAATCCAGTGCAGGCTACATCTATTGCACAATCAATCAATTCTTCAGACGTTCTTTCTCCTTCCTGAAGAAGTTGCAATGCTTCCGCCTTAGAAGCATCCGGAAGCAACGCCACATAGGCGGTCATATCTGCCCAAATTTGGCAGTCATATCGACCCAAGATGGCCATAGCATTAGCCGCTCTCACCGTAGTGGAATACATCGACGAGAACTTGCGCCCTATAGCATCAAGGCAACGGCCCTCACGTCCGGAGGCCCTGTAATAGTGGATGCAGGATTCCGTGATCCCTGCTGAGCTGCCTGTGTAACAACTGAATCTGGCTTCGGCTGGCCAATGAGGCATGCTGGAGATCCGACCGGCGCCTTATATTTCTTTTCTAATCGTGGTAATTGGGCAGGCAAAGAATTTGGCGTCTTCATTAGTTTCACCCCTTCAGCCCAGATGAAATCTATAATTGGAACAGTATGAATCTGTTTGAATGGTTGACTCTTGAAATCGTAAAGGAAACAATCTTCCTCTCTTTGGACTCGTGGTAACTTAAAACGCTGAGCCGCTCTGTCCGTTAACTGATGGAAGCTTGCAATATCCACCGGAGGAGAATCCCCTGGCGTCACTTGAGATGGGGACTGTGTTTGTGCCCGATAGTCATCCCACTCCGCCATGTTATCATCACCATCCACATCTGTAACCTCCCCATCTTCTCGATCAGGAGGGTTCTCCTCGTCATCATCAGGATACACAGTTGCGTGTACTTGAATTGATGTGTGTCTCCGTAATAAGGGTACTAGGGGTTAAGTCTGAAGGAACTGTAGGCACTTGTGGTGATGGTGGGAAACGCCTGTTATATTCATCTAACATACTTTGGAGGTTAGAGATAAGCGACAAAGGTAATGTCGCAGTCGGAACCTCATCCTGTTGGCCATACTGCTCCTCCTCATCATTACTGAACTCTTGACACTTTATGATTAAATCTGATGGACTATGAGCCTCAGTGAAAGATTCATGTACATCCTCTTCAGACTCTTGGTCTGAGTCTGTAGCAAACAAAGGCAAGGGAGGCAGTGCATCACCAGGAAGTGCAAGTTGATCACTTGGAACCATACTACTTTTTTGAAGAGTGTCAACATTGGCTAAACTGCTGGAAGACAGTGGCAATAAAGGCAGAGCGACAAATGTAGACGGCATCGTAGACGGAACTGTCTTTTCTACATTTTGAGACTCCATCGTCGATGGCAATCTTTCCGTAGATGGTGCTGTCGACAGCATAGACGATGATGTGGTCTTTTTGGTCTCCGTCGACGGTGACCTCGTCAACGAGGCTGTCGTCGACGGTGATGTCACCGACGGCAATGGTTCCCGCCGACGGAACCTTCATCGACGTAGACGTCGACGGGACCTTCGTCAACAGCAATGGCTTCTTAATCTTCTTCGTCGATGGAGCAGCGGTCGACGGAACACTCGTCGACGGGACAGTCGTCGACGGAACACTCGTCGTCGAAGGTGTCGATGAAACCAGCATCTTAACACCCTTCGTCAACGATGATCTAACTGTCGACGAAGGAGGTTTCTTTGTCGATGACGATGAAATTGGAATAATCGACGACACAGTCTTAGAACTGAGAATTACCCTCATCGACGACGAGGACGTCGACGAAAGGGCTGTAGACGATCCAGAAGCAAGCGTCGTTGTGACTGTCATCGTCGATTTCGAACCAGAGACAGCCAATTTTGTCGACGGGACTGTAGACGACACTGTCGTCGACGGAAAATCAGTTTTCTTCACAGAAAAACCTGAGGAAGTTGCAGCAGGAGCCTGAGAGCAAGGTCTCGTGGGCCCAGAAGTGGTAGGAAGTGGTGAAGACACCGCAGGGGCTAAGGAAAGAGAAATTTTCCTCTTTTTTAAAAATGGAGAAGGCAACTCCTGCACACTACCACGTTTGGAGGCTGCTTGGGAATGGCCAGAAATAAGACTTTCAGTATCAGAAAGTACATGTCGGCGGTAGGGCTATGCTGGTCATGTTAGACCTATCAGCGGCTTTCGACACCGTTCCCCATAAGGCGCTTTTAGCTAGGCTTTATGACATCGGCCTCAGGGAGACGGTGCTCAGGTGGTTCACATCTTTCCTTGAAGGCCACCGCCAGACGGTCCGGGTTTCCCAGAGTTCTGCCGAGATGCCGCCACTGGGAGTTGGGGTTCCACAGGGCTCTGTGTTGAGCCCCACGCTGTTTAACATCTTTATGTCCCCTTTGGCGGCCGTGGAGGAGGCATATGGGGCTCAGATCGTCTCCTACGCCGACGATACGCAACTCCTCTTCATATGCGGGAAAGACCAGGAGTTTGATGGAGAGAGAATTCGGGACTGTCTTGCACTGGTCTTCGACTGGTTGCAGCAGAACAGTCTGAGGGCCAACTCAAGTAAGTCCGAGGTTCTATTCTTTGGTTGCGTCGATGATCCAGAGTGGCAGCAATGGTGGCCGTCCGACATGAGTCCTCCTGCACAGTCCTCCTCGGTGGCTAAAAATCTGGGTGTCAAGCTGGACAACCAGCTGTCGCTGAGAACACACATTCTTGGTCTGGCTGGCACCTGCTATGGAATCTTGAAAATGCTCCGTAAATTCCTGCCCCTGCTGTCTGAGGAGCACAGGCGGATTACTGTGCAGGCTCTTGTTGGCTCAAGGTTAGA
Source organism: Lissotriton vulgaris (assembly GCF_964263255.1). Classification (NCBI taxonomy): domain Eukaryota; kingdom Metazoa; phylum Chordata; class Amphibia; order Caudata; family Salamandridae; genus Lissotriton; species Lissotriton vulgaris. The sequence goes on from NW_028249984.1 coordinate 129,297, forward strand.
CTATGCCAATGCCCTCTTTCTTGGCCTCCCTGATTACCTGGTTCAGCGTCTACAGGTGGTGCAGAACTCCGCCGCCCGGGCGATTTTTGGCCTGCGTAGACGAGCCAGAGCCTCCGGGCTGCTGCAGGCTTTACACTGGCTGCCCATCCGGAAGCGGATTCAGTTCAAATCCCTGACATTGATGCACAAAACCCTGTTTGGATCAGGGGCTGGATATCTGCGGCGGAGACTGGCTTTCTATCGACCAGTCCGCTCCCTGCGTTCGGAATCCCTTTATAAAGCGGTGGTCGAGCGGGTGAGGAAGGCCCGCGTGGGAGGGCGTTCTTTCAGCTGTAAAGCTCCCCAGCTGTGGAATTCGCTTCCCCTCTCGCTCCGTAGCACTGCCAATCTGCTCCAGTTCAGGAAGAGCCTGAAGACATGGCTTTTTAATCTTTAGGCTGGTTCTAATGTTTCTTTTTTTTCTGTTTCCTCTTTCTTTTTCGCTGTGTTGTGTTATTTTTACTCTGAGTTGCAGGTGGAAAGCGCCGGGACACTCTTTTTGAGTAGCCGTGCGCTATATAAAAGCTTCATAACATAACATAACATAACATAACATGATCCTTATCCTTAAGTCTATGAAGTCAGAGGAGTAAACGGCCTTCCCTGTCCTTTAAAGTCTTTGTGAAGAATGTTCTACAGAACTTACAGCTCCCCACCTCATGGTACTGGTAAAGACAGTAAATACACTTACTGTGTGGATCCTCTGAAAAAAGTCTTAGCTTTCCACAAGAAGAACAAGCTCTAAAAAGAGACTTCTTATTTGTAGACATGTTGAAGAACCAGGAAAAACCTGAAGAAAGGAGAAAACTGAGCAGAGCTCAGGGAGACTCCCTTACACACGACGTGCGGTAGAAAATCTGAGGTGCTGAGCTCTGAGGAGAAGGTTCTAGAGGGTTGCTGTCGCCTGATTGGCTGCAGTTTGGACCAACATAATGACAAGGATAGACTGCATCTGGTTTTTTCCTTTCCCATGCATTCCTATGTAGAAATATGTGTAGGCAGGTTATGCCTATTTCTGGTACATATTTCAGGTTTTATGTTGATACATATATATAAATATAGTATATTATTGCAATTTTATTTACCGTGGGACTCCCACTCCGACGACGGGGAATATTTAAGCATGTGAATCTATGAAAGACACCCTAATACTGGAGAAGAGGGGTGTTATCCCGAAACCGGTCCCAGGATGCTTGTTTCCGGTCCAGGGAAGATCTGGCTTTGCAGCTCAGACTGGACTGTTCCCATGAGGCACAGGATGAAGACTGATTTGCGTATGGCTGGGTCTGGTAAAAGTGAGTTAAGGAACTAAAGAACGATGATGGATTCAACCCAGATCTGTGACTGGCGGTGAGTGTCTGAAAAGTTTCAGCGCTCTCTCCATCATCTCCTTGTGTTTAAGATGGTAGATGTGAGAAACATGTCTGGGCTCAAACCATATACTAGAAATAAGGATGAACAAAAGAAGCCCTGTCTCTTATTACTGAATTGCAGTGCCTCTTACTACACTGGTGCATCAAATTTTGTGATATAAAAAATCCTGAATGATTACGCTAGTTTGTAAGCCGCATTATAATAGTCGTGGGTAGGTTTATTTATTTAGTACAATCCTTCATTGATTTGCGGTTCATTCACCGACATTAAGGTGATAACATTACTGATCAAGTTTAAGAATAACATTAAGAAAAATAAAAACAATAATCGCCTTGAAGAAGTCATTTGTCTATCTTTAGTTTATAGACGGGAAGCTGCAAGAGATGTGAAAGAGAGAGAAATCCAAGCTACAGAAGTAAGAGAAAGATAGGAACAGAAATGTCAAGGAGAGGTACAACAGATTAGGGACACAGATTAGAGACAGGTAGGTGAGACTCAGATGAGAGATGTGAATGAGAGAGAGAAATTGGAGACAAGAATAAGAGAAACAGATTTCAAAATGAACGTCAAGGAGAGATGTAATAGGTGAGACACACATAGATAACAGACAGCGAGATGAGAGACAGGAAGATGAAAGACAGAAATATGAGAGACGGATAAGACAGACGTGACAAAGGCCAAGTTACACATTTGATACAGACGTTAAGAACTCATTGCAAGACGGAAGGCCAGAAATGCCCAAGTCTGTTTGTGCAATGGCTCTAACACCAACCTGGTCACTGAGCCATGTCAAGAGGGAAACCAAAAACCCCTTAAATCTAACCTTCTCCCGTGCTTGATCCCAGATCAAAACTTGGATTCAGAAAGCGTTGTCCGAGGAGGGGCACATTTAAAACAACCTTCAGCTTGTCTGCATGTATTTGCTGGGTAGCTATATATTCTGAAGACTCGGAGACTGTAAAATGTGGGCATACCTTTGGCATGTTCATGTGAGGAGACAACAGCCGACTAATGTAAGTATTGCTAAATTTCTTACGCTAAACATAAATTACATTTCCCCCTGAGATCTCCTGGTCAGTCATTCAGAGGCATGTGGTCTGCAACCGCAAAATTAGGTGCCTTACTGTAGATAGAATCTTTATATTTTATTATTTAATGTTTATGAACTCAATGTACATATTATAATGTATTCAAAGCCCTGGAAACAAAGTCAATAGTACAATTATACATGTATATATCATATTTTACAGACCGAAAAAACAATTTTTGTTACCTTAAAACTTTTGGTTCCAATACTTTTAGTTGCTTTTCAAAGGTAAGTCCACATAGAGATTACAAATTATGCAGAGGATGATATGGAGGGGGCATGGGTTGCATGTAGATGTGGATAGATACTTTTTGTGCCTATATGATTCATATCCGTTACAATCAGGAGATTAAACATGGTTATATTTGGGGTCCACCAGTCACACAAAAGTCTTCCTACAGGAGGAAGACCTACCAGATTGTCAGAATTTTTAAAGTGCAACACAGTCATCCCATTTGAAATATTGTCTCCTGAGTAGTTATGCATGTCTAGAAAGTCCACCAAACATCAGCACACCCCCAGAGTGTGTGAAGAATCCAAATATATGGTTTTGTAATGCGGACTATAGGTCTAGGGTTAAGTGATCAAACTGCGAACAAATCAAAACTTTCTAAAACTGCTTGCACACTCCAATTTTATTTTGGCAACTGTGGAGGCCAACTTTTTGAAAGCTTTTTCTGGAATCGTTGCAAACACAGGACTTTGTGAAAGAGGTTTGCTAGGTCCTTCTACCCCACTTTGGAAAACGTTCAGCAAAGAAATATGTTTTTTCGTGAAATTACAAGAAAAAAAATATAGAAAGACAAATATAAGGCAGCATTATAACAATCCAATAAGATGTAGGAGTTAACATCAATGGATAATGCAAATCACTGCAATCTTTTACTACAGTCAAACAAGCATTGGCAATTCCAATAGGGCGGCATACAATTGAAAATGCAACCCACACATATTGGCTTTGTCAACGCACGTCTTTGTTGTGGACTGCAACTACTGCCTGATGAAATGAGGCTGGCCAGGCCTGCTTGTAGTTTCTCTTACTAAGCATTTTTAGGTTAGGCTCCCGAACTAGTCCAGGAGGAGCGTTTAATATTGCTTCTGGCAGTGTGTGACTGCTTCTCTTACAGGCGTGAATCTGATGCCTCTTGAGTCAGATGTTCTGGTTGTGTGTCACTTCACTCTGTGCAGGGTTTTAGATTGTTTCCAATAGTGTACTAACCTGCGAGTGTTATGAGTGCTGCTGATATTTAGGAGGTTTTTCTTTCAAACGTAAGGGCTTTAGCAAGTACCTTAGTGTTATCATTGAGGGCATTGCTGAAGACATGCTCTGCATTTATTTAACAATAGACAAGTCTTAATCTTGAAACAACGCTGCAGTAACCACACCTAAGAGTCCTCTTTCACCACGTGTAAGCCTTGAGCGCCTGCCATCAAAGATTGGGGAGACATTAATAACCAGCGCTGTACATTTACCTATTTTTGAGAACCTTTGATCAGTGACCACGGGTAGGCAACCACTGGTAGATCACCACCCATACACTCCTCCCCCCGCAAAGACCGATGACGCCTACATCACTGTATAACCACTTGCGTTTACTGGCATCAGCAAGTGGACAGACTCTCTGTCCCATAGGGAGGAGAATCCTTAATGCTTGCAAACACTGAACGCTGCTCTGGGACTATGTGTCTGGCCACACAGCTCTGGAGCTTTTTCTTGCAGCTCTTCTTTCTGGCTGATGACAGTCTGGTGCATCAGACTTAAAGCCACTTCAGCCCCCTCTAAGTACGTACACATAGTGTGCATTTCCACTGAAATACCCATCATGCACAGGTTGCATGTACGGTACAGTGATCATGATGGATGCAGTTTGCCCATTGTCATAGCACACTATGCACAACTGTCATCGCCCACAGAAAGGGAGGGGTCTCAGCTATGGGCGAAACTCCATGGTGATCAAAACAATACATAATGTGATCAAAACTGAGGAGAGACAGGAAGCACACTAGGGCTGCTCAGCTGTTTATTTATTGCAATATGCACTGTTGACCTGCCTACTTCAAATAGTGCCATATCATTAGGTTTGTGCATGCCATTCGTCTTAGGAGGGAATCTAAGGCATGTTGTGCCCCGCTACACTGGTCATGCTGCCTGCACATGCAGCATGGCGGCTGCTTGCTAAGCTACAAAAGGAATCACTTGGAGAGTAGAAGTTAACTTTCTAAAAGTTACTTTATATTATATGTATTAATATTCTAACTAGATCAATGAATTGGGTTTTTAATATAGCCTTATAGCCCGCCGTAGCGAGCTATACCGGCTATTAAAGGCCCGCTGAATCGTTAAAGGTCCGAGCCGAAGGCGAGGGACTTTAACGAGACAGCGGGACATTAATAGCCGGTATAACCCTGCTACGAAGGGCTATAAGGCTATTAGAACATTCTGCCACTAGAGGGCAGAATGTTCTAACAAATTAAAGAAAGGGTTCTCGAGGTTCGAGGGGATATAAATCCCCTCGAGCTTCGAGAAGCCTTTGTAGAACATTGGAATATTGCTCTGCGGGCCTTTACCGGCCAGTGAAAGCAGGGAGCACTCCATTGTCTGCAATGGAGCTCCCAACATTCCAATGTTCTAATAAATATTAAAGTGGACCTTGAATGACTATTCGAACTGTTTACTGTCAAAAGTTATAGATGAAAGTTATAATTTTGTTTTTTGATATTTTCAAGGATCCAGCGACAGTTTTGACAGTGAAAGAGCTTACTTTGGATTCCAGTGGATCCAATTTATACATGTGATTATCACAAAAACACTTTCATTGCTACACCGTTCAGTTGAACTACACAAAGAACCTGTGACACTTTAATCTGGGGACTATGCTCACCAGAGCCTTTTTCATGGAAAGGGACAACAGTTTGTTGTTTAGTTTCATGCCATGCCAAAACAGCACATTGCATGATTGATGGTTATGTGATCACTAACGGAAACCTCATTAGTAATGTTTCCAGGTGAGTGGTTGAGCACACAATGAGCCTCACTAAAAATGTCATGGTTTTTGTCCCAATACTCCCCTCCATCTGCAGTTACTAAACCTGGTAGAATAGATAATTCCAAGGGGCAATACTGTGGATTTTATTAGCTTTAAACTGGGATTGCTCTCAGAAATTGCAGGAGGCATATAATAAATTCTACTGACTAGGTGAAATATTCCAGCTTCATTGAGTTACAGTAGACCTTATAATGGCGATGCGGCCAGTGACTCGTGTTACTAGAGCCAACGGAATTACTATTATTAGACCGAGGGGCCAATACCTCTGATCACACACTTCATGCTCCTTCCAGTACCACGGTACATTCATATTCCTATAGTGTGTGCAATTCATGATTAGATCAGAGATATTGTTACCATTTAACATTACCGCCCCGGAGCGCCAAAACCACAGGCTAGCAAACGATAACACTAATGGGAAGCAGGAGCTTCATTCATCATCAGCCATGTGGAGCGGCCTGTGAAGGAACAGTGAAGGACACGTCAACAAGTCTTGTAACTGATGGTCAAAGCAACTGGCAACACAGCCATAATGGAAAGGTTGAAAACAATCAAATTATGTAACCTTTTGCCCAACGTTTTTACAGCAATGTTACATTTCCAGAAATAATTAGACGAGAAGTGGTTTATTATGTTATTTAAGATCCGAACAAGCAAAAACCCCAGGACAAAGCATTTTTGTTTAACTTCCTGTAACGAAAGGGAAACTGAATATTCTTGATATCTTAAAAATGACATTCAATTCAATACAATTCAATGATTCACGGTGAAGTGCTGTTGCCTGAAAAGGTTTTTTTTTAAATAAAATGTATTCAAATTGGAATACAGTTGCATACAGCTTTATAGGAACCACCAACTGAACGGTGTCCTACTTCTGACTTAAAGACTCCCAGTTCTGCAAATTATTTTAAATTGGTCTGTTTATTAGAGATGCAAGTTCAGCGATCACCATTATGGCCAGGCAGCTAACATTACAGACAGATTCTCAATGTAGCTCAATTACACCAAAACAGTAGCAAAGCTCTGTAGCAGGTATGAAGAGTTTATTCTAGGAAAGATTTGGTAATATGGCAAACTCAGAAATTAAAGGTCATAAACGTTGTCTCTGTCACTAAAACGCACTGCAGGAGGCATTTTCAGCAAACAAGTTTTTGTGGGATCCTCTTTTTCCCCCACAAAAACGTATTTTGTGTTAGACGTGGTCTAAAAAAAGTGTATGTGTATTTTTTTTACTGTAGTTTTGTATTTTTTTAATACTTTAATAACTTTATAAGATTGGATGTCCTCCGGAAGCTTTTAAAAGTTTTTTGAGGTTACTGAAATTACCCTTCAACAAATGCACACAACTCTAATATCATCGGGGACTAGACAGCATTACAATGATTTCCTCCTAACGAGAAAAAATCGTATCTAAGGAAGCAGGCACGTTTCTTGTTCAAGGGAATATAAAGTTTCAAATAAATGTGTTAGTTTCCTGTCAAATCAATTAATGTACCGTGTAACTCCAGGAACAGTCCTTCAATTAAGACAGGCAGAGGTACATGAAATGCAGCTGATCTTTGCCTAGATGCAAAAATAAGACCCTCATGTTTTGAAGAGCATGGTAAAGTAAATGTTTCTCCGGTTTACAAACTGTGCAGGGCAGAGGCAACTTACCTTCAGACAACTGTTCCACTGACTGCTTGGAGACAAGATTGGAGAGTGATTCAACGACTGTGTTTCTTTTTCTGAACCTAGAAGGGAAAGATCCATTAGTTAAACATATTATCTCCAGTTCAGGGGGGGTGATAAAGTAATTTGGTATGTAACTGTTACCACCCAACTTTTAGCACAAAATACTTTTACAACAAGACTATTACCACGCAGGACCCTTTACCACGAATACCTTTACAACGCATTACACTACAACGCAGATACTATTACAACGCATACCGTTACAACGTAAGTATAGGTAAGTTTATCTATTTTTTAAAACATTTATTAGGGGTATTGGGTTTGGGTTTTGGGGTACAGGGGTATGTTTAGGTTTCAGGGTTGGGATTGGGTTTTGGGGTACAGGGGTATATTTAGGTTTCAGGGCTGGGTTTGGGTTTTGGGGTACAGGGGTATTTTTAGGTTTCAGGGTTGGGTTTGGGTTATGGGGTACAGGGGTATTTTTAGGTTTCAGGGCTGGGTTTGGGTTTTGGGGTACAGGGGTATTTTTAGGTTTCAGGGTTAGGTTTGGGTTTTGGGGTACAGGGGTATTTTTAGGTTTCAGGGTTGGGTTTGTTTTTTGGGGTACAGGGGTATTTTTAGGTTTCAGGGTTGGGTTTGGGTTTTGGGGTACAGGAGTATTTTTAGGTTTCAGGGCTGGGTTTGGGTTTTGGGGTACAGGGGTATTTTTAGGTTTCAGGGCTGGGTTTGGGTTTTGGGGTACAGGGGTATTTTTAGGTTTCAGGGTTGGGTTTGGGTTTTGGGGTACAGGGGTATTTTTAGGTTTCAGGGTTGGGTTTGGGTTTTGGGGTACAGGGGTCTTTTTAGGTTTCGGGGTTGGGTTTGGGTTTTGGGGTACAGGAGTATTTTTAGGTTTCAGGGTTGGGTTTGGGTTTTGGGGTACAGGGGTATTTTTAGGTTTCAGGACTGGATTTGGGTTTTTGGGTACAGGGGTATTTTTAGGTTTCAGGGCTGGGTTTGGGTTTGGGGGTACAGGGGTATTTTTAGGTTTCAGGGTTGGGTTTGGGTTTTGGGGTACAGGGGTATTTTTAGGTTTCAGGGTTGGGTTTGGGTTTTGGGGTACAGGGGTATTTTTAGGTTTCAGGGTTGGGTTTGGGTTTTGGGGTACAGGGGTATTTTTAGGTTTCAGGGTTGGGTTTGGGTTTTGGGGTACAGGAGTATTTTTAGGTTTCAGGGCTGGGTTTGGGTTTTGGGGTACAGGGGTATTTTTAGGTTTCAGGGCTGGGTTTGGGTTTTGGGGTACAGGGGTATTTTTAGGTTTCAGGGTTGGGTTTGGGTTTTGGGGTACAGGGGTATTTTTAGGTTTCAGGGTTGGGTTTGGGTTTTGGGGTACAGGGGTCTTTTTAGGTTTTGGGGTTGGGTTTGGGTTTTGGGGTACAGGAGTATTTTTAGGTTTCAGGGTTGGGTTTGGGTTTTGGGGTACAGGGGTATTTTTAGGTTTCAGGACTGGGTTTGGGTTTTTGGGTACAGGGGTATTTTTAGGTTTCAGGGCTGGGTTTGGGTTTGGGGGTACAGGGGTATTTTTAGGTTTCAGGGTTGGGTTTGGGTTTTGGGGTACAGGGGTATTTTTAACATATATTTACAAATTAATAAATAAAAATTAATTTAATTAATTAAAATATTTCATAATAAAATAATTGTTAATTAATTAAAATAATTAAATTATTATTAATTACATTATTTTAAAATATTATATACTTACCTATACTTACGTTGTAATGGTATGCGTTGTAATAGTACCTGCGTTGTAGTGTAATGCGTTGTATAGGTATTCGTGGTAAAGGGTCCTGCGTTGTAAAAAAATGCGTGGTAATGGTATGCGTGCTAAAAGTATGCGTGGTATCAACATATATCCAATTTGGTATGTAACTATATCCAAGTAATTTACATGAGCAATTGCAAACAGATTCCGGCAGTCTTTTTTCTAAATCCATAATTGCGACAAGCAAGAGACAAATCTGTCAGCATTGCTTTGAAACCAAAAGTGTTATTTCCCTCAGTTTATACATTAGAAATTAATATGAACCTGTAGCAAACTTAAAAATATCAATAATTTTGTTCTACAGTTGCCTTTCAAGTACTTATGGGTTGAGCAAATGTTATGGTATTCCGTTATTAGTGGGGATTTTTTGTGGGGATTCCAGTGGTGTGGTCCACTGTTTTGCAAACTTTTAAAATCTGTTTTTATCTGTGCTTATGAACAGTGTTTAATCTGCAAAAAAGTAAGTGCCAGGACCCATCTTTGGAGGCCACAGCATGCTGCATCACCCATTGACTCTTCCATTGTCAATGGCAGTTCCAATACAACTACTAACCACTGCACTCCTACAAGTGTGATACTTCAGACTATTGAAAGCCCCCTAAGCTGTAATAAGGGCATGAGCGACAGGTATAATTTTATAATCTCTATTGACCTATTAAACACTGTTATGCTCATCTCAAAATTAGACAGACAGTGCCACCATTTGGTAGACGGTCACTAGAGCTGGTGCTGACAATTAAGTGCAGGTGCTGAGCACTGGAAACCCCTGCTTATAACGCACCATCACAGAGTTAAAAAAACACAAAACTGTGCATTTCCAGTGTTTGCAATCATTTTGCTTTCATTGGGACGTATGTACATGATTATTTCAGCTAAAGGCGGAATATTGCTTGACAGGTAGTTTTCGTTCTCCGCTTTGGTAGTTTGTGCAACAAATGTGTAATTGCTGCCGCTTCATTGCTTCATCGCTCTACAAGAATATTATCTTTGTACATCTTTCATCGGCACGACACTGTTCCAATGCAACTTATGTGCTGTATATGAAATTGCATAACACCTACTGCTTCATAACAAGCCTTTTGTATTATACTTGCAATCTTTTCTATATTGTACCTTTGGAATTTATGTTCTTTTAACAAAATGTTTGAGGAATAATGTTGACTCTTTATATCTCACAATATTAAACCTATCAAACTAGCTACCTTCTTCGATGAAAAAATCAAAAAGATTCTCGCCTCTCTTCCCGCTACCGAATCCGATTTCATTGAAGGAGATAAGGACAACCCTCCCCTGCGGATGAATTCCCCCCTGAAATCATCTGCCCCTTACCTGGTTTCCTTCGGCCCGGTTACCACGGAGGAGGTAGCCACCACATTTGCCTCAATCAAGAGTGGCGCCCCCAGTGACCCAGTGCCCATACGGTTCCTCAAAAAAGTCACCCACACCATAGTGCCCCCGCTGACCGCTCTGATTAACACCTCCTTATCCCAAGGTGAAGTTCCTCCTAGCTGGAAAGAGGCGGTCGTTAAAGGACTTCTCAAGAAACCTTCCCTAGACCCTGAGGACCTATCAAACTATAGACCCATCTCCCTCCTCCCATGGATTGGTAAGGTCACTGAGAAACTAGTAAACAAAAAACTGTCACAGTTCTTGGAAACTAACCACCTACTCAAGAACTCCCAAACGGGCTTCCGACCAGGTCAGGGCACTGACACCGCACTCCTTGCAGCAGTGGAGAAGGCCAGAGACATTCTTGACACAGGAGGATCAGTGGCAGTGATCCTCCTGGACCTGAGTGCGGCCTTCGATACTGTCAGCCACCAGGTCTTAACTCAACGCCTGGGAAACATCGGAGTGAAGGACAAAGCTCTGAAATGGCTCTCATCATTTCTCTGCCAACGCTCCTTCCAAGTCTGGGAAAGTGACAGCCGCTCCCCTGCCATCCCCCTCCGGTGTGGTGTGCCCCAGGGCTCGTCACTAAGCCCCACGTTATTTAACGTGTACATGGCCCCACTGGAGGAGGTGGTCACCCCATTTGGAGTGACTATCATCAGTTATGCTGATGATACACAGCTGGTGGTAACTCTTTCTCACCCCAAGCAAGAACCCTCCAACCTACATGGCTGTCTCTCCAAAATACACCAATGGATGAACGACTCAGCCCTCAAGCTTAATGGGTCAAAAACAGAGATCCTGCTCCTGGGACAAAAAGGGCTCTCTCTACCCCCTAACATCTGGCCCGCCTGTCTTGGTGAACCTCTTGCCCCCAAGACGGAGGTCAAGAGCTTGGGAATAATGTTAGAAAAAGATCTCACCTTTAGAACGCAGGCAAAGAAGACAGCCGGCGTCTGGTTCGGCCTTCTAAGGTCATGTAGGAAAGTGCTCCCCTGCTTCCTTTTAACTCCCGGAAACTGTTGATCCAAGGCCTGATTGTGTCCAGGTTGGACTACAGTAACGCCATTTATCTGGGAGCCCCCGAAGCCACCTTTCATATCCTACAGAAAATCCAGAATGCCGCTGCACGGCTGCTCACAAACACCCCGGCCAGAGCATCTGCGAAACCCGCCTTGAAGAAACTGCACTGGCTGCCGGTCAGGGAAAGAGTGGTATTCAAGGCCCTCTGCCTGGCTCATAAATTGCTCCACAACGAAGGCCCACCAATCCGCAAAAACTGTATTACCCCCTATAGACCTACCAGAGCACTCCGATCGGACCACGAAAACCTCATAGTGGTACCCAGAGTGAAAAAAGCCCGCGCAGGAGGTCGCCGCTTCTCGGTGCACACAGCGAAGCAATGGAACGCGCTCCCTCTGAAACTAAGAACAGAACCGAACCTCCTCCGCTTCAGGAAATCGCTCAAAACCCTTCTCTTCCCATAAACCCTCCAATCCTTCTGCACTCCTTCTCCTCTTGATTACTAGGTATAGCGCTGGGATACTCACGGATGACTACGCGCTCTATAAAAACCTTAAATTAAATAAATACGAACTAGTTAGAGTGCCGGGGCTATATCTATATATTGTTTGAATACTGGGTTTGCTAAAACCACATTGAGCAGACACCTGAGGTAGTGAGGTGTCTATGCTTAACCCTGAGGGGCACCAATACTTTAAAAAAACAAATAAGCGACACTAGGAATGATGTGCTACCATTAAAACCACCACTGCCATTTCTATATTGGTGTAATTGACTGTGCTAAGAAGGGACTCTGTGCTTTGAATGATCTGTATCACACTCACTACCTTGGTCGCTCATACTCACTACTTCTCTCAGGCATGTCTCCCTTAACTTTTTCAAGATGCTATATGGGGAAGAGGGTTATTAATGTCTCAAAGACCTGGTTCCATGCAAACATTATTAAAAAAACAATGCCTGCATATAGTTGGAGGTCATTTGCGTACACATAATTATTATGAACTTTGAATGGGTAGTCATAAGAGTTGAATTAGGTTAAACTGTGCACTTGCATTTCCTAAAACATGATTATTTCATCTTGATGTTCACTCCTTTGCTGTAGGTTTAACCTGCTCACATAGCAATGGTGCTGCTATGGTCTGGGTAATCAAATCGAACGAGGGATACAAGGCAAGGACGTTGCTTTCAGTCAGTCCTGACTTTTAAACCAGTTGGTTGCATTTTGGGCATTTTTATGTTCTCAGTTTACCAAGAAACCAGTAAAGTCTGAACATGGTGCACATTATATTGACCACTTAGTAGCCATTAGTCTTGGACACAAGGTACGTGGTATGTGAAAAGGGTTCTTGTGAACCAGACATTTTCCAACAGTGGAAGAATAAAACCACTCTTAAAAGATGCAATACGGTCTTGAGTCCTTTTTTTTAAATTCCTGAAGCGATGGGGCGGTCCGGAGTTGCAGGGGACAGTCGATCCAAGCTTTGGCCGCCAGGTAGAGAAGGAGTGTCCTCCGCTGTTGCTTTGGCAAACCCAAGTGGTATCTATGAGTAAGAGGGAGGCAGATCGCAGGGGTTTGGTTGGTTGGTGGAAGGTCATATGTTTGTTGATGTATGCTGGTCCTCGTTGTGTAGGGCCCTGTATGTGTGGGTCATCATATTGAACTGGCATCTCTTCTGGATTGGTATGATGTGATGTGGGTCCGTCTGGGGCGTCAGAGGAGGAGTCTTTCCACTGAGTTTTTTGTATTGTCTGTACTCTCTTCAGGAGGCGTGCAGTGATTCCTGCACAGATTATGTTCCTGTAGTACAGCCTGCTGGTGATGAGGGTCTGCATGACAGCCCTTCTAGTGTTGACTGGGAGCCACCTAAAGATCTTGCGGAACATACATAGGGTGTGGAAGCAGGCAGAAGAGACTGCATTTACCTGTTCCTTCACAGATAGCTTGCTGTCCCAGTAAAGGCTGAGGTTGAGGGCGTGATCTGGTGGGCGGGGATGGGCCGAGTTCAGCAAGCCACCATGCGTCGTTCTATGGCGAGATGTTGTTCCCATAGATGAGGACTTCTGTCTTGTCCATGTTGAGCTTGAGACAGTTGTACTTCATCCAGACGGCGACGTTCATCATACATCTGTGGAAGCTGGCTCTGGTGTTGGAGGAGTCTTCTGACAGCGAGAAGATGAGTTGGGTGACGTCTGCATAGGAGATGATGTTGAGTACATGTGATCCATGTACGTGTTGGAGAGGGTGGGGTTGAGGGATGATTGTTGGGGGACGCTGCAGATGATGATCTTGGGTTCTGAGGTGAACCGTGGGAGAAATTAACCACCAACAAGTTCATGTTCACATCAAAAATACTATTGTCAAAGCAGAAGTTGTTTCAACATAACAGTCAAACTTTAGAAGAATCACAAATAGGTTGTATCTCTTTTGAAAGTCATATTTTTCCAATCATAAAGTTCCTTTTAGAGAGATAAGTGCGTAAAATGAAGCAAACTGTTTAGAGATTATTTTTTTTTATAATGGGAACAGGTATTCCTAAATTTCTAAATAATTTTCTTTTCTTTCACTGATAACTTAGTCACCCATGTCACATTATTTAGTCTTCAAATGCGGGATCATTCATTTGCCCCTTATCTTATTTGAAGGGAAATTTGCCTTGAGGACAACTAGCATGCAGCAACTTTCATGTCCCTCCGAGGTCGAAAAATAATGTAAAAATAAGAGCAACCAAAAAACGTGCATTTATTACCACTGAATAGTGTGCACTTGTGAGAAGGTGCTGAGGAACAACTGAGTCCCATTCAAAGTCTGACAAGACCCATTAAGAGACTTCCTGCCCCTTTGCCTAACTAACCAACTGGGAGTGGACTTGGCTGCAATGGAGTGGAACTACAGAAATGGAGCGGTGTATGCAGGGGGTCAGCAGAGGAATGCAGGGCTCAGGAGACATGGGACCAGACAGAGGATACTACTACTATGGTGGCTGGAGATCTCCTGGGAGCAGGGAGGACTGGCCGTTGTGGGCACCAGGCAATCCCCCAGTAGGCCGCAAGGGTGCGGGCCGGTTTGGCGCCCCTGGGGGCCGTTTTTGTTACAGAGCCGTTTTTTCAGCGTAGCTGCAAAATTGGCCCTGTAACAAAATCGGCTGAAAACTGGCTCTGGCAAAGAGCTCGGCGGCACGGGGGGGGGGGCTTGGCGGGGGCGAGAGAACATTTTATCAGGGCCCGTTTTCGTTCCTAGTCCGGCCTTGACTGGGAGGCAAGCATTACTTAGTCTCTGTAAGATGTTTGTACTTCAATCAATCAATCATAGCATTTGTATAGCACACTACTCACCCGGAGGGTCTCAAGGCGCTTGGGGGAAGGGGGGTCTGCTGTTGCTCGAACAGCCAGGTCTTGAGTTGTCTCCTGAAGGCGAGATGGTCCTGGGTCAGCCGGAGGTGGGTGGGGAGGGAGTTCCATGTCTTGGCCGCCAGGTAGGAGAAGGATCTTCCTCCGGCGGTGGCTCTTCGGATGCGTGGTACGGCGGCAAGGGCGAGGCTTGTCGAACGTAGCTGGCGGGTGGGCGTGTAGAAGGTCAAGCGGTCGTTGAGGTACTTGGGGCCCAGGTCGTGGAGGGACTTGTGTGCGTGGGTGAAGTGAAGTTGGGCTGTCAGGCAGAGCATCACGTAAGAAATATCTAAGGGGGAAGACAAAACTGATGGGGTACATCAGTGTAACCCTTGCAGATATATTAACTCAATGACATGTCATGCCTTATGAGGTGCAAATATTACAACACCATAAACTGGGACAATTCCAGTGAGGTTGGGCTTTCAGGTTTGCCATATTTATCTAGTGTCAGCTCTAAAACTGCCTGTATGATGTATAAAATACATCATAAGGTTCACCTGTTGAATACTGATACACATTCCTTCTTAGGGTTTCTTTCCTTAGTGTTCTCCCACGTCACTTCCTGTTGCCCTGTATTTCTGAAGATTTCATTGCTCAGCCATTGGTTTGTTGCTGATGACATGTAGCCACAGGCTGGGGGCTGCAATAAAGAGCATATCTTTCTTATTTCCTTAGCTCTTTTGTGACATTTGGCAACAATCACACCCAGTGTGTTCTCGCGGTTTGAGTATCTGCCATTTATTGTAGTATTATCCTTCTACCTGTGTTTGGTACTCTTTTGTAAGACGCCCACGTCACTTTTCTTTTGTAACATACTGGTTGCTACCTCTCACATCTTGTTTGCTTTAGACACTTGCATAAGTGCCACCATTGCCTACGTAACTTTTGTTCTTGTGCTTGAGTGTCTGTTATTTATTGCAGTATTATACTTGTACTTTGTACGCCTTTGTAACTTGCACACATGCCACTTTTTCCTCCAGTAATGTATCGTTTGCTACCTCTTGTATATTGTTTGCTCACAATTGTCACTTTTGCCTCATGTAACTTAACGTTTGTTTTTGTGTAATTTGTTCTCATGTAATTTTCTTCTCATGTATCATTATTGTTCCTTTTGTGAAGCGCTCTGACACTTTCGGGTAAAGTCCGCGCTATATAATAACGCTTAAAGTAAATAAATAAAATAAAAAATCCCCAGCCTTTTCAGCTACTTCTGCCTCTTTAGAACACCGTTCAATAGAAACATCGCTGAAAATTGCAACGTCCGCAGCCGCATGATCAGTTTCTTGTCAGGATCTTGCTGCTCTGTTCATTTATTTTTACGTTATCTTCAACTCCGCCCTGCTAAATTACAGTTTATTATTGATTTTTTGGGGGTTGTGCTATCTTTGTTTCCAGAGTGTCTCTATATTTGTCCGTGAATTAGTGTAATTAATATTTTAGACTCTAGGGCCACCTACTGGCCAACGTCGGTATTGCATCTAGTGTTCCAACTTCTTGATTCCATTCTTGTGTACACTTTTAGTTATATTGCAGTTCAATCATTCTCTTTTATTTATTTAGTGACTTACCTGGTGAACCCCTAAAGAAATGAGATTCCGAGATCAAGTTAATTCATAATTATTTAGTGGCCTTGGTCGGAAAAACATTGGATTATGACAGAAAAAAAGCTTTACTTTTAAAACTTCTTGGAAAGGAGATTGAAAAAATGTGTGAATATTTACCGTTTTAACCTAGTCCTCAAGGATTTGCTGCAGGTGATTTTAATGAGTACCCAGAAACAATTGCTAGACTTAAAGCACACTTTATTGATGAGCCTCACGTTGTTGTAGAGAGATATACATTTTACACCAGAGTTCAAATCCAAACAAACCAATCCACTCCTATGTCGGATCTCTGAGAATGCTGGCTTTCCAATGTGAGTTTGACGGTACTTTAAAACTTTACATTAAATACCAGATTGTTGTTCTTTGTTTTAATTTAAAAAATCAAGGACAATTACTCTTAGAAACCCACTCTGAAAGAAACTGTGGATATTATTAAGAGTGTGTAAATTTCAAAGCGCTTATTCAAGGAATTGTTTAAATGTCATCATGCTCAGACATTTGTCTTTTGTTCAGTAGAAGACTTCATAATAAGTAATTAAGTTCAAAAACAAAGATTACGCTACTTTTGTGGGTAATACATTTGAATCACCAACGTTTTTATCATGGCTCACATCCGCATTCTGCAAATTACAAATCTTGTCATGACAAAGCTAAACGGCTATAAACTGGGTCATTTTGGCAGTTTATGCAACTCCTCCTCCAAAGAGATCAACCTTGTTCAGGATTCTGACGAAGTTCAACTGTATTCCAAAGTCAATGTAATCTTTGTGATTTCACATTTGCCATAGCTGGATAGTTTGGACAATGGGAAAACGTTGACAGTTCATAAAGATCAACATGGCATTGATGAAGACCCACATTATTCTTCAATTCGTTGCATTTCAATGGATAACCTTGAAGTTTGAGCAGACTTTGATTCTTCTTATACTGTTGATTAAAAATGGGGCGGTCTAACATTACATGATGCTGATGTAAGAATATGTTCCTATTCCAGAAATTGGATTCCAATGGTTGGATTCCTGATTTCCACTATTTGTTTAACCTTAGAAAAAGATTACACAACTAAAAAGGCCTAACTTGTCTTGAGATGGATTATAATGGCAATCTTGAAATAAATATTTGACTAGGATTGGACAAACCTATTTCTTAGGTTGATGGATCCTTAGCTAACACTGAACACGCTTTTTGGACACAAGGATTTGTTCAATTGCAAATTAGAAAAGGTTGACTATTCCTGACATGGAATCTAACTCAAGAATAATGAAATACCTGTCAAAAAATAAAAAGCATAAAGCCTGTTTTAGCGTTACGGGGGAATTGTGCAAATTTTAAAGGAGTTATGTGAACATGGCGTTATAGAACCCACTGATCCGTCAGAGTGGGTTGCACCTAAAATTAATGTCTGAAAAACATCAGGATATTTGAGGATGTGTGCAGATCTCAATTCTTTGATTAGGCTAATTCTGCCATCTCCTCCTAAAAATTCAAGAGCTGTTTTCTAAACAGTGTCATGCCAAATATTTTTCCACACTGGACATGTGGGAAGCTACCATCAGATTTGTTTAACAGAAAATTGCTTGCATCCGACTACGTTTCTTACCCCCTGATGATTAATTTTATTTCTTTCCCATGCAGTTTAGTTTAACCTTGACTGCAACTGCATTCCAGAGACTCATGTATTCATTGTTTAGGGACACGGACGGAGTTGGACCATTTCAAGAGGACATCTAGATCACTGGTAATTCTCTTCATTACCATATCCATTGGAAAAGCAAAGTTTATCGCATTTTCATAATTTAAATGTATGACTTTATCTACGGATAAGTGAAAATTTTCAGAGAAAGGAGGTAGATTAATAGGAACATTGCATATCTGTGGAGAGTATCAGTACAAAAGACTCTTCTCTAGTCCAGACTATACAAAATGAGAAATTACCCAAGAACAGAGGTCAACTGTCCTCTTTTCCTCAGTTAAGTACATTTTATTCTAGTTTTGTGGATGTTTTATTTTTCACTTACAGCTTTGATGAGTGTGCTCATGAAGAAAACTTTTAAAATCTTTTGGACAAGTCAAATGACGTCTGACTAACTAAATCAAGAACAAAATTGTTAATGCCCTCGCTTTAACACCTTTTCTCAAAAGAAATAATAAACAGTCACAGTGATGCAAGTGCTATATGTCCTGGTGCTTTTCTAACAATGTATTGATGGGCAAGTTCAATCTTTTAATATTGTCATTTTTGCCCGCAGAATTTTATCTGACACTCAGCAAAGGTATTCCCCCATTCAAAGGAAGTCTTGGGATGCATGCTTGTGATTGAAAAACTTAAAAACTTTACTTTGGGGTAGGCATCTTGTTCTTATAACTGAACACAAACAGCTCATTGTTCTGCTTTTCTTTTTTTTTTCCTTTTTTTTAAACAAATCTTTATTGAGATTTTAACCATTTTTTTGTTTTACAACGTGGTTACCTATCGACAAATGTTTCCGAACCATATTCCAAACAGTATAGATACCCTTGAGTGTTTTAAATCGTTCTTTTTTTAGATGGCATTCATAGGGTAGCTTCCAGAGGTGGTTATTGGCATTATTACCCAAAATTAATTCCTGCGGGGTTGGAGTCAAGCAAGTTGGCGTGGAGTCTTGTTTGGGGATTAACAGTAAACGACTGTATTTGATGGTTGTAGCCCACCAATATAGTTTGAAATTAGGGAGGGCTAGGCCACCTCTGTTTCTGGAGTGTGTCATATGTTTGTAGGCTCTTCGTGTTTTTCCATAGCCCCAAACGAAGCGAGATAGCATATTGTCTATTTCATTAAAGAGTGATAAGTCAAAGTTGAGACAGATTGCCCGGAATAAGTACAAAAATTTGGGCAAAAAAAACATTTTAATAAGATTACATCTTCCGATTATTGTTAAATGCAAGTAATGAAGTCTCGATAAGGTTTTTTTTGTCTGTTTGACTAAAGGGTATAGGTTCAGGGCCACTAGTTTATTTAGATCGGATGTAATATTAATGCCGAGATATAATGCATTATCAGTAACTCTTGCATCATCCACACTGATATTATTATTTATTACAATCTGGGTTTTGGTATGATTTAATTTGTATCCCGAAATCTCCCCGAACTTTTTAGCTTCTTCCTCCATTATCCTTGCTGTTGTAATTGGATCAGATGTCACAATCGCAATATCATCTGCGAAGGCTAGAGTTTTAGTTTCATCATTCAATGTCTTCATGGGTAGTATGGTCGGATTAGATTCTAACTTTGCGATAAAGGGGTCGATGTAAATGGCAAAGAGTAGGGGAGAACATGGACACCCTTGTCTTGTGCCTCTTGTCACTTTGATAGTATCCGATGTGACCCCATTAATCATAATGACCGCTTCGGGAGCAATATACATTTTCTGTACTGCTTTAATAAAATGCTCCCCGATCCCACTCTTTGCCATGACCGACCATAGATATGGCCAGGGAACCCTGTCAAATGCTTTTTCAGCATCTAATAAGATTAGCCCCATAGGGTCTCCTGCGACCTCGGCAATGTCGAAGAGGGTTATCACCCTCTGAACGTGGTTTGTGGTTGATCTTCCAGGAACAAACCCGTGTTGTCTAGCAGATACAATTTTACGGATCAACGGTGCCAATCTACTCGCTAGCAGTTTGGAATTTATTTTGGAGTCATTGTTAATTAGGGTAATTGGACGATATGAGCCTAATTCTGTCGGATCTTTATTTTTTTTAGGGAACACTATCATTTTTGCACGTGCCCAAGACGCCGGAGGATTTCCATTCATAAAGACCTGGATAAACAGCTGGGTTAGGATATCTTTGAGTGAGCTACTAAATCTGACATAAAATTCCAAGGGGATACCGTCCAGACCTGATGCCTTACCTGATGGTAGACTGCATATGGATAGTAAAATTTCTATCCAGTCTGGTGTTTCAGCGAGAGTTTCCTCATCTGTTTTGGATAGGCAGGTCCTTATATCCGAAATTAGATACTCATCGATTTTATCTTGTTTAATATCTGTTTCAGAATATAGCTCTGCATAATATCTCCTAAAGGCATCTCTGATGTCGTTTGTATCATTAGTTAGGCCCAGAATAGGGTCTCTTATGGCTTTAATCGTATTTTTAGTATTTTGTTCTCTTACACTAATGCCCTACCTGTTCGCTCCATTCATAAATTTTTTCCCTATTTGCTGTAGCTTTAAGGATTGCTTTGCGAGTGAATATTTCGGATATTAGGTTTTTTGCTATCGCTACATCTCTGTTAGCCTCATCGATATTGTTCCCCTCTTGAAGTACTCTGATTAAATCTTCTTCTTTCCTGGCCAAATTCTCCTCAAGATCTTTTAAGTTTTGTTTGGCTTTTTTGTTATTTTGAATAGAAAATCTGAGGGTTTCTCCCCTTATCCCTGCCTTTAATGAGTCCCATACCACCCCTAACGGGGCGCTACCCATGTTAAAACTTAAAAATTGTTCTGCTTTTCAAGCATGGTACTGGAAATATGTCCTCAAGCTTGGTTTGGACTCTATCAAAGTTATTTGAATCGAAATTTGCCTAGCGTAGTAACGGTAAGTTTCAATTCTATTAAGGACACGGAGGCGAGGATTATGCTTTTCTCTCTTCGCTGTTTATTCACATAACATCGCACAGCAGCCAGAAAAGCATCAAAATTTGAAAAAATCTTAGTATTCCCAACACAGGAATATCAGAAAACATCGTAATAACATTGTTTAATAACTACAAATCCCATGAGATCAACATTAGGCAGTCCTTTTTAGTGTCCATAAATTCCAATATAAGGCGTCCATCCTGTGAACTCCTCCTCTTTCTTCATTGCGAGTCAGGCCAAAGTCTCAAGCATCTTGTTTCGCACCATCATTCCCTGGCGGAAAAAAGAACCACGTGAGCTAAGCCATACCCGCTAAGCCTGAAGGCAAATCAACAAAAGCAGTGCATCAAGTCAACGACATGCAACCCAAGAAAACAGTAAACCATACTGCAATTCGCAAAACAGATTACTTACTCCAGTACGGGCGGGATCTCCGCAGGAGGTATGGGTGGGATAATCCTCGCCTCCGTGTCCTTAATAGAATTGAAACTTACCGTTACTACGCTAGGCAAATTTCGATTCTATGTCAGGACCGGAGGCTTCGGATTATGCTTGTTTAAAGCTTGTCCACCACCAAACTAGCAATATCCACCACTGGCTTAAAATAGAACCTTTTGAAGGTGGAATCCGAAGACCAGTCCGCAGCGCGCATGAGGTCTTCTAAACGTGCCCCAAGGGCAAACGCTTTGGAGGCCATGGCCCCTCTTGCCGAGTGAGCTCCGAACTGCCTCGTATCAATACCAGCTTCCTGCATCACCCAACGCACCCACCGGGCTATAGTGGGGGAAGAGACAGCCTTGTGAGGTTTGCGCAGCGCAATCAGTAACTGCCGTTCGCCCGGAGGGCGAAGTTCCGTTGTGACATCCTCATAGGTTTTCAGACACTGTACCACACACAACTAAGGGGCATCTGCAAATGCCGGATAGGAAATAGACCTCGTAGCCGATTTCGTGCGTCGGCCCACGGTAAAGGTCACCCCATCCGGGGAGAACTCTCTAGCCGTGACATCTAGGGCACGCACATCAGACACCCTGCGACAAGACACTAGGCAGAGGAGTATCGCCAGTTTAGCTGACAGTTCCTTTAAGGAAAGATACTTGTTAGGTTGCCAGGAAAGAAAAAGGTTCAACACCACGTTAACATCCCACAGGACGGAATATCGTGGCTCCGGCGGTAAAGCCAGACACACTCCTCTAAGAAGTCGACATACCAGGGGGTGCTCCCCGACCGCCACTCCATCCAGCTGCACATGAGCCGCTGATATGGCAGAACGTATCGTGTTAATCGTCCGGTATGCTAAGCCGGCGGTAGAGAGTTCTGCAAGAAAATTCAAGATAGGAACGAGGCCTGCGACCATGGGATCCAAATCCTGTCGAAGACACCAACGAACCCACCTGGTCCAAGCCGATCTATACCTCTTGGCAGTGCTGCCTGCCCAGGCCTTGGACAAGAAGTGCTGAGCTGAGTTCGAAAGGCCAGGGAGCGACCAACGTCGCCTGAAAGCCTCCATGCCATGAGGCAGAGAGAACCCTGGAGGAGATGGTGAGGGACCCCGTCTGGATTGAGGAGAAGACGAGGAAGCCGGGGGAGTAGGATTGGAGAATCCCAGGAAAGTTCCATAAGAACTGGAAACCACACTTGCGACCTCCACACGGGCGTCACCATCACCACGTCCGCCGCCTGACGGCGAATCTGGGCCGCGGCCCGCACTATCATGGAGAAAGGCGGGAAGGCATACGGCCGTTCCTGACTCCAGTCTTGGAGGAACGCATCAGTCGCCTCCACCAAGTGATCCGGTCTCCAGCTGAAGATTCTCGCAGCTGGAAGTCCAGACGGGACGCAAACAGGTCTATGGAAAAAGGACCCCAGCATGCCGCCAGCCAGCGGAACACTCGCACATCCAGCTTCCACAGGCTGGAGTCTCGAAGGTATCTTGAGTGCCAATCTGCCACCTGATTGGCCCGACCCGGCAGGTATTCTGCCGTAACCGAGACTTGATGGGCGAGACAATAATCCCAAAAGTCTTTCGCCAGATCCGCTAGGGCTCTTGATCGCGGACCCCCTAAGTGGTTCACATACCGAACCGCTGAGACATTGTCCATCCGCAGAAGGACGCATGACTTCACTGAGTCCCTCGTCCAGCAACGGATGGCGAACGAACCTGCTAGAAGCTCCAAGCAGTTGATGTGAAGTCGCTGTTCGTCGGACGACCAAGCGCCGCCTGTGGAGAAATCCCCGCAGCGGGCGCCCCAGCCAGACCGGCTGGCGTCGGACTCGATCACCAAGTCCGGAACGGACCCGAAAATCACACGGCCGTTCCATGCCTCCATGTGGGCGAGCCACCAAGACATTTCCTCCTTGACCTCCACCGACAGGGGAATCAAGCGGTCGTAAGAGAGCCCTCTGCGCAAATGGTGCGCCTTCAGTCGCTGCAGAGCTCGATAGTGAAGAGGGCCCGGGAATATCGCCTGAATGGA
The DNA here is from genome assembly GCF_964263255.1 of Lissotriton vulgaris. Classification (NCBI taxonomy): domain Eukaryota; kingdom Metazoa; phylum Chordata; class Amphibia; order Caudata; family Salamandridae; genus Lissotriton; species Lissotriton vulgaris. The sequence goes on from NW_028249984.1 coordinate 152,827, forward strand.
CGACGAGAGAAGGCCCACTACTCTGGCCACCTGCCGGAGGGAGGTGTGCGTTTTGGAAATAGTTTGCCGAAGCACATGCTTGATCTTGGCCATCTTCCTGGACGGCAAACTGAGAGTCGATTTCACCGAGTCCACCACAAAGCCCAGGAACACCATTTGCTGGGCGGGCGTGAAAACCGACTTCTCCCTGTTGACAATGAAACCCAGACCTTGTAACAGGAAGATTGTCTGAGACAGTTGAGCGGCCAACTTGCTCGGGTCCTGGCCCAGCAGAAAGATGTCGTCCAGATAGACGATCAACCGGATTCCCTGACTCCGCAGGGTTTCGATGGCCGGGTGCAGAATTTTTGTAAAGCACCAAGGGGCCGAGGAAAGACCGAACGGAAGGGCCTTAAACTCGAACACCATGTCTTTCCAGTAAAACTGAAGGAAACGGCGATGCGGGGGGTAAATCGGAACCACCAGGTACGCATCTTTGAGGTCCAGACAGACCATCCAGTCGTTCGGGAGCAAAACGTCTCTCAATAGATGGATGCCCTCCATCTTGAAGTGGTTGTACACTACCCAGCCATTGAACTCCCTGAGGTTGATGACTGGCCGTCTGCCCCCGTCCACCTTTTCCACAAGAAATATATTGCTCAGGAAACCCCCGGGGTGGCGTGTTGTTCGACAAATAGCCCCCTTGCGCAGCAGCGCCGAGACTTCTTCGTCGATCAACAGCACGTCTGACTGAGAAAAAGTTATGGGCCGAGGAGGCTGTAACTGGCACGGCTGGTCGTAAAACTCTATGCGGAACCCCCGCACGGTCTGAAGGACCCATGCGTCCGTTGTAATGGCCGCCCATGCCTGGGGGAAACACGCCAACCTCCCCCCAATAACAACCTGATCCGCAGGGATAACACTCACCGTGTGAATTGTTGCCACCGGAGTCGTTCCGGAAGTTTCCGCGTCCTCTGAAACGCTGACCTCTGGTGGGGTAAAAGTTGTTGTAATTCGCGGAGGAGTTGTAGCCTCCTCTGCCGGAGCCATGCCCTTTTCCGGGCTGTTGCTGACCACCACGGCCGGTCGTGAGGCCCCTACCATGACCAGCCCCTCGGGAAAAACGCTGGTGGAAGACCCGCTTGATGGTTGACTGGGCCTTGTCCAGGGAGGTGAAGCCAAATCGCCCAACTTGGGATCCAGTTTAATGAGCAGCGACCGACGCCGTTCGGTCGAAAGGGCACAGTTGGCATTCCCCAGGAAAATAACAGCCCGCTGCGCCCAGTTGGACAGTACTTCCAGGCATATGGTGCTGCCCGACACCTTGGCTTCCTCGGCCATATCGAGGATCTTGGTGAGGGGGCCAATGGTGTCCAATAGCTTGTCCTGACAGGAGCGCCAGGAACGGTCGATCCCCTTCCGTGGGTCCTTCACGAACTTCGCCATGAAGGTGGCCATTTTCCCATCGAGCTCCGGCGTCATGGCCACCTTCCCATCCAAGGTCGGGCGGGGACATTAGCCCCTCAAACAACTGCGCTCCTCCTTCTCCAAGGGCTTGCGGAGGCGGCCCGCCACAAATTGCGCCACCTTGTCACCAGGCGCCCAAGCGGCCGACCGCGGGTGCATGATTTCATCCGGGTCGAGCATGCCCGAAGTGTCCTTGGGCAACTCCGTCGAATTAGATGCCGGTCGCCATGACCGAACGGAGTCTTCGTCGTCGTCGTCGTCGTCAGTATCCGCGGGGGAAACACCCCCCGGGGAGGCCGGGACGGCATCCGCCGGCGTTGAGGGGGTCTGAGGCGGGGGCGCCTCGGAGGCCGACCCGGACGCCTTAGCCAGGAAAGCGTCTCGTAGGCGCTCGAAGGCGTCCTTGTCCACGCCATTGTGCACCACTGGGACCCGCGTCCCCACGTGGCTTCTTGGCCGCCGGAGGTCGGCTAGGATCGTTGGTGGGCGACCCCGCTAGGGCCGGTGCCAACTTGGCACATTCCTCGACAATGCGGGCAGATAGCCTGTCCTCCATAGGCCCAACGATTTCCTGCACGCACCGGTAAATCGACTGGTCCACAGCCGCATAGAACTCGTCGTCTTGGAGGTACTGGCGTGACTCCTCCTCCTCGACGTAGTACCCCTCAGCCATGGCGTCCACCACGCAGTAAAGAAGAAATTGGAAACTGAGGGTTCCGATGGCGTACACAGACAGCCACGTGTGGGCCAACCGAAGGTTAGCGATGTTTGTAGGCCGGCGGAACCAGGCAATCAAGAAGGCAGCACCAGCCTTCACAGCGCGCCGACCCTCTCTCCAGAGACCGGGTCGCACCGCCTCCCAGCGCGCTTGAGCGGGTAACACCCCAGCGGAAGCTGATGTAGGAAAAAAGGTGCTGAAAAATCGCCCGCAGGCGTCAACGTGGTCACAACCACCAGTACAGACCCCACCGGGGCGTTCAAGCACAGGACAGTACAACCCAAGAGGGCGTCAGGGTTAGGCGGCAGCAGGGCACCTGCGACGTCGACTCCCCAGCGCGGCTCCAATCAGCAAGATGGAAGCTGCGCGCGGGCAGGCGAGACGCAACGGCGCCCTCTAGCGGCGAACTCAACACCGCGGAATACACGGGGACATCGCGTAAGGGGCGAAGGCATCCACGCGATGGAAGGGGCTCTGGAAGGGAAAAAACCCCACAGACCCCCCAAAGCAACAGTCAATGCAAATAGAATACCAATATGCAAGAAAAGCACAAGACCTCAGCAAACACAAAATGTGCAAGAGAGGGAGAATAGCACTTAACTGGCTGCGAAGCAGTGAAGAAAGAGGAGGAGTTCACAGGATGGACGCCTTATATTGGGATTTATGGACACTAAAAAAGGACTGCCTAATGTTGATCTCATGGGATTTGTAGTTATTAAACAATGTTATTACGATGTTTTCTGATATTCCTGAGTTGGAAATACTAAGATTTTTTCAAGTTTTGATGCTTTTCTGGCTGCTGTGCGATGTTATGTGAATAAACAGGGAAGAGAGAAAAGCATAATCCGAAGCCTCCGGTCCTGACATAGAATTCAATTTTGACAGAGTATGTTTCTGGAAAGAACAATTGCAGGGCAGATAGCGTGTTGAAGCTGTCTGCAAATACTTATAATTGTGACTTTGTTTTAGATTTACTATATTGTGGCTTCTGTCAATGATACCTTTGATATGGCTGGAAATATGTTAGACAAGAATAAGTGAATGAAAGGCATGGCTGAAGATGATAATTTAACTCACATTTAAGGATTCATTATTGATAAATGGCCCAGGGGAAGATCCTTGTTTTTAAAGCTACACCTTATTTGAAGTTGTGATGAGGGGTTACAAGAATATTGCACCTGTTAGTGTGCATGCAGCACAGGACCATAGAACTTACAGGCAGGAGCCATTTGGGTGAATGATCTACCAAGAAGCTGATCAGAGAAGTATACTAGTGGCAAAATATGGATAAGATGATTGCCTGTTTTATTAAGTATTGTTCTGAATATGCAACAGCTGATACATCTTTATGTAGCAGACTTTCACTGTGTCCTCAGTGGCAGTCAGCTCTCCATCTTATGGGTCACTTTCACATCTTCAATGGTGAAAAGAAATACATTATCACTTTGGTGGAATACTACTCGCAGTGTGTTAAATGGACATGTATAAAATCAATTGATACTGGCAGCTATTAGTTTTCTTAAAGGCCGTTTCATTGGAGAAGGATTTCCCTTCTCTATCACCACAGTCTATGGTATGCTGTGATGGAACGGCCCGTAAAACCCTATCTGAGGACCCAATCCCCCCTATCATGCCTTGTCCGACACCCCCGGGACTGAGTTTACCTCACCGAAACGCCAGCACCGAGACAGGACGCCGAGCAACCTCCATCACCAACGAAACCCCGCCCTTCTCTCTCCCACAGGAGCCAACCCGAGCAACAGGAAGGGAGGAACCATATCCAGCTGACCCCGGAAGTCCCGCCCCCCTGGCAGAGTCAGCACAGGATAAAAGCCCGGATTCAGCACAACAAGCTGTCGGAGTTTCGTGGCAGGACCCTCTGGCTGGAGACGGAGAAGGTGACCAGACGTGCGAGGAAGAAGTGTGGACAGAGGAGTGCTGGAGTCCCTTGGAGGTGGCTGGAGAGCGGCCGTAACTCACTGGAGAGTTACGGCGGACCGCGTGAGTGCCTTTTGCCTCCTTTATCCCTACTCACTAGGAGTTCGTGTTAAAGTCCCTGTATATAAACCCTCTCTGCATAGTCTCACTACCCTTGCACTGTATTATAAGTATATAGCACCTCACTGTATAAAGCCCTTCCGTTACTCGCACACCCCACCCCTGCACCCTCTCTGTTACCCAAACCTGTGTTCCTTATTCCCGGTACCTTCCTTTCCCCACTGTCCGTTTCTGACCCCGTTCTTGCACTACCTGGGTGAAGGTGTACAGTTGAGTCTCTCTGTCGACTCGATCAGACTAACGGTCCTTTGTTTCTTTCCTCTCTTCCGGTCCTCCTGGGAGTCTCCCCGTCATCGAAATCTACCCGGACCATCTGCGGACATCACGAAGAGGAAGAAGCGACGCCTCTGTGTTCATCGCCTGGTGCCACACCCTCGACCTGTTGGGACTATCTATACTGTAAATCTAGAATAAAGACCAAATATTGCCCACTACATACGGCCTCCTCGCCTGCTTTTCCGGCCCGCTACACTCACTCCACGACATTTGGTGTCAGAAGTGGGATCTGCTGGAGGTATGGAGGCCGTAATAAAGAAGATGGCAGAGTCCCAAGAACAATTCGGGAAACTTATGGAGCAGTTCATGAAGACTGCCGAAGACGACAGAGGTCAGCTCCACGATGTTCTGAAAGGCCAGGGGGCGACCCATGAAGATACCATGACAAAGCTAGCAGACGCCCTGGGCCAACAAAGACCGATGACCTCTCTTCCCTCTGTCGTTCTTCAGAAATATGTCCCTGGAGAAGATCCGGACTATTTTTTCACAAACTTTGAGAGGATAGCTCAAGCCGCCAACTGGCCTGCTGATCGGTGGGGACAGTATTTGGGTCCACTCCTCACCGGTGACCTCCAAGCGGCCTACCAACAGGCCAATATCCAGGGCAACACTCCCTATGCTGACATTAAAAGGTGCATCCTAGAACGCCTTGGCATTGATGATGATACTTACAGGGTGAAACTTCGTCAGGCCAGGGAAAAGCCCCAAGAGAATCCGAGAGCACTCTCCTTTCGGATCCGCGATCTCGCCAACCGATGGTTGAGACCCGAAACCTCTACCAAGGAGAATATTCTGGAGAAGATCTATCTGGAACAGTTCCTTAATTCCTTGCACCCGGCTACCCAACGCTGGGTGAGGCAGCACTCCCGACTCACCCTTGAGACCGCTATAGAGATAGCGTCTGCATATAGCAGGGCACAAGAACTTCAGCGGGGCAAAGACGACCACCCCCACAGGCCCCTGCCTGCTACGTCCACTCGCCCAACCCGGCCTCCCCAAGGCCGTCGACCTGAACCACCACCGTTGTTTCCCTCCCCCGTAGTGTTCCGAACCCCGACTCCCGGACCCCAGTGTTATTCCTGTGGTGGGTTCGGACACATTGCACGGATGTGTCCCCAGAAGGAGGAACCGATGGAGGTCGGTTTCGTCAGGAACTACCTGTGTAACCCTCCCGGTTACACGCCACCGCCGTTCTATTGTCCAGTGTCCATAAATGGTCAGCCACTGAGGGCTCTCGCCGATACTGGATGTCGACAGAGTGTTCTACGACCCCAAGACCTTGTCCAGCCTCTAAGCAAACCTACTGGGGTGGTAGCCATACAATGTGTGCATGGAGACACTAAACAATATCCCACCACTCAGGTACGAGTCCAACATTCCCAAGATCCCGGGACCTCTCTCACCGTGGGCCTTGTGCCCGCATTACCGGAACAAGCTATTTTAGGGAGTGATTATCCAGGACTTCCAATGCTCTTACAAAAGACTTCCGACTCCCTAACTCAGTGGTGGAAAGAGGCGCCCTATCCCGAGTGTCCCGATCAAGTACCCGAACCCAAACCCCACAAACCGAGGAGTCAAAAGAGAAGAGAAAAGAAAGAACACCTCAGCGCTTATCCTGCCATTATTGACGAACACCCCTGGCAGACTGACCAAGAGTTCAGGGCCGCCCAACGAGAAGATCCTCTGCTACAGGAGGCGTGGGGAAAAGCACTTGATCACGAGGACCCCTTACAAGTAGGTCCTTACTTCATTAAGAAAAACGGGTTGTTATATCGAAAAGGGGGGCCCCAACAGAATGCTCAGTTGCTTGTTCCCGGCCCCTTTCAAGACAAAGTCCTTTTTCTGGCACATAGTCACCTTTTGGGGGGTCATTTCGGGGACGAGAAAACCAGCCAAGCCATCTTGGAGAAGTTCTATTGGCCGGGGGTGTATCAAAGGATCAAGACTTACTGCCGCGAATGCATCATATGCCAAAAGAACAGTCGACACAGACCACCCCGTGTCCCGTTACAACCCCTCCCTGTCATAGATGTTCCCTTCAGTCGCATTGGGATGGACATAATCGGTCCCCTCTTGCCCTCCCGTAGCGGGTGTCGCTATGCCTTGGTCATAGTAGACTACGCCACCCGCTTCCCGGAGGCCATACCCCTCCGCCAACCTACCACACAGGCAATAGCGAAAGCCCTGATCTCCTTGTTTTCGCGGGTTGGCTTCCCGCGGGAAATCCTCACCGACCAGGGCACCCCATTCGTTTCAGCCCTTATGAAACGGGTATGTGCGGAGTTAGGAATCAAGCAAATCCGGACCTCTGCGTATCACCCGCAAACAGACGGGCTCGTAGAACGATACAACGCCACGTTGAAACAAACATTAAAAAAACTCTTGGGCCTCGAAGCGAAGAGATGGGAAGACATGCTTCCGTTGGCCTTGTTTGCGATCCGTTGTAAACCTCAGAGCAGCACGGGGTACTCCCCATATGAATTGCTGTACGGACGAGCCCCCCGTACCCTCCTAGATATGGCCCAGGAAGCATGGGAAGCTGAACCGGACCGGACTCGTCCACTCCCAGAATATATGCAAAACCTCAAGACACATCTGTCTATGATTCGCGATATTGTCAGACAAAACTTGGTGACCGCTCAGGACAACCAAAAGAGACAATATGACAAGGGCACTCGCAGTCGGGTCTTTGCTGTCAACGACCTAGTACTCCTTATGATGCCCTCGTCCGACCAAAAATTATTGGGACAATGGCAAGGACCCTACCCCATCCTTCGGCAGGTAACACCCGTCACGTACGAGATAGAACTGGACCCTACCCGAGGCACCACTCAAATCTTTCATGTTAACCTGCTAAAAAAGTGGGAAGGACCCCGTCCGGTGCTGGCGGGAACCAAGAAGAACCTCATCTTCCCTTTCGACCCTTGTCTAGATTCCGACCTTAACCCAGTACAAATTCAGGAACTTCGCCACACCTTGGAACCCCTGAAAAGCGTCTTCTCGACTTCCCCTGGTCGAACCACGGTCACCGAACATAGGATTGAAACCGAACCAGGGAAAGTGGTCCGCCAGAGGCCGTATCGAGTGCCAGAGGCCCGTAGAGATGTCATCCGTCAGGAAGTGGAAGTCATGCAACAAATGGGAATAATTGAACCCTCAGTCAGCGAGTGGAACTCCCCTATCGTATTGGTACCGAAACCTGACGGCTCGGTCCGTTTCTGCATCGACTTCCGGGAGGTCAACAAGGTCTCCAAGTTCGACACCTACCCCTTACCCAGGGTGGACGAAATGATCGAAAGAATAGGGCAAGCAAAATTCATTTCCACACTCGATCTCTGCAAGGGGTACTGGCAGATACCCCTCCGGGAACAAGATAGAAGAAAGACTGCCTTTTCCACCCCAGATGGGTTATATCAATTCCTGGTCATGCCCTTTGGACTTCATGGCGCCCCCGCCACCTTTCAAAGGGCCATGAACCAAGTCCTGAGACCCCATACAGCTTACGCAGGCGCGTATCTGGATGACATCGTCATCTTTAGCGACAGCTGGCCCCAACATCTGCAGCACCTTTCCAGTGTTATCAGCTCCTTAGGCTCATACGGATTTGCCATCAACCCGGCCAAAACCACGTTGGCCGCGAAAACAGTGAAATACTTGGGGTTTCTTCTGGGGGACGGCCTGATCAGACCCCAAGAGAGCAAAACGGCAGCCATCCGATCCCTCCCGTTTCCACATACAAAGAAAGACCTCCGAGCCTTCCTAGGACTCCTGGGGTATTATCGGCGCTTTGTGCCCAACTTTTCTCAAAGAGCGGCAGCCCTCACGGACCTGTTGAAAAAAACAAACCGCTCAGATGAACAACTCAGGAATCCCTCCTCGGAAGCCTGGCATGCCTTTACAGACCTCAAAGAAGCCTTGACCTCGGGTCCTGTGTTGGTTCCCCCCAATTACTCAGTCCCTTTCATCCTACAGACAGATGCATCGGACTACGGCTTAGGAGCCGTATTGTCCCAGAAGGATGCCCTGGGAAACGAACGACCCATTCTGTTTGTGAGCCGCAAACTCTTCCCCCGGGAAAAACAATATGCGGTGGTTGAAAAAGAAGCTTTAGCCATCAAGTGGGCGGTGGAAAGCCTTCGGTATTACCTTGAGGGTAGAGACTTCATACTTTATACAGATCACGCCCCTTTGGAGTGGATGGCTAGAAACAAAGGGCAGAATGACCGGGTCCTGCGGTGGTTTTTGTCTCTCCAACCCTTCCATTTTCAAACCAAACATAGAAAGGGTTCCGATCAAGGTAATGCGGATTTTCTGTCCCGGTATCCACATTCTCCTCCCATTACAAGAAGGACAGCTAGGGGAAGGGGATGTGATGGAACGGCCCGTAAAACCCTATCTGAGGACCCAATCCCCCCTATCATGCCTTGTCCGACACCCCCGGGACTGAGTTTACCTCACCGAAACGCCAGCACCGAGACAGGACGCCGAGCAACCTCCATCACCAACGAAACCCCGCCCTTCTCTCTCCCACAGGAGCCAACCCGAGCAACAGGAAGGGAGGAACCATATCCAGCTGACCCCGGAAGTCCCGCCCCCCTGGCAGAGTCAGCACAGGATAAAAGCCCGGATTCAGCACAACAAGCTGTCGGAGTTTCGTGGCAGGACCCTCTGGCTGGAGACGGAGAAGGTGACCAGACGTGCGAGGAAGAAGTGTGGACAGAGGAGTGGTGGAGTCCCTTGGAGGTGGCTGGAGAGCGGCCGTAACTCACTGGAGAGTTACGGCGGACCGCGTGAGTGCCTTTTGCCTCCTTTATCCCTACTCACTAGGAGTTTGTGTTAAAGTCCCTGTATATAAACCCTCTCTGCATAGTCTCACTACCCTTGCACTGTATTATAAGTATATAGCACCTCACTGTATAAAGCCCTTCCGTTACTCGCACACCCCACCCCTGCACCCTCTCTGTTACCCAAACCTGTGTTCCTTATTCCCGGTACCTTCCTTTCCCCACTGTCCGTTTCTGACCCCGTTCTTGCACTACCTGGGTGAAGGTGTACAGTTGAGTCTCTCTGTCGATTCGATCAGACTAACGGTCCTTTGTTTCTTTCCTCTCTTCCGGTCCTCCTGGGAGTCTCCCCGTCATCGAAATCTACCCGGACCATCTGCGGACATCACGAAGAGGAAGAAGCGACGCCTCTGTGTTCATCGCCTGGTGCCACACCCTCGACCTGTTGGGACTATCTATACTGTAAATCTAGAATAAAGACCAAATATTGCCCACTACATACGGCCTCCTCGCCTGCTTTTCCGGCCCGCTACACTCACTCCACGACATATGCAAAGTATCCTGCATAAGAGGAAGTCATTTCTCCATTGGTGTGGAATAATGCACTAATGCATGCCATCTACACAAAGTAATGTTTTAGTCTAAAGGATTAACAGCATTTTGACTCGCCATAGCTAATAGATTGGATGGTAATGGTCTATTACAGGACAAATTGTGGTCATATGATATGATATTAATGTAAATTTGTAAAGAGCAAACTCATGCTCGAGGGCGTCATGGTGCTATAGGGGTCAGGAATGGATGTAGAGTGCCTCCTAGTCTTGTGTAAGTGCCATGTCTTCAAGGCTTTTCTGAAGGCGAGTAAGGAGGAGCAGCTTTTAGTGTCAGTGATGGGCTATTCAGGAGCACTGCCATGGTCCTGAAAAAGCTCTTTCCACCCCAGGTGGTCCTCCTAAATTGGTAAATAATCAGGTTCTTGGCAGAACTTGAACGTTGAGTCCTCCCTGGGACATACCATTTGAGATTCTCCTTGAAATGGTCGCAGTCCATACAGTGATTTGTAGGCCAAACGGAGGGCCTTGAAGCTGCAGCGTTGTCAGACTGGTAGCCAGTGGAATTTCCTGATGGGTCTTTTAGCAGATTCATATTTAGGAATTTTAAAGGGAACTATACAGCTGCATTCTGCAGAGTCTGAAGCCTCTTCACGGGACCTACTGCCAGGTTAAGACGGACTGTTGCAGTAGTCAATCCTTGAGAGTACCAAAGCAATAATCACAGTTTTCAAAAGCTCATGAGGTAGAAATGTTTCAATCTTTCTTACCAACTTCAGTTAACAGAATGAGGCAGAAATAGTTTTGTTCACTTGATCTTTGAGCTTTAACTCATAATCTAACAGAAAACTGAGAATTAATACTTTGTTTGTGGGTTCAGGGAGTGGGCCTAACTTGGACCGCCACCAAGCCGTCCTATAAAATGAGGGATTGTTACCAAAAATAATGACCTCAGTCTTTATGGCTTTCAGTTTACAACAACTATTGTCCATCCAATTGCTCACTTCCTCATGCAGATCCTAAAGGCAGAGCTTGAATTGATTTTGGATTTTGTTAGTGTTAACCACAATTTGAGTGTTGTCAGCGTATGATGATAGGGAGAAGCCAGAAGTTTTGATGAGTGTCGAAAAGGGTGTAACATAAAGGTTGAATAGTTTTAGGCCCAGGGACAAGCCCGAGGGACTCCGTGGGGCAGGGAGAAAGGCCTAGATGGGAAATTACCCAAAGCCACACTTTGATGTCTATTGGCCAGGAAGGACTGAAGAAGCTCTAATGCAGTAGCCTCAATCCTCAAGCTCTGCAGATGGTCATCCAGAATATCATGGTTGACCGTATCAAATGCCGCAGAGAGATCTAGCAAGATCAGAGCCGCTGCCCCCCCATTATTTAGCTTTTCTTGAATATCCTCAGTGGCTACTATCAGGAAAGATTCTGAGCTCTAGGTTCTTCCTGAACCCATACTGTTGTCTTGTTTGATTAATTACTGCAGTGTTGGGCTGGCTGGAGCCACCAATCTTTTTATAATTAGAAAAAGAGTTTTGTTAGCATTACAACCTAATTTTATCTGCTCAGACTAGTAGGAGGTTTTTGCAGCTATGATACGTTTTTGTGTTCCGCTAGTTTTTTTTGTAGATAATTTTCTCCTCGACCTCGTATTTTTTTCTCCATTTCTGTTCTTGCCTGCGGCAGTCCTGCATTGATGTCCTAACGGTTTCGTTATACCATAGCTGGGAGACTTTTTTAGCTATGGTTCTTCATTTGACCGATGCTACAGTGTCTAGCACCAAGTTTAACCAGAGCAAAAGGTTTTCAACACTCCGTCCAGGTTGTCAGCCGATTGGCAGGGTACCGAGGTAAGGGCGTCTTTCAGTTCGACCAGCTGTATCTTGTGCCAGGCTTCTTCGGGGGGTTTGTTTATTTGTATCTCTGTATATGGCATTTCTCTTGGTCTTTATTTGCCGGTTGCCTGCCTAATGATCTGACCAGGTGAGAGGAAGAGATGGTAGTAAATTAATATCTGAATGGTTTGAGAAAATCCCATTTAGCAAATGTCCAGCCTTGTGCGTTGGACTCTAAAGATTAAGGATAGCCCAAGTGCATTTATTGTATCAATCAACTTTAAGGAGTCTGGGTTAGTTTCATTTTTCAAGTGAAAATTAAAATCACCTAACACCGAGAAATTAGCATTAAGAGTGTTTGATTCAAGAGTCACGCTAAGCTCTTCAGGGAAACCACTTTTCGGTCCTGGAGGGCAGTAGATTAGCATTCCCTTAAATGGCTGCGAGTCCGGAAGATTCATCGAGAAAGTTACGGCCTCAAAGCCAGAGGTGGCTGGTGGCTCGAAGGTCGTTTTAAAATACGTACGAAAAAAGACAGCCATACCCCGCCCTTCTTTAGTTGCCTGTCTAACTGATAGACTGCATATACTGGGGAGGGGTGGGTGTTGCTGCGACAATTTCTGGGCCAGGGCCACAGTCTGCCCATGTTTCAGTTACAAAAGCAACATCTACTTGCTGCCGTTGGAAAAGGTCAGAGAACTTCAGATAGTGTTTTACTAGGGACCTTGTGTTTAGTTGCATTCACAAGATGGTTACTAGGGACCTTGTGTTTAAGCATACACAAGATGTTTACAAGTGTTGGGTCACAACCTTTTCTATTTTGAGGGTCAGGTGTCAAAGTGTTAACTGAGCTGCTGGCAAGAATGGGACCAGGGCACCTGGTCTGCTTAGGGCAAGAGAAATGGGGATTGGTCGGGGGAGAGGTGTTAGGGCTGATGTCAGGGAGACCTTCACCACTGGGTCTTAATGCCAATAGAGCCTCCCAAGAGTACCTAATGATCCCTGCAGAATATGGAGACGGCCGGCCAGGGGGACGGGGCTGGGCGCAGAGGGGCACAAACAGGCTTGCCTTTGGCGCGCCCCCTGCGCGACGGCACCATACTCCATTTATATGGACAGAGGCATTGGGCTGAGAAAGGAGACTAGACCATCCCACTCCCAAGATGGCATCCGGGATTGTTGCTACAGAAGTGGACGCAAGCTTAACCAAACCTTCCTCTACTCAAAATCAGCAAGAATTGCTGCAGTGGACCGGGGAGGAATGGAGGAAGGGTGGGTAGCGGTGCTGAGGAGCAGGCGAGTGTCAAAGAAAGATTAGCAGCACGTATTAGGAGCAAATACCTGTAAAAACAAGAGGTAGGCAACGCATTTAAAAAGAAAAGGGTGGTATGATTTCAATGTTATCTCTGATATTTCCTCACACGTCTGTGAAGATAATATGGTGGGCCATGATAATTCCTGTCAAAAAGTAGTCATGTGGGCTAAATCCACTGTAGCTTCTCTGGTTCCTATGAGGTGTAGATCAAGACAAGGTAAGAGACCTCAAGGATTTTGTTAAGGGAAGAGATGTATGTTGTAAGTGTGTTATGTATTGATACACAATTGCATCTTATTTATACATGCTTCCTCTACATTCAATTTTTTGTTAGCAATACTGTATTGCTTTATTATATTTCGTTATATGTCAGTTTCATGCTAATCATTATTGTACCTTTCATGTACATGTCATACCATGAACAGTTCCCTGCTTGATGTAATCCCCCAAGTTTCTCCACAATGGAGCACTGTAAAGGACATACAAGAGAGACTTGTGACAGTCACAAGTTGAATACCTTAGAGAGTTGGCCAGTCAGAAAATTAAGAGGCCCAAACTTCAGCATATGACAAACGCAAACAAGAGGAGGGAGATGACCGGATTTCTTTTTAGACGACTGGCTACCTGAAACACCGAGATACTAGGTGATTTGAGAGAACCTATGCTTCTGTACATGAAAAAGTGCTTTTGGCCAAGCCCAACAAAGGCACCTCGGGTAACGAAAAGGGGACAAATAATGATATTGTTAGCAATGAGGAATGGTTTTTCTAAATGACTGGCGCTTAGAAGCAAAGGCAAGACGATGTGAGAATATCAGATTATTTTGTCCCTCGAGAAGGAGCACAGTGGAGAAAATGTAGAATTAGTCAGGAGGGCAAGCAAGAAATTCTTACTCAGAAAAAGTGAATGTTACATTGAAGAGGAAAGATGTGCATAGGCGTTGCAAGTAGGGCTGTGGGGGAGGGCACAGCAGCACCCCCAAAATAACCATGCATGAATTCAGAAGGTGAATGAGCTACAAAGTTGCGCTTACATTTTGTTTTTATCTTGTCACATTTGCTGTGTCTTCAAAAACAGAGGTAAAATGTCTGGAAATGTCTTCTGACAAACTGCTGCTTATTTAGTTCACATGGAGACGGATGTTAACTTTCCATGACAGCAAAGTTGGAAGATTTTGTAAAGTCAACTATGTGACATTCTTGCTGGGGTACAAGAGGTGCAAATCGAGTTGCTATTTGATGTCAATTTTTAACACACAGCATTTAAATACCTGTAAATTATCTGTACAGACATTTCAAAATATATGATCAGTTAGGAAAGCACAAATGAAGCACGCTTTTCTTGTCATTGTGAAATGTGATGGAACCAAAGTTTTTAATAGGATCAAACCAAATCAGGACATTTAACTTGGTGAAGCTCAAATGATAAATATTTACTGACACCCGATTCCCACACATTATTGTTTGTGTGCTGTATTGTTTTTTTCAGTAAAACTACATCTCTGCAAATGTAATGGCCATTACAATGGAAGATGTGCTTTCTTTCTGTAAATCGCAGTGCAGTACCGCACCATACTTTAGTAACATATTTGTGACAGAGCGCTACACCATCAACTACATACAACACCTTTACCACCCTCCTGCTGAATGCGCATGGTTCATTTGTCACACCTGTTCTGTGCGTAATTTTTTTACTTTTCACAATCTCAATGGCTTGAGTGATATAACATTGATAGTAGCACCCGCACTCAGAAAATTGTTCCTGCACCACCATATTCTAAAGGTTCTGAGTAAAAGGGTACCGGGCAGACGATATGAGGTGCTTGCACTGTATGAATACTATTAACTGGGATGCAAAATAAAAAGGACTGTCAGGTGACAGGGGAATAGAAGTGTGTTCCTATTTTGTTGTTCTAGGTTGTCATTGTATCCCCTACTAGGAGAACTGAGACTGGAAAGTGACACATAGTCAGGTCTCCTTGGTTCAGTGTAACTATTTATTTATTTATTTATTTATTTATTATATTTGTATGGCGCACAGCTACCCAAGAAGGGTTTCCCGGCGCCGATGACAAATTGGACAAAAGTAGGAGGAAATTGATAAATGAAAGGATTTATTTCTGGAAGAGCCAGGTCTTCAGGTTCTTTCTAAATCTGGCATAGTTGTCTTCCTTACGAATGTGAAGCGGGAGCTTGTTCCAAAGAGTGGGCCCTAGTACAGAGAATGATCTCCCTCCCATTCTTGCTAGTTTGAATCTCGGGGTTGAAAATAATGCCGAGGTCTGGGAGCGCAGTTCTCTAGCTGGAAAGTAGGGGGTTGCAAGAGATTGTAAATACTTTGGTGCGGTGCCAGATTTGATCTTGAACATGTAGCTCAGGGCTTTGAACCTAATGCGGTTTTCCATCCCGAGCCAATGAAGGTCAATCAGATGTTTAGACACACTAGATTTTTTAGGGATGTTGCAAAGCAGTCTTGCAGCCGCATTCTGGGCAAGTTGCAGGCGTTTGGTGACGGCTTGGTTGGAGCCCAGGTAAAGGATGTTGCCGTAGTCAAGTCTAGCAATTATTTCACTCAATTTCTTTGCTACAAATAACATTTTTAAAACAATAGAACAAATACCCATGACAGAAATGTAGTCCTAAAATTGAGAACAGCCAAAGTTAGTGTATTGGAACCCGTGAGGCAAAAATTGACAATTTCACTAAAATGCACAATTTTAATCTGAATTTTACTGTTCCGCTTAACAGCTGTGCTTCAGAGAGGTTGGAACATCCCATTACCTTCCATCCTCTCTGCCACATGCACACATGGAGTTACCGAGCAGAAATTTGGAAGCAAAGTGCTTTTTTGCGCAATGAGAACATATCTATCCAAGGCTTGACCCATGATTTGGTTATGTTCGCGAAAACTATTGGATGTAGTTACAGATCTGCAGATGAAGGCAACTGATGTCTAAACTGATCTTTCACTAAATTCTGTTCCCCTGGCAGGCAAGATGCCTTAGAAAACAACAGCTGATTTCCTGCCAATATGGAAATCTGCTGAGCCTTCTCCGTTATATCTGCACTGTATATTCTCCCCTGGTAATTTATGTAGCCTTGGCAACCTGATTGTTTTGGATTAACAGTGCCTTGCTCTAGATTAGAGGGACGAATCTCTGTAGAGCCAGAAACATGGCCAATAGTTCCTTATAATGGGAGGAAAGTCACTGTTCCTCTGGAAATTCTCTGTTCCATCTTTCCTAAACTCTAATCTCCCAAACCACCTCCTAGTTTAATGCACTGACATCCCTAGTTATAACTATTGGATACTAAGCAACAATAAAGCACTCTTGGTCAAGTCATTCTTGCCCAACCACCAAGTAATTTGTCCCCTCAAATTCTCTGTTAGAGGAAATAAGGATGTTAATAACTCGCTGGCTGGATTCCAAATGGCTAACATGTACTGATCTACCAGCTTTACAGATAGTCTTGGCCAAGGGACTAATACAGTTATACCTGACATGTATCTCTGCACTAGTAGAAACTGTTTAACTGCAGCAAAATCCTTGCTTAACCTCATCTGTAGCAGGATTTTAAGAGTGACAAGGCCTTCCACAGGGCCTTATGGAATCGAACTCCTATGAAAGACGATCTTGTGCAGGCAGTAAATGAGATTACTTTAGATTGAAAACATATTTGAGCTCTGAATATTTCAACATGGTTGTTTATTTTATACTGAGCTTTCAAAAATGCATTAGCACAGATTAGCCAGTTTAGATATGGGAAAATGTGTATTACTGGCATATGTACAAAGTCAACAAATGGAGCCAATACCTTTGCGAATACCCTCAGAGATTCTGAAAAGACAAATGGAAGAACTAAAAACTGAAATCTTCTCCAAGGGAAAAACAAAGGTACTTCTGCAGAAAGTGATGAATTCATATTTGGAAAAAGGTGTCTTGTAAATCTAGAGATGTTAGAAAATCATCTCAAGATGATATAGGAATCTGTAATAATATAATCTAGAAAGCCTTTGACGTCAGCTACCGATTTACACCATCAGGTCTAGAATTTGTCTTACTACCCTGATGGTTTTCTTAATGCATAGAGGATTAAACATACACCTTTTCCTCTTTTTGCTTGAGAGATCTCCACTGTTGCATTCTTTTTTGACGATTTGTATACCCTGAATAAATGTCTTTCCATTGGAAGCATCTTTTGGAGGAGAAGTAGATTAAAAGTTCACCTTTGGAAGAAGTTGCCTTAATTCTATCGTATACCCTCCATAACTAGGTTTACTCATTTGTCTAGTAGATTCCATTTGATTTTGCGCTTGTTGTTTAAAAGGTTGTAAAAGCTCCTTCTCCTTAGCGGATCTTTTGACCAACTTCTATAATTCATGTTCGAAAAACTTTTGCCCACTAAATGATAGATGGAGAAACACGCACTTTAGTGCTCTAAGGTTTTAAGAAAATATTTCTTCTGCCTAAAGCGATGACACCAAATGCCAAAACTGCTAGAACCAAACTCTGAAAGGTTGAATCAGACAGGAACTGTCCGTTTTATGGATGTAAGCAGGTCTGTTCAATCCTCTCCTTTTTTCAAACACTCATATACGACTTAGACGTCCTTTAGTAGAGTTTGCCCTGCCTATGCAGCATAGGTTGCAGCCTGAAATGTGACGTTAGCTGCTGCATGACCCCTCTTTACTGCTCCCTCCACCGTGTATACAGGGTCTGAAGACAGGGAGTCCGCCCTAGTCAGTGTAGATGACATCATTGTCAAAAGAGCGTTCACACTGACAGACTGTGGAAAGAGGGGGCTTACGTTTGTCAAGGGAGATCTGCTATGGAAAGATCTTGGGAAATACATCTGATCTATTTCAATCCATTTCTTTAAAAGCTTGTCCTCTACTCCATCACGGAGACAATAAATCCAAATTACTTAGCGTAAAATAATTAAATAATTTATTAGGGTCCATCACTTTGTAAGGCATCTTTTTTATGACTAATAACCTCCTCCGGTTGAGTACCTTGAACTAATTTGCTGTTCGGCTTCATTGTCATAAACACTGGGCTCATCTCAAATATTCTATTTGGATTTTGTACAGCTGAAGCTACAGCCTTGTCGGTGTTCAGCTGCACTTCATCTTGTCACACGGCTATAAACTCTCCTGAATCTGACGCAGTCTCAATGTGCCTCCTTTTCTCTGCACACTTACAGCCCTCCATTTTCCACCTGAAGACTTAAGTAAATTCCCATCACATGTACACAGACGCAGCCTGACAGAAGAAGAGAACTGGCTCCCCACCGCCTTTACTTGGCCTGCTGTGTAGACCCGTAACACTGTGCCTGCTACTATAGCAGCCAGGCGGGCTACCAACATGGAACAATCCAGCCCGCTATATCACAGCCTGATCATTTACAAAACATTTATTTATTATTTAAACTTACCTGAATCTCCATAGCGCGACTAGAAAATTGCCACTGCCATGTCGGAGAGTGAAAAAAACAGACCAGCTTCAGAGAAAGAGGCAGTATTATGGGTAAGAGGAGGGAAGTAGTGTTAACACTAAAAAAGGACTAACATTTTTAGTGTTGATCTGTAAATGACCTGCCTTTCAGTGTAGGGTATACTTCAAAGAGTGAGGAATGTGATGAAGAAGACTTGGACTAAGAGTAATAAAGATTACTGCTAAACAATCGAGACAGTATATGAAAGATTTTAAGCCAAAGAGGCACTTTATATAGAAGATAATCAGCAAACCCATTTATTCTTTCCGGTCGCTGAAAAATTCTAGCCTTCTTGTTCAAATGCAAAAAAATCAGAAAGGCCGACCATAGTGCATTTTAAAGAAACCTTTGGTATGCGCTTATCTTCTGTCTTAGAAGCTCTGCGACCTCACAGGAATTCTCCTACCCCCTTATTCCATTTCCCCATGTGTAAGCTGTGATAGTACCAATTAAAGTTGTAAACCTTTAATGGGAAACATCAGCGGTCAATGTGAAAATTGTGAAAATTAGAGGATAAGAGCCTCTTACGCAAACAGGATAAGTCAGAACAAAACCAAATGAGAAATCGAAGTACCACATGAGACAGTGGCAAGGAGTGCAATCCATCAAAACTAACAGAAGTCAGGCTTACCGCTGGCATGTATGCAGTGCTTCCTTCATTGTGCAGATTGCCATTTGGATGTTCTGATGTTCAAACGTCATGCATGCCTGCATAACTATGATGGAGCTGTAACCAAGGGCGTGGTACATGCTGTCTTTAGCCCTGGAGAAGCAAAATAAACGTTAAAACTTTCAATCCTGTTCCACACGTTCGGTCATATTAGTTTTGATTAGTGCAATCACAGTGGGTGAGTGTTAGGGTTTGGGAGAATTATAGGATATGGTTGTGTGGCCTTAAAGTGGAATAAACTCACAAAGCCTGCATTGGTTCTAGTCAGGCTCACTTGTAAACCTCACGCTCAACCCTGGGTAGCAGTGACTTCTTGCAACAAGGCTTGACAAAGGAACTTAGTGTAAAGCATTTTACAACACCAAAAAACGGAATAAGAAAGTCAAAAAACATGAAAGAGACATGACATCAATTTATAAAACAGAGTATATTTTTATACATTTTTAGAGTCCTTGATCATAATAATCCACCAAAGGGTTCAGGAGATATGAACTTTAGAAGAAATAAATACTTTTAAATCCAACCACAAACACACATTGGTCAATAAAAACGTTGCCAACTTTTGTATACTTTGAAACAGTCAGCGCAGTGACTCCGACCCTGGGTTGGGCAACAAAATCCGACAGGGCAGAGGTCTAGGAGTCCAGCAGGGTTTCTTTGGATAGTTACCTGCCCGCCTGGCCCTTTTCCAATGATGCTCCTGAAGCTGTGCGGTCAATGGGTGTGAATTGTAGTGGATTCCTCGGTCCAAGGGTGGTTTGAGGCGACTTTGACCATGGCACTTAGGTGTCTCACAATGTCCTCTCTGCGATAGTGAAGGACGGTGGCGGCAGGGCTTCTGGTCCCTCAACACCACAGTCACAGTGAATATCCTTGGTGGGGGCTAGTGTCTCTCTTGGGCAATGGATCTGCTCTCTGATAGCACTTCAGTGCCTGACAGACTTGGGTGCAACTTTTGGCTATCTCGGATTTGTCCATTTGAGTATCTGGCGAAGGCCAATCCCTCAGGAGTGGCGCTGCTTTGTCGGTTTGGGCTTCCTCCGCGTGGATATCCATGGTGCTATTTCAGGAGGCCAGTTGACTGACCCTTGGAGACACTGCTTCGATCTGGTGCTGGGAATCAAATTTTCCCTGAGCCAGGAACCACAGACAAAGTCCAATCTCATGAGCCCAAAGTGCAGCAGGTGCAGTCCTTCCAACAGTGCACCTTCAAAGGCAGCAGGACACTCCACTGCCGGTCCTCTCTCTAAGTCGAATGGGTCGAATGGGTACTGAAAGTCAGGGTGCCAGGGGTGCCCATTATATCCCTAGAAAGTGCACAAAGGAGACAACGTGGGCACTAGCCAATGGGCTAGTAGATCCCCTACCCTTTGGTGAAAATGTTACGGCAATGTATGGCATTACACAACCCTAGAGTGCAATATTCTTGCCACTCTGAAGATGTCTGAAGTCTTCCTTCGCTGTGAGAAGCTTGGTAGCTCACCCCAGAGGTGTGGCTACCTAAGGGCTACATGCTCACAATAAAAACAGATTGGGGATGGGTTTTCCCTTTCTGGCCCAGTCTCCATCTTTTCTACAGGAACAAAAGTCATCATGTTCGGGAGTGTTGACACATGCACGCCTTCAAATGCAGCTTCCCCTTTGAAGCTCTCCAATTGGGCTGAAACACCTTGCAGCCTTCCTGAGAGAGGAGGTCACAACTCACTCTTCAGCAAATGCCTTTGTTCCTGATCCTGGAAGTTGTTCACACATCTCCCCAGGTGAGCAGAAAGCTCTCTGTGTGCCAGGGCCTTTGTGAGGCCACTGGACTAGCTGGGGCACAACTTTCTAAAAGTTGATTAACTTTAAAAGTGACATAAATCTTGACTTGGGCATCAAGTTGGATGTAATGCCACCATTAATTTGATATCTTCCTTAGAGGAGACCTACATATGATGTTAAGGGAAGGGTGGCTTTGCCTTTGGTTTAAATGACAAGGTCAAACCAGGAGTGAACAAACTGCTCTTCCAGTCTGCAGTGTCAGGCTGGTAGACCTTTTTTCATTTGTCACACTCAGTTTTGCAAAAACAGTGCTGCAGCCCTACGTGGACATTCTGTCTTACATGTCCATTGTACCCTGGGTACCATATACTAGGGACTTATAAGTCAGTACTTTCCAATTGGGTATAGCTGATTCAACATAACATTTGTAATGGGTCAAGCCATTGGCACTGGGGTCTCAGATAGACTCAAATTAACGTAAGTTTATATATTGCCTGCGTAATGGCAAAAGGAGGGTCTGAGGAAATTTGGTTCCGACTCCATTTTGTGTTGCACCGCCATTTTGTGTTGCCCTCACTCCGGCAACGTGACGAACAGAGAACTCTTGCCCTTTGTACTGCCACGTATCAACTAACACCTCTATCCTTGAGGTGAAGTTAATTCCCAAGTTGGTAGGCAGCAGGGTGCCGGCGATTATGTTGGCAGACGACACCCTACTGCTCTCAAAGTCCCCAATGGGGATACAGCGCGTCCTAAATGGCTTTGTGGATTTTTGTGGGGAACACGGCCTAGAAATCAACACCCTAAAGACCAAATTTATGGTCTTTAATCCCCCACCAAAACTACGATTTACCCCTACCACGGCCAGAGCAGACTTGAAAGGGTGCGCACCTTTGAGTATCTTGGAGTCGTGTTAAATGAGAATATGACCTGGTGCACTCACCAACAGAAAGCACTACTTAAATTGGCCCAATACTCGGGCGGGGTTATGAGGCTCATGGGAAATAACAGGTCATCCTTTAAACCCGTCAGCCCACCACTCCAGATTTATAAGGCACAGGCAAGGGGGGCCGCCATGTATGGTTGTGAGCTATGGGGTCACGTAGCTTCTCCAGAACTGGTGAGAGAGGAGAACAAGTTCATTAGGCAGGTGGTACGACTTCCGCCCAGCACGCCCCTTGTTACACTAAGGTTAGATCTAGGGCTGCGACCTCTAAGTGAAGAACTGGCACTGCGTCCCTTGGTTTATTGGCGGAGGCTGTGGGCAGTCCCAGAACTGATCAGCTATAGGCAGGGTCTACAGGAGGTCTTAGCCATGCCTAACGCTGGGAAAATTAAATGGCTTAAATTCATTAAAACCGAGCTGGAGGGTCTAGGCCTATCGACACTCTGGTCTGATCCTTCAACCGCATGCCCACTAATTCCCAAAAAGAGACTGGCAAAGGTCTACCACAACAGTAAACTAGCGGCACTCTGTCGTCAGGAAACCCTGGGGACACTTACGGAGTCATTTTTATGCATTAAGGACAATTACAGTTTTGAATTAGCCTTGGACAAAATATATCCTGTTCTACTCAGGAAGCTCTACTTGCAATTGAGACATGGGACCCTTCCACTACGAGCTCTAACTAGTAAGTGGAGTGAATCAGCAACTGGTTTATGCCCGGCTTGTAGAGTGGCCAATGAATCAGAGCTCCACATAATCTGTGCTTGGCCGCGTTTAGAGTACTGAAAACAGATTTGACTGATCACATTGTCTTTGCTGTGGCTAAATATTTAGGTGCAATGTGGTTTCTGAGAAGTCAGTGCCTTAAGGCTGGACATTGATTATTGATTGACTGTAGCATAAAATCTGAAAATCTGTATCTTTGGAAAACTTTTATGTACCCGGATGGATTGTGATGTTTTTAACGTTTTATTGTTTTAATAATTATGAAATGTATTCTGTGTATCTTTTATGGTGATAAAATTACCGAAATAAAGATTTATGAAATTCCAGGAATCAGTCCGACTCACTAATCCTTATATAAACTGTCTGTTGGCCTTCAGTATTCTTGTCCCGACTCACTAATCCTTGTTACAAACCATCTGTTGGTTTTCATTGTCCTTCTTCCCGACTTATCCTACCTTGCAAATTAGCCTTTTCTGCAATACACAAACATGTCTATCACTGTTGATTAACTCAGGGACACCATTATTGAATCACCTGTGGGGTTAGTATAAACATGACCTAGGGGGTGGATAATTTGATCATGTGACGTCTTGTTTTTCCCAAAAAATATATCTTTTCATTGGTTTAAATTTTGCGCATTGGGAGTGTTCTTATGCAGATGTAAAAGAATATAAAAGACTGTGAGCCTCGGAGTAAAGGGGCAGTCTCCTGAGAACATACCATTGGTGTACTTCTAGGATCACTGTGCATAGCTGCAGCTAATAAATCCAGTTGTCTACGCTTAACAGAGTGTCTCGTGTCTCTGTGCAACAAAGCAGGTGAACTCGGAAATTTAGGCGTGCCCTGTGCCACTAGGCCCTTAAAGGCCTGGTTCTTCACCCTTGGCACGCCCCTTCCTAATAACGAGTCGCAAACCCTATTTTGTGAGTCAGTAATACGTTACTGACTCTCAAAATAGGGTTTGTAAATAAGGCAGACTTATTTTGCTGTCGCAAATGGGATGATTTCCCGTTTGCGACTGCAAAAAATAGTCGTACATCTGGGCCCCAAGTTATTTAAGAATAATAGGGTGCTTCTATTGACCTCCATTAATTCACTCAAGAGATGCTTTTTGTAAAAGCGTGTTTCAGTGTTTACATCACCAATGTCCTCTTAAAATCAAAGGAAAAACAAATACTTTCATTGAGAACTTCTGACTTTTTAACTTTGACAAATACATTCCACTTTTTACAAAAGCTTCAAAACAACAATTTCCCCACTGATACTATAGCAATATTCTACCTTTGACTCTAGTTAATCCTGAATCAAATACCAATTTGTTTAATAAGCTTCTTCGTTGGTGCTAATACAGTGATTCACAAACACTCCATCTGTAAAGGCCTTCAGTCCTTGCGGTCCAAGCAGATAATGGAGTCACCTCGCTGGCTGAGAAAATCCACAATGGTTTGGGAAGATTCATTAAGTCAAGTTTTTATTAGGAACGAGATCAAGATTATATTGTAGTGCAGTTCCTATATTCCCAATAGGCTCTGAGCATTGGAATAATATATCCTATAGATTAGACGTAGGACTTAGGTCGACTAGGTCTCTATCGAATATACTAGACTTAATTGTGAACGCCAGCTCGCTCAGAGGTCACTAGAAACTTTCTCGAATAAACAAGAAGGGATTAGTTTCTGACAACTGCATTAACATGTCAACTTTGTTACCCCAAGATAAAACTGATCTTCAGAGTCGTGGAAACAATAGATAGATATTTCACTCAGTCAATCGTGCATGCTTCATTTCACCAGAGGTGCAGAGAAATAGAGGGACGGGCATTTTCAATAAAAGGTATTTATTGAACACTCTTCTTTCTCAAGCATAAGAAATTAACTGCTACAATCGTAAAACTGGTTGTAAAATATAACGCATACAGTAGAATGGCTTTCATTCTGCTTAAAGTATCAATTCGAATAGAAGAGATGTTGAGTGAAGGCCATAGCGGCGACTCCCCATCTGTCTTAGTTTTAGGAAACAATACTTGCATACAACAAGTTCCCTGGCTGACACATTAACGAAATAGCCTATTCCTGGTCTCATTCCACAACAGCTGTGATCATTTAACATAATGTAGCTACCATTGGAAAGCTGCCTGAAAATTGGATCGATCACCGCTGTGGGCGAACCTTGCAGGTGGCAAGAAAGGTTATTGGAAGAACCTTTGCAGGCTCCATGTAAATTAATACTTTGACATAACAATGTACCGCTTAGTGAGTCTTCACAATTTTTATAACTAAGAAATACCTCCTTTCCCCCACTCCAACATTTGTGTGTGTATGGTAAATCCCAGGTACACTTAATGTATTCTTTACCCAACCTTTCATACAGGCCTGCTGGTTTGTTTTTTAAGCAATATTGAAACTGGAAAGTCATCACTGGTATTGTGATGGTGCCATGTATTATCCATTCAACTGACGGTTTCTCAGAAACGGTCAAAGGTAATCTCTCCAGTTTTTCTATGCTCTGCACCGTATTGTCTGCTCCCCTCTGTGCCAACGAGATTTGTTTATCTGTAAGGTTAAACACAGTAAACAAGGACGTAGTGTTGATTAAACGCCAAGGCACATAGCCAGAACTAAGGTTTTGTAACATCCAGCCTAGCAGCATTATAGAACGTAATTGAGACTGGCCATGTTGTAACATTAGCAAGCCCTGTTCCATTATGTCTATGGCAGAGGATACAATGCTGTCCAAAGAATATATTCTGGACGACAGAGTTGTTAACCAATTGTCAACTACAGAGAGTAATTTCTCTAAATTATTACGATCCATTTCTCATATTCTTTCAGCTGTTTTAATTTGCGTGACTTTCCATGCTTCATTGTATGCAGCGTATATACCGGCGAATATGAAAAGTTTATGATGTGGATTACGAGGTCCCAGTAAGAATTCTCGTAAATCAACGCCATCTTTAAGCAAAGATAAGTGTTGTTTTATTTCTGGAAGTGTCAATCTCTGCAGCCACTCAAGGCATAATTTTCCTACACTATAAGTTGTTATTATCACCGGATGTTGTCTTTGGATATATCTTGGATCTGGCCTAGTTACTGTAAACCCTTGTGTCTTGTTCAGGAATCTATCTTGACAGTTATCCGTGTCTGTGGGCCAGATTAACCATTTTTTCTATTCAGGATTTGTTCTGTTCTGTTGTAAAATATAGTTTACGTCTACCTCCTCACTTGAAGTTAAACTACTATCAGGTGTGGGTTTAGGTATGGAAGGTTTGTTTAAATCTTTTATCTTAGCAATGCCAAGTCAAGACGTCTGTTGAACAGTGTCATTTAAAAACATAATTTGATCTGGGATGATGCAAGCTCTGAACAATGCTTCTAAACCGTGTACCTGCCAGTCCTTTGTGCCCCAAACAGATTTTGTCTCAATGTTGTCATTCCAAAAGTCAAAGCCTAAAGTGGACAATTGAGTACAAAAGGCCCAGAATAAATGTGTTTATTATTTGTCAACATACTTTTCATGCCTGTCTTATTAAAATTGTTAAAGTAAAAACTCTCTGGGTATGTAACATCAAAACCTGTGAAATATGGAAATTTTACAATAAATGTTATAGAACTTCCTTTTGGAGGTGTTGGACAATGTTCCCATTGATTATAAGTTAAAACATTTCTAGGGTTTGCAGATTTCTGCAAGTAATGATGACCAAAATGATTAAAACAAAACATTTCTTCATAATTTGATGAACCAAGTATTCATGTTTTGTAAATTTGGTTGACATTTCTAAGTCTGCCAACATGTTATTACCAGTTTCAAAGTCCCATTCATCAGAAACTGTGCTGGGTGAAGTGAAGTCACTCAAGGAAACCTTAAATTGGTGTAGGATTTTTAGCAGCTCAACTGGGCCATAAATGTCATAATCAGTTGTATCTCACGCTATTCCACCTGGTAGAGGAACCGGTGTGATGTTCACTGATGACAGGTCTCGTTTTTCACGATGAGAGGATTTGTGTGGCTTTAGAAGCAAGTTGATGTTCTTACTTGCTGTGTCCATTTTAATGTGTTTTCCATATATCAAATTTCCCAGACTTAAAACAAGAATGAGCCATAGCAGGAGAAAAAATACACCTAACCCAATCCAAATTCAACCCATGGTGAAACCAGATATGTTTTAGCAAGCTCTTGACCAAGTTCCGTTAATTTTTCCTTGAAGGTTTTATTTGCTGGCGTAGTTTCAGGTTCACTGGGATCCTCAGAAAAGTTATCAAAGTTGATAAAATAGCCAGAGGCAGTTCTGTCAATAGTCGGTATTGCATTCGGATTCTCCTACATCGCTGTAGTTGCTTGTTCCCTTGACATGTTTGTATAGTCAAATGCTACATCATTGTAGATGGGAGTTTCTTGACAAACTGTTATTTGGGTTTCAAGAGGCACAAGTTCCATGGCTTTGTTGGATAGTCCTTCTTTTCTCACTTTAGAATCTTAAAAGGTGATGAGTCTTTCAGTTTGAACCTCTTGGATGGTAGCAAGATTTGGTCGTCTGCTACATCTTGGGAGCCCACTGGGCCTACTACTTATTATCGGCCACATGGTGTGGTTTTACCAGGTCAATCGATACAGACCGGCTCTCCTTTCTTCCAGCCAGGGGCGACAGTAACACTGTTCTTGATCCGTGGATTGCTAGTACAGGTACTGGTTTTCTGTAAGAAGGCCCAAATTCCTTCTTGTCTGCTATTTTCTCCCTGACTAGATCCCCAACCTTTGGAATCCAGATAGGTCTTGCTGGGACAGGTGTTTTTTCTTCAGTGGTTGTTGGCTTTTCACTGGTGTTGCTTAGACTTCTTCTTGTTTCATTTAAGTCCTGCAAAACAGCCAAACGATCTTTGATATCAAATGGTTTTTGTTCCACCACTGAAGTGTGACGACCGAGGTCTTCAACCAACATTCTAGTACCAGAAAGGAGTTCATATGGAGTGATTCCACCCAGTGAATTTCTTGGCAGGTTATTAAGATTACGTTGGACATTTATTAGATGTTTGACCCACCCATCACCCAAACATAAAACCCTAGCTGTTATAGATTGCTTTATGTCACGTTTTTTTCTCTCCACAACCAAATTTCCCTCAGGATGGAATGGACTCGAATACCGCAATGCAATGCCCAAACTGGTCATGGCCTCCTTGTAAGCTCGAGAGCTAAACGCAGGACCCTGGTCAGAATGTAGCATGCCGAATGCATATGTGCCGATAAAGACTTGCAAATCTTTTATAACAGTTTGGGCGTCAGCCGAGCGCGGAGGCCACATCCAATTGAATCTTGAGCAGGAATCCACTGCAACCATGATATATTTATAGTTACCATCCCTCTGAAAGGGACCGCAGTGGTCCAGGTAAACGCAAGCTAATGGTTTATCTGAAATTAGAAGGGGGTCTGCGCCGGGCGTTTCACTGTTGAAACTTTCCTTTTTTGGCATATTTCACATTCCAAAACATAGTTTCTGGTCAGTTTCCTCATGCGTGGCCACCAGTATTGCTGTTTTATTAATGAAACTGTGGCGGAAACACCTGCGTGTGCAGAGGCAAGCCCTTCATGTGCTGCTAAAATTAGTCCTAATCTGTGTTCCATGTTTGGGATTACTCTATCCCTCACTCCAGGGATTCGAGCAAAATGAACATTATTTGCATCAGTTATATATGAGTACTTGAGTGGAAAGCCTTTTGGAAGTGTTTTACCACTGTCTTTTACTGAGGCAGTGACAGCTTGCATTATTTTGCGGTCTATTTTTGTTTTTGAACGAGTGATTGCAGCTACGGAAGCCGTTTGCACAGCTGCCTTTGCGGCTTTATCAGCCAATGAATTCCCTGCAAAGTGAACGCCATCACGCTGATGACTCAGTGTATGGATCACGTGAGTCTTTTGTAGTTCTTTGTCATAGAACTACTTGTTCCCAAAGCAGTTCATGCTTGATTGTGCCACCTTTTGCGTCTTTGAAACCGTTTTGAACCCAGTTCTGCAAGTATTCATTGTAAGACTGGACGCAGTAATACGAATCGCACACTATGGGTGTGGGGAATTCACGATCGGTATTTGCAAGCGCCATCTTGAATGCTTGTAGTTCAGCTCGCTGAGCTGTACAGTCTCCTAGTGATTGAGTTTTTGTGACCATAGGTCTGAATTTACCATTGTGCCAGTGACCTTTAACAATCGCGCACACAGCACTATAAGCTTGTTTACCTCCAATAGCAGGCTATGCTGATCCTTCTATATATATTATACAGCCGTAATGTTCTAGAGGTAGAATTTCAATGGGCAGAGGACATTCGTGTTCGTATTGTAGAAATACTTGAGTTTTCAAGTAGGGGTCAAAAACATATTCAACGTCTGTTGCAGCAAGAGGGTTAACCCATTGTATCCACCTTGGATGTAAAGCTTTTGCATTGGGAATGCTCGCTTTTGTCACTGGCTCGAAGGCAGGTACAGGAGTAACTACCATTATGCGTTTACCCTGCGCGAGTGCTCTCTCTTTTGCTAATGCTGTTTGAACCACTGTCAGAATTTTTTCTGTTGAAGTGAATTTCATTTCAGCTTGTGTGTACAAGTGTGTTTTTTAAGCTATTGGTACATTTTCACCTTCATTAAAGGTTAGGTAGGTGAATCCGCATCTCCTGGGATGATTCGGATTACAAGGTTGCGTATATCGTCGCGTATCTGTAAATGTGTTGTTGCCAACATGTCCGTTTGCACTGAACGCAAAATTTCTGTGTTTTTGAGTCTAATTAGTTGGTTTGAAATCAGGTTTGATTAGTTTGTAGAGCGGTTTAACCCTTTCTGCGTAATTCAAAATGTAAGTTCTTCCTAAGTTTAGGAATCCTAGAATTGACTACGTTTTTCCGCGTTTTTGGAGGTCGGAGCAGCGAACATTTTTCTAAAAAGTTTGCTGCCAGGCTCTTGCCTACACTTGAAAGTTCGTATCCTAAGAATAAGACGTTTAGGTGGGCAATTCATGATTTCTTAAAATTGAATTTGTACCCTTCACAGGCGAATCCAAGTATTATGGTGTTCACCCTGGTCAAGTGCCTGTCCAAATCATCATCTGTAAGATAGATGTCATCAACATAAGATAATGCCTTATCATCATACATTTGTAGTAACTCTGTTACTCTTGCTGAAAATAATCCAGGACTGTTCTTGAATCCCTGGGGGAGACGACAAAATTGTTGTTGTGTCCCCATCATTGAGAAAGTGGTCAAAAACCTACTTTCTGGTGTAATGTTTTGACAGAAGAAACCGTTTGAAATATCTAATGTAGTTTTATATTTCTTGCGCACAATGTAATTCATCAGTGCTGCACTGTGTGCATTTTGTACTGCAAAGGTTTTGTGACAAGAGTTTAAATGTCTGTAGTCCAAAACTAGATGATATGTATTGTCTGGTTTGGAGACAGGAAACAAAGGATTGTTCATTGACGAGGTGCATGTTTCAATCACCTCTTGGTATTCAAGTTGATCTAATACTTCCCTGACCTGTTTTTTAGCTTCTTGCTTAACTGGATACTGCCTCTGAGCAGTAGGTTGATTTTTTAACTGGATTTTATGGTGAGGAGAGTCCTCATCCCATCCCACATTATTTTTATATAATGCTGGAGCCTGGGCTACAGCCAATTTCCTGCCATAGGTATATTTTTAGGAGTAGGAATATGATTAGAAAAGGCTGGCAAAATGATTTTTTCGCCGTGTGGGCAATCCCTGACAAATTCAGGTGGCCAGTCTTTTTCGGCCAGAAGGATTTCATAACCCTTTGATAGTTTTTCCCAAAAGAATGCTTTCAATTTTTCTAGTTATGTCCCCCTCTATCCGGACTGTTACTTCATATAACTTATGGAGTATGCTAACCCTGGTATCGGCAGTTTCCATCTGAATGCATTCATTCAGGTCCACTGTCTCCAGATGATCCTTCAAGATCCTGTGAGCTATGGTAACTTCTGCTGAGCTGTCCAGCATTGTCTGGGCCCACTCCCCGTTCTTGAGTTGTGTCCTCAAGATCCTCAGCATGTCTGGTTTTAATACTTGCTACCTTCTTTTTGGAGAATTCAGTTTTCTTATTTTTTGGAACGTGTTGATCATCTTTGGACTTCACGCGTTCTTCTTTGTGTTGTGATTGTCCTCTTCTTTCGGATTTCTGCGAGGAAGTCTGAAAGGTACGAGAGGATTGTGTATCAGTATCTTGATATCTATCAGGTTTTTTTAAATTATCCCTATTTCTGAGATTATATCTCTTTTCAGAGTGCTCCTTTTGAGGAGATCTACCTCTGGACTGAGAGCGCTTCTCTTTAGGAAGTGACAGTCTAGTATTTTCCCACTTCTTTTTAGGAGTAGTGAGATTGTTTTTGCTAAAAACGTTTTCAGGATTTTCTGTTGGTTCAGGCTTTATAGGTTTCCCTCCCAAACTATCTCTTCCTAGTTCTTCATAGGATTTTTCAATAATTCTGGCAAGTTCATTCGGTTGCTCAGTAATATAGAGTTCTTTTAATTTTTGGCAGATTGCCACCGATGCTGCTTCACCTTTAATGTTAGCTAATATGATAGCGGAGACCTGTTTGAAATCTTTCAGTAATTTCATACCGAGGTTCAAGGCTGGTTCTGGACCGTATTCATTTTGAATCTGTCTCAGAACGTCTGGTATTACCGCCATAGACGGGACACCATGTGTTTTTGTGTAGATTGAAGCAAAGACTGTACCCCAAGTGCCACAGTCCTCTACGAGAGGTGCAATCCCCATTGGTAAACAGATTGTTAGAATCCTATGTTTTTCATGAGGTGTACTATTGGGAAATACTGCCTCTTTTTGAGTAATTTTCTCGGCTAACCAGAATGGAATTTGTTCCCTTTTTTCTGGCAATTTACCAAAGACTGATTGTATAGTCTGTGGTGTGATTTTGTTTGTGTTCCCCTGATGAGGGGTGTGTTGTGGAATAGCAGGTTGGATTGTTAGAGTCCACATGATATATTGTACCAATTGCCTATGTATTTTAAATAATTGTTTTAGCTGAGCTAACAGTTATACATCTGTCATTCTTTCAATGTTAGGATGTGGTGTATAGCTAGCTAGAACCAGCCATGTTTTTTCTGGTCTACCTAGTGGACCGAGCCTGGTAATGTGATTTTGATGTTGTAGGGCGCCTTTAAACCAGAGCTGATGCTGTTGGTAAGTTAGTGGAATTTCAACGCCCTCGAAAGGAACGTATTCCGCTGGATGTTCCTCCATCTTATAGTAGTGGAACACATGTGTTGTTGAATTTGCTTGTGGAAAGACAATCCATGAATAGAATACCCCTGTCTGCCGATATTCATGTGCCTCTATGACGATAATAACCGTACCACCTCTCGGTGATAGGCCATTTTCTATAAGCTTTATAGCTATGGCTTTTCTTACATTTTCCGGGATGATTATAGCATCCGGGTGATTTTGTTGGAGACCTGTCTCGTCTAAACCCGGTCGGGTAATAGTGCCTGCAGGTCCACAGTCCTCTTCGTCGCTATCTTGCATTTTGTTGCAAGTTTTGCAGAGAAAGTTTCAAGGAAACAAAGATAAGGTGCACAATATTTTGGAACACTGTATCCTTCATCATTGAACAAACCAAAAAACTAATACATAGGATTTTTGTCCTACTCAGTTTATGGCGGATATTTTATCCTTTAACCCACTCCAGACATCTATTGGAGCTTTTACGGGAAAAAAGGGGTCTGTGTGAAAAGCACGACTGAGTTACTCTAGTAGCTAGCGTTAAATTAGGGCCTTACCAAACGTTGGGCGCCATGTAGTGTAGTTCCTATATTCCCAATAGGCTCTGCGCATTGGAATAATATATCCTATACATTAGACGTAGGACTTAGGTCGACTGGGTCTCTATCGAATATACTAGACTTAATTGTGTGTGCCAGCTAGCTCAGAGGTCACTAGAAACGTTCTCGAGCAAACAAGAAGGGATTCTTTTTTGACAACCGCATAAACATGACAACTTTGTTTCCCCAAGATAAAACTGATCTTCAGAGCCGTGGAAACAATAGATACATATTT
Organism: Lissotriton vulgaris; assembly: GCF_964263255.1. NCBI lineage: Eukaryota > Metazoa > Chordata > Amphibia > Caudata > Salamandridae > Lissotriton > Lissotriton vulgaris. The sequence goes on from NW_028249984.1 coordinate 185,479, forward strand.
CACTCAGTCAATTGTGCATGCTTCGTTTCACCAGAGGTGCAGAGAAATAGAGAGACGGGCGTTTTCAATAAAAGGTATTTATTGAACAGTCTTCTTTCTCAAGCATAAGAAATGAACTGCTACAATCGTAAAACTGGTTGTAAAATAAAACGCATACAGTATAAAAAGTAGAGTAAAAGAATACTGTAAGAGCATTGTATGGTTCCTGAACCATAGATAAATACATACATAAATAACAGAAGCTAACCTAAGCTTAGTACGAGGGAAGAAGTAAGTGAGGTGTAGCATAAATGTAGTATTCTTTTGCCAAGAATCTGTCCAAATTTCTCTTACGGTCTAATCAGCTCCGTACCTTAGTTTAGAATGGAAAAGGTCAGTCTCTGGACTCTATTTCCCAACAACCCGCAAGGGTAGCTTGGAAACAATAGAGCTGGATTTCTCGGCAGGAGAAAAGACAACGGCTCTCTCGGTGCGTCTGCTGGAGGGTCGGCTTCCTTCGGCACTTGCTGTAACAGGATGCGTCGGGCAAGTAGATAGTCGAACTGCTCCAAACCACCGTGTGTTTGCTAAGGCAAGTGTGGGCATATTTATACCTTGAAGTTGCCGAGTTTGACGTAAAGGTGAATATAATAACGTCATCAAAGAGTCTCAGTTCTTTGAAAACTCCATGAGATCTTGGACAAGTTAGTTCTCGAGCAAAGGAAAGTCCCTAGCTGCTGAAGCTGAGTTTTCCAAGAAATCGTTGTAGATTTTCCGAACTAGTGGAAGTAGCCCTGCCGTATTTGGACTGCATGAGCTATGTCTAAATATGGTTATGATTCTTATGCCTATATAGGGACATAGTGATTTATACCTCTATAAGGGCATGAATCAAGAAATTTAAAATAGTGTCCTAAAATGCTTTACAACAATATGTGACAAATGTGACAACAATCGCTGTATGGTGTTTGACTGTTCATGTGTAGCTGTGAAGTAAAGGTGGAATCCAGAGAAATCTCAGTTGGATTCCTGGGTATGGCATTTCTCCAGGGCGTTGATGCAAGTATTTGAGGTGATCTGACCTATACCACCTTTAAAGTTGTGCCCATCTTATAGTTATGAGGTGGTGTGCTGAAAGTTGCCAGGAAGGGTGGGGTTCTGTGTTGCTTCTTGAGATATTTTTGATAGCTATGAATTTGTTCCAGACAAAGTAGTATCTCTTTTTTGCCTCTAGACACCTGGTGTGTCTTTCCATGGCAGCAACAGAGGTTGACAGACAGTAGCTTGAGTATGGCGAAGAGAGTGTCCATTTTGATTACTAAGGAAATAATGTATTATGCAAGAGTGATAAGAAAAAACACCTGTAGTAGTGCAGTGATGGAACAAGGTGGTGCAGTTCTGGGAGTAGTATGAAGAACGAAGGAGAAAGAAGGATTGGAAGCCGAGGGTAAAAGGAGGAGGGTGAGGTGGGCTCAAAGTCCCTAGTGGCATACAGTGGCTGTTGTGGGGTGAGACTTAACATTTCAGGATTCTAGAAGTGTGTAGATGTAGAGGTCAAGCAGGTTTAAAATATTTAAGTGATTAGCAATACTGGAATTATGTGATTCGGTGGCTCTGGTATTTTCTGCACAGTTACAGAGTAGATGCACTTGCCATATAATCCATCATGTCCTGCAAAATTCGCAAATGTTAATGAAAATATGTTACTACATCAAACGGATTAAAAGTTACTAAAATACTCCCACACATTGTTGTCACAAAGTGGCGGTCCTTTTTTGGGCTGAAACAGGTAACCTTTCCATTGCAGATTGTTTCATTGAGATGTCAAACTGATAATTGTCAGGTGAAAACGTTGCCCAAACTGTTTTACCATGTGTAAACATGTCAAAATAGTGAAATTATCCTGCTTTAACATGTGCTGCATTATGCCACGTATTTTGCCTTTTCCTACTACATAATTTAGGAAACCCTCTGAATAATTTGGTCCTTCCCGCCAAATAGTTGCAGTAGCCCCGTCACAGACTAAAGATGTCATTTACAGCATGCCTGGGGTTCAGCCAAATTGGCAGGGGTCTTCCTCTCTCCCTTCCCATCAGATGACCACCTCCTATACTTGGAGATCCCACACCAAGAAAGCAGTCATATTTACCTAAGGTTCTTCCGACAGTGCATAAACAAACCTTCAAAGTAGGTATTTATTTCTGCAAAATAAAAAAGCTATGACCAAGATTTGCTGATAATTTTCTCCCAGTGTGCGAGGGTCATTTCTGTATCCAGTTTGGAATCTCAGGATTTCCATGGTTGTCCTGCAGAAAATGTCGAAATTGCCCTTAATAGAACTGATTACCAGTAGAAGGTTTTGGTTAGTGGAGTTAGCTGGAGATCTTCCAGAAAACACCAGACACTCCCTAAATGGTGTGGGCAAACAGGCGTTTTCAGCTTTTTGCCAAATGATCTGCCAAACATTAAATTGCCACTTGAATCACACTGTCACTTTGTCAAATCAGCATTGACTTCCTGAGTAGAAGAGGAAATGATTAGCTTATGATGAAAAGGAGTTTTAAAAGCGGAGAGAGTCAGTGATGCAAGCATCTTAAAGCACAGCACCCTAATGGATCAATTTTATTTGCTGTCAGAATTCCTAAAACTTGTGTGGTGTGTGTTTAAACAGAATACTTTGTGTGTATATGTGTCCATAGCTAGCTGAGAAAGAATGAAGATTACAATAAAAAAAATTACCTAAAACTATTTAATTGAGCATCCAGTTTACATAAGGAATTGCAATTACTTGAAATTGAAGTTTGTTAATAAATATTAAGTTAACGTTTTTTTTTAAAACGCTTGAAAGACTATGAAACTTACACCAGTATTTTGTGTTCTTCGGTTGTGTTGATATTTAAATGAGGCAAACAGCCCACATTCCCAGCCCTGAGAGAGAGTAAGCAAGATATAGAGTATAATCATGAACAACTGTTTCTAAACAAATAGGAGCCCAAATGTCCTATTCAATTCTATAGGTCTCTGTTTATTTGAATATCTACCAGTTTAGGTCATATGCCTCACCCTCATGCCTTCAAGACGACAAGACGTTAATCATACCTTATCCCTCCAAAAAGGGGACTCTGCAAAAAAGTGCCTCTAACAACCCAAAAGGCACCAACGTATCAAAATACTGTGCAGAATGAACTTACCATGGACGTAACAAATCCAGGGCTTCTGAGAATTTATTATTTAGAAATAAATTAAGTGCCATTGTACACTCCTCCAGCGCACACTTGAGGTCCATCTTGGAAGCCCTATAAAAGAAAAAGAGAGTGAGGCACATTAAACTCTACCTTGGATATTTCACAAATGCTTCATATCTTACAGTGTTACCTGGTACCAGAACACTTTCAGGACATCAAAACTAATCATGCAGAGGCTCCAAATCATTCACAAACGATTCCCAGTTATGCAGTTGAACTATACATAGAGAGCATGTTTTGAGGCTAGTCTACTAGAACAAGGTATTTTACAATATAAAGGTGACACATTAGTCCCATTCTGAAAATTTGGACTTGGAACCAAGATAGCACTGTTGGCAAAGCTAATCGATAACCACATCTGTGCCCTTTTAAACTCAACTCAACTTAGGGCAATTTATTTGAGTCAATACACAAAGTATGAAAAGTCATAGGATTTATAACAATGAAAATATGATCTGAGGGAATGACAGTTCATGCGCTGAGCGTCCAAGAAAAGTGGCTTGTGAATTATTACCAGTGATAAATTGACAAGTGAACTTATTGTGATGCTGAAAACACAGTTCAACTTTTGGAAATTCCAATATTCTCTAGTCCTTTGATATTCGATTGTGTGCTCACTTCAGCAATGCCGTCTAATGAAGATAAATGTCACTTGGATAAGATTTTAGTGTAGCAGTGGTCTATAAATATGTAAGGCACTCACATGAATGTCATAACAAGAGGGACAGCATAATACAATCATCCTTGCCACTTAACTACAATAACCACTCTCATAGCACCCAACCATTCATCTAAATCACCCACAAAGACCCTACTTTCCATATACCACCCCAACACAGCAAAGCTACAGTACGATATAATGAAACCCCAACCACAACACAACCCCATACAACTTCTACTAACCACAACTTCAAAGATAGTTCCACTTCGCATACATGATGACTACCTCTTCAACAATCCAAGCAATCATCCTAATACTCTGTTCTTTATTCGCTCATTGCCTAAACAATCACAGCAAAGGTCATCACGCTTCTCGCTCGATATGTGTCACAACCCTTCTCCTGACCCTACAATACCCAACCCATACACAGCAAACTCTAAATTGAATAACCAATAAAACATATCTATACATGAAATACTGTACAAACTTTAATGATAAACCTAACTTAGCCAATCAACACCCACCCAATCCAGCGTATTCTACTCCTTCCCAAATGGAAGCATTCAGCTCTAACCAGACATAGACCAACATAAAAGATAGATGTAGGTGGGGGAATTCCCTTATCAGCCACATACACCATAAAGCACACATAGGCCAGCCAGCGAATATGCTACCTTAACACCAACCATTTTAAAGAAAGCTACAGCTCTTCTGCAAATCAAAATAGCTAATACACCAACTATCTTCCAAACACCAAACAGTTCTCATACAGTAAGACATCAGATACTATTCTTTCTTGTTACCAACAGAATAGAACAAGCCCACTCTTCATGCCAAATCGAAGAGCAACTAGTTCCTACCTTCTGAAAGAACAAGTATTCGTGCAATCAGCAATCCAGAAGTCATCCCATTTCAGAACATAATACATAGGGAAACCCTACACCTAACACAACACTACGCTTTATGGCGGGCACAGTTTGTTCATGGACATTCCAGACAGGAGGCAAACACACATCTTGAGACTTGTACCTCAGCTCGCAAGAGCTCTAAAATTCCAAGGAGTTGGAAGGCGTGCAATATATAAAACAGCACAAAGATGCATAATGTGATATAACACCCAACTCAGGACTTCCTAATGTGTTGGCACACTTATCTGATGGGCTCTATCAATTTAATAGGTTGCATCTTAATGGAGGTGAGCATGTTAATTGGAGATAATGTTAGTCTGTATGGGATAAAGAAACTATGAGTGACCTCATGATGTCACTCTGTTCACAAGGACATCAGAAGCACATGTCTAGTGACTGCTTTCCTATATCTCATCTCAGATTAAGATATGACAGACAAAATTGCTTCGAACACGTGTTTTTTTTAAACCACACTTTGAGGGTTTTCTAAAACTGGTTACTGAACAGTAAGTATAAACAGCAATAGTAATGTTAGAAGCACTGCACTTAGACCCATGAATTTGTTGTAATTATTAAGATGATGAATACTCCAGGATTGATTCTTCAGTTACTTTATTAATTAAGATGTTAAGATAATAAGATAGAAAGTAGAAACCACATCAGGAGCAGCTGTCCTGCTGCTCAGCCCTCACTCAACTGACATTCATAAGCTACTCACATTCCAATCATCCAACATTCCATATGACATGCATACCAGCTGAGCAGCAGGGAAACTCAAGATATAACAGAATTCCTCTGTGAAATAAAGACAACCATATCATAAGCTTCGTGTACAGATAACAGGACACCTTTTAGCACCATAAGCACCAATCAGGACCTTCCCAGCCACCCTACGAACTAATAGGAACAGGGAGCAACTGTTGAGAGCTGAAGCTGGAAGCCCCTCTCTGAACTGTGTTACCGATAAGAAATGAATCCAGGGAAGTGACAGATGTGAAACACAAATTAAAAAAAGCAAATCAGAGATATGATAGTATATGTGTGAAAAATGATAGACGTATGTAAAATGAGACAAAAGAGATCTAGTCCAACAATAATGTGAAGACCTAAATCATATTTGTTTGGTGTCAGTGTTGCTAGTGCATCAGGAAATGTCTGTAGCTTTAAATAAACACTTAAACAATGAATACTGTCAAAAAACGAGTGATTTATGTACAGAGATCCAGTCTGATAATAAAGTAGGATCTTAAATAACTTAGAAGTAAATACTACATTTTAAATTGGTCATTTTGGGGTTACTTTCAAAGTAAAATCGTATAACAATCAATCTTAATAGCGGTCTATGATTTAAAACCGGATTTTAGAAACACACACACGCACCCACACACACAAACAGGAAAGCTCTTTCACCTCTGTGGATCCCTTTCCAGCCTCTCCTGCACTGTTAACATGCTATTCTAAGACACCTTTGCACTCATATTTTGGACAGTGCAGCGCTTCACTACTTCTATGTCTAATTGTTCTTAGTTTTAGTTGGATTTACTTCTAGCTGCCACTTCGCGAAGGGACTCATGCACTGTGGCATATGTTTTGTTGTTTTTGCAATACTAATGTCATAGTATTATCCCCTACCCCAGAAAGAGGTAATATGCTGGTACGGTGATACCTAGATAGTATTGACTTGAGTATCCTCCCTCTTCGTGGAGTGGTCCCTGATCGAAGGGCGTTATATGCTTTATACATATAGAGAAGTGTGCCCCCCCCCACTCTCTAGGTAAATCATATTTCAGGATTTTGAAATAAAGTAATATAAAAAGCAGTCAGAGGTTATTTCGAGGCATGTTTTCCTAGTTTCTCAACTGAACATATTTCTTTTCCAGCATACATTGTTCTAAACTCATAATGTCTACTGCGAACTAAAGACAAACCTGGTAACTAGTGCGCCTTTCCAACAAAGGCCGACTGTAGATCTTCATTTTGTCTTTCAATGATACATCCATCTATTCTTATTGACTCTCTCCTTCATTGATTAACTTCCTTCCACTACATTTTTTCTCATCTGGTTTTTTTTTATTGTTCTGGATGACTCAAATATTATTCATCTAACCATTTCTCTCTTAAGATTGCCAATGTACCATATGATCTCTACATTTCGTCATACTGTTTCCTTTTCATGTAGCGTGGTAGTATGAGTTTTCACTTCGCCACCATTCCACATGCTTCTCCTGGCCAAATGTATGTTTTATCTCATGCTAAGGCTCCACTCATTTTATTTACCCAATTTCCTCGACAATGCCTGCTCTGTTCTGCTTCCTCGTAAATAGCCACATTCCTTTCCTAAACCTCTGCACCCACAGATTATCAAGAAAGCAGGTCACAACGCCTTTTTGAGATACTCGACAATAAACAGAAATCAACATTCTACCTCTCCTGTGTCCTTGCTCGACACAAAATAGAAAGGTTGGAGGTGCAGTCCAATATAAATCTCTCGGTCGTCGACCTATGGGTGTTAAATAATTGGAGCTACGGTACTTTATCCGCTGTCAAATTGGATGACTCGGTAATAGACAGTAAATATAGCAGGAAGACCTGCTGGTATCATGCACTGTTCACGGTTCCCCCCCCCAAACCCTATTTGTAAATGGAAATAAACAAGGCTAAACTAATATATGAACTGACATTGTATTCAATTTGTACAAAAAAACTCAATGAACAGTTTTAAGTAGTTCGGGACAAAAGAGTCCCTTCCTCAGGGGAAAACCTATAACAAATATCCTGAAATTACTTATGATGACAGACTGTTGTTCGTGGAATATATTAACTCAACAGCAAATAGCAGAAAAGCCAAGGTCAAAAGAGAGTATGCACAATACAATCTCTGTGCCTGTAAATCAAAGAAAATGTAGGTCAGAAAATCACCGAAAAAGTGCTCACATGAAGAGTTGAACAACTACGTTCTTGAACTACTTGAGACTGTCCATTGAGTTTCTTGCATCATTAAGAGTGATTAATGTTATGCATTACTAAGCACAGAAATATTGTTTCTGTATTATGTATGTTATATTTGACATGTATTGATTATTTTTTTAACAAATTGAATACGTCAGTTCATATATTCGTTTAGCCTTGTTTATTTCTATTTACAAATAGGGTTTTGGGGGGGAAAAAACAGTGATCAGTGCATGATACCATTAGGTCTTCCTGCTATACTTACTTGCTCTACACAAGCCATGTTACTCAGAAGGTAAGCCTGCTAAAGAAGCCTCATCAACATTTAGATCCACTAGCATATGATGTCTCTGTTACACAGTATTTTTACTCCTGTCCTTGATCCGTCCTTACATCCATCATCAGATTGATGACTTTGGGCCTAGATAGTATAGAAATTCCATTATGTCCTATGTGATTTCTATTTTGGCGGACAGGATATATGACTCCATTGTGACTGAGTCCGCCGAGATCTAAATTGGGCCCTTAGTTTTAGATTTCACTTTGAAACTGATGTAATACACATCTCCTTCACCTCCATTTCAATTCAACTTCTGTAACACTTAGATTTTAAAGAGTAGAATTTGACTGGTTTTGTCTTCTAAACAAGGTTGACATTTCCTACTGTTACAAAGACGTTTTATGGCATGGGCAAAGTAGACAATTGCCCAGAGCCTCCGGCCTTCCAAGAGACCCCTTATAAAATGAACTTTTTCTTTATTTCACTTTATCTATTTCTTCATTTCAACAATTAAACATATGATTCAATTTTGTTTGACATCATGGGGCTTGAATATGCAGAAAATGGGCAATAAAATGTAACACTGTTCCAAACGGGGGCCCCTAAAATATTATTTATCCCATGCCCCCAAGATCGTTACGATAACACTGCTCGGTTTAAAGGCAACTTATTTCCCAACCAATAATCTAATTCTCACTTTGGTAAAATCAGTTTACGATTTTTCGAGCCCACTCAACTTTTCTGCTTGCATCTTTCAAAACATTGCATTTATTTTGGGTACTAACCGTTAAACAAAAAGGTAAACCAGAAACAACTATAGAAGTACACATTACAATTTAAAAACAGTAGTTAGTATCAAGTCACCAGTTTGCTGCCAAACAAGCCAGGCAGTAAAAAAGTAAAGCAGCCCTATTTCATTTTGAGCAAACGTCTCCAAAGGTTTCACATTTTACACATCTGTAACTCTTAATAATGGCAGTCGCCGTTTGTGCCTTGGGGCTATATATGATAGGAAAAGAAGACAACCTGTATGTTCATCTTTAGTACAACCAGTGCACCTTGGGCAAAAGGAGGTTTGGCAGGAAACATTTGCACAATACAAATTAATTGGTCAAACTGCCATGATGAGGATTAAGACACTGCTTTTCCACAGCATATATGCTGACCTTAAGACTGAGGAGCTATCAAGCTTGATTGTATTAGGACATTCCCAAAATGTGGAAGACCAATTTGACCTAATATGATCCTAACATACCTAAGCCCATTCAATGCTCTACTGTCAGAGTAACCCAGTACATCACCAAGTGCATCCTTGAGGTTGCTAAGCTCTGGTGTGCCCCAGACTCTTATGCAATATAAAAGGGGGTCTAAGTTTGGCAGAAAAAGTCATATAAATGTTCCCAAAATGCAAGGCAAATCTTGGTGAACCATAAGGAAGTCGCAGCAGTCTTTTGAAGAATCTTCTTTCAGAGGTTAATAGATCAGCAAGGAGCGGATAGCAGTAAAGTTCCACTTTCTGCATTCTTGTGCTGTGCCTTTGAAAACATCTAGGGCATAGGACACAAAGCAGCAGGCTAATCCCTAGGAAAACCGTGAGAAGCTGGCCTGGTATATGATGGACACTTATGTAAGTAGACACCCTGCACCAGTCCAGACAACCCTTATGGTGATTTAAGAGGTCTTAGACAACCTTAGAAAGCTCTGTAAGTGGTAGCTGTGGAGAGCAGCCTTCCGGCTTAGTCCAGAAGGAGTGTAAAGCAGCTTGTTTTACCAGATTGAAATCTTATAGTATATATTAGATTGAAAAATAACCACACACAGTATTTATAAAAATATGTATGTATTATATAATACTCTCAAACACATACAAATATCTCCTACCCGGAGATATGACAATGCACACAATACTTTGCAAAGAAACACAGTAAATAGCACTAATACACAGTGGTCCCCGGGGGGAGGGGGGCCAAACCATATACTTTGAAAGTGGTTTAAGAACCATTACTCGGATCAAGATAGTGTTGAGAGGATGTAGCAGTGCTGGGTAACCAAGGAACCACCCAAGGTGCAAGAGACTAGCAACCCCACTGACAGCGTATGCAGTGTGGAACCACGACCGTGTGCTCCATACAAGTCTACGCGTAAATCGCGGTTGGATTGTTAAAGATTAAGGACCCTTCCCAGTGGACCCTGATGGAACCCAGTGGAAGACAGAAGGTTGGAGAGCCACCCCACCTGTGGATACCCTAGTTCCTATGTTACCTACACCAGGGAAGCCGGGTGAAAAGCTGTGAAGTGGTGCAGGAAACCGCCGTCGAACCCAATGGAGGACTTCAGGAAAATCCCGCTGCTGAAGGAGGAGAAAGTATCTATTGGAATACGAAGGTGGATTCTTGTTGAGAGGTACCTGCAAGCAGAGGGGATAGAGTCTATGTCACTCAGGAGTGACCAGGAGACTTGGAAGGCAAATTCCCACTAATGTCGGGGGTTGCAGGAGATATTGATGAGGATCTTAACTCTGCAGCTGTGAGGACCAGGTGATGCTGAGGAAGACCAGGAGCCATGCACGAGCTGTCCCACAAAGGATCTCGAGTGCTGAGGGGTCGGTGTCTGGCAGGAGCACCAACAAGCCTTGGCAAATGCAACGAACACAGGACCAGAAGAAGGAGCAGCGTCGGGACCAGCAAGGGTCAGGGGACTCACCCCAAGCAGGGCAGTTAGGTCAGGCCCGATCAATCGGATGAGCCCAAAAGAAGCAAAGGTGACCCTCAAATGGACCCACTGGCCGGAGGCACTGGAGTCGTGAGAGGACCTCAAGCAAATCACCAAAACATGCAGGCTAAAATGAACAGGATGAGCTGTGGCTTAAGATTCTGGTGACAGAAGATGCTCAAGGTTGGGGCTACTTGGAGCCTGAAGATCTTCTTGGAAGGAAGCCAACAAGCCTTTGCAACTGCAAGTTGACACGGTGGACAGGCGTTCAGTTATTGCATCCCCACGAGATATAATAGCCTCAAACTTTGTGAGATGGCAGGGCAGGCCTCAGGAGCTGTGGAAAATTACCACCTGTGTTGGTGAACATTTCAGAGTCTGGAGGAGCTCAGGATCAGCAGACCATTCGACTTAATTGCGGTGCCTGTGAATGCAGGGATGGAACTCCTTCACTCCAAGGGATATTTCTTCAGGTGTCTTTGATGCCCAGAGGCCTTGGAAGGTTCCTGTACGGTGCACAGGCACAGACAAAGCAGAAGACTGGAAGGGAGACTAAGTTGAGCCCAAACGAAGTCCAGCGAAGTCTAGATTGCCCAGTCGGTAGAAGAAGAAGTGGTGTCTGATCTGAATCTTATCCCACGACGAATCTAGGGACCTAGACCCAGGTAAGCCCTTAGGTACCCTAGGGAAAGGGATGGGATGATTCAGGGGACACTCCCAGGAGAGGGTCTGGATAGAGGGGAGGTTACTCCCATGTCCTTTGTCCAGTTTCGCGCCAGAGCGGGAGCCAACGGCTTCAAGGACTGGTTTGAACTCGACTATGCATGAGGACACCAAATGTGCCCCTCATGCAGACTAAGTGGCACTGGCAAGCACACCCACCCTGCCCTAATACACTAAATCCTGTCTGGGAGGTGGCCATACCTCCCTGTGACAGGATGCCTATTGTTCTGCCTTCCCCTGCTCGAGCTTGGCTCAGCAGCAGGAGGGCAGAATCGTGTCTCTGGTCAGCAGCAACCATTTTGTGCTGTCCGGGTCTGGAAGACTGGTACCAGGGACATGGAGAGCCTAATGGTGGGCTCTTCCAGTGGTTGGAATCATACCTCCCACACCGTTTAAGGTGTAGGGGTATGATTCCAACATGTTTGCTTGGAATCATAGCTCCCACATTGCTTACAGTTTGGGGGTATGATACCAAAATTTTTGATACCAAACATGATAGGATTAGTTGCAGCCACTTTCAAGACGGTCATCGCATAATTATGCGGTGCCCCTCTATATGGTATATGGCTGCTTCACTGACAACCTGGGTGAATGGACTCCGTAGACTGTAGGGGTGTCCTGCTCATGCAGGGCACCCTCTCACTTAGAACCAAGCACCTTGCATCCAGGATTAGAAAGGCCTGCTATAAAGGTGACTTATAGGTTTTAAGTGCAGTGACCCTAGATATAGGAAACCTATATCATTAGTAAGTGGTGCTAGCACCAGCTTACACAGACTGCAATGGCAGGCCTGTAGGTAGTTCCATTTTAAATGGTCTCCCATGAGTGGCATAATGCATGCTTCAGCCCATGGGGGAACTCTAAGGTACCTATGCCCTGGGTACCTTAGTACCATATACTAGGGACGTATAAGGGTACCCCAGTATCCAATCCAGGATGTACCTAAATACTTGTCACAACAATTTAAGGGAGAAAGCAGAGGGACAGGCGTCCTGATTAGCAGGATCCCTACTTCTTTATCCAAATCCTTGTTCCTAGCTTAGTGTTCCATTGCAGCTTAACTCTCTTGCTTCCCCAGTGTGCATGATGAAAAATGTACCTCTCCAATGAACAATCCTTTGTTTCCTGTCGCTAAACCAGACCATACATATTGTCTAGTTTTAGATTACAGACATTTAAATTCATGCAAAATGACATTTTGCTGTCCAAAATGCACAGTGCTGCATTACTGAATAACATTGTGCGCAAAAAATACAAAACCACACTTGATATCTCAAATGGATTTTTCTGCCAACATATAGCACCTGAAAGCAGGTATCTGACTACATTCAGTGCATTGGGATCCCAACGACAATTCTGTTGTCTAGCACAAGGGTATAAAAACAGCCCAGGTGTATTGTCAGCAAAAGTAACAGAGTTACTTCAAAAATTTGATGAAGAAGCGTTGTCCTATGTGGATGATATTTATCTGACAGGTGACGACTTAGAGAGGCAATTGACGTAAGGTGTTCTTGAATACTTCTGACCAGGCTGGGCAAGGTTTTCATTTCTGAATCCATAATTGAAGATATTTAACCAGAGAATCAGCTATTCAGAGATGATCCACATGTAAGGATTTGTCTCTGGAGTCATCCTTCCATGTGCTAAGTAGCTGGGGATAAACAGATGGAGTCAAGAATGCCCAGGGTATCAATACTTTCATAAGAATCAGAATAAAGAATAACCAGATGTGAGATCAAGGAACAAGGAAGAGAGTTGACCTTAGAGTCAATTCCCATGGATAAATAAGTGCTCTGTATGGCATTGTGGATTGCCTGGAACAGTGCAATTCTCCTTGTTTCAGCTTTGGCTTGAATGGGCAAAGACTGCACCCTTCTTGGCATGGGTAAACATGATGGTTTAGTTGAACAGTCCTGTTTAACGGTTTGTTGACACTCACTTAAAAGAGCTTTCTGAAAATCAGATCGATTAGTTATAAACACCAAGACACAGACAGAATCTTTTTAAGGAGTCATAAATCCAGTGCGGATTGTACAATCTATATAGAGTTGCACTATATCGACTGCACTGTTGATCCAGAGTGAGAGAAAGTAAAAGTCACAATGCGCTCACTTACTTTTGATGCCCTACTGTAGCCTTTTTCCCCTTTTCTCTCCTGTGTCCAGGTGATCATCCAGCAGGAGGAACACGCAACAAGGTCCCAAACATCGCTCAACTCCAAATGGCACCATTCTATTTAATGGATGCAAAAGGTTTCCTTGTAGTACCTTGACAACAAGACTCCTACCCGATTGTTAATGATGCCGCGAGGAGCCAGAGGCGTAGTGAAGTGAGATCCTATCTTGTAGGCCACAATAGAGCCAAGCCAGCAGCCTGCTGCTCACCCTACACAGTCTTCCAGTGGGTAAGGGTACCATGAAGACACCCAGCACGGAGGCTGAGCCTCAATCTTGGACCAACTGCAAGATACCAGGATCCAAGATGGTGTTAAGTTTGCCGGTGACTGTAATTACCCGTACAACAGAGAACCTCTGAACCTGACAGTGCCTGATGACGCCTGCGCCAGAGGAGCCATCGGTTGCACTTTGTGTCCCTGTGTCTGCAGTCTCCTGTCACAATGTCCACCCCTTAACAGGCCGCCCTACATCAGCTCATGAGAAACATATTAGGAGACTACCATCTTTCCAGCTTCTAAGGATCCATTTTGGTTTATCTCCATACCAAAATTCCTCTCCTCATTCTTCTGATTCTTAAGTCCGACCCATTCCACTGCTCCCATGGTTATAAAAACATCTGAAAGTATTTTACAGACTCAAGCGTTGTCATTTTTCATACTAGCTAAATGTCATCTCCACTGCAAAGGTTTGACCTGGGCATCCCACAGGAATAATTCTATTGTCAGTTTCATACTTTCTCCATGAAGCTTCTCAAAATCTGTTCTTTTATTTACTTGATATTTCTGTCGCGTCGCTTTTGAAATGGTGCAATATTCATCACTTCATAACTCACTTTCTCTCCTAGGCATTTTTGTCTCCACGACTCAATGGATTGATGTTCCCTATAAGATCACACCTATATTTCTAGGAAAGGTTCCTAAACAAAGGTAATGTTGCCCACTACGGTGGCCCACGAGGCTCTTCCATAGTCAACTTTTTTCTCCTTATGCAGCACTTTTGTTTTTCATTAGTCCTTTAGCTTTGATTATCATTTATTTGTCAATGATTTACACTTTTTCTTTTCTTACTTTTTCAACTTTCATTAACTCCAGAATATCCGCTTGTCGCTCTGCTGTCAAATCATGGATGGTCATTAATTTCTTGAAACTCCACTAAATAATCGGATATTGGTGTTCCTCCAGTCCAGATAGTGAAATTTAGTGCTGCCTATGATCTAGATTTAATTTTCAATTGCTTTCAGTACTTCTCCGAACAAATCTCTGCTGTTGTTATGGCCTCTCAACACCATCATTGAAATGTCTAGATATTGTGCTCACTATTTCGGTTTTCGCTTCTGAAACTTCCACCTTTGAAACTCTTATTCTCTCCTGTTTAAATTATGTAGCACTATATGTTGGTCTATCCAAGTATGGAAATGCTCCATTTCAAATCATTTAATATTCATGCATGCTTTTGCTACTTGTCCTTTTCTATTCATCAGACTACTTGACATTGAGTTATTTAAAGGAAGTTTCTATGAAAATGATCTATCAGCCCCACTGATTGGGCAGTGAAAGATTGACATGATCTGAACGTACCTATCTGCAGCCTTAGCCCCCGCCTCCAGTGCATCAGTCTGCAGGGCCGCTCGGAACTAAGGCCATTTGTTCTCTAAATCAAGACCCACCTGTTGCACATACCAAATATGAAGCATGTGTTCTTGAGAGGCGCATCAGCACCACAGCCATCTTTATACTTCCAAGGTACATGTTTTATGGTCAAGAGCGGCCTGTGCGGGTAAGACCAGTGGGGCGGGGAGGGTGGTACTCTAACGACAACGATGAGGGAAAATTAATTATTTATTTAGTTATCCATCTGAGTCTGCGGCGTTCCCCCGATCCCCTCTGTTCCCCACAGCTCTTACCTGCATGGGCCGCTCCTGTTTATGATCTAGACAAGGAAGCAGATATGGGAAAGTCATTCTAATAGAAGCAAGTGTGTTTACATTTGTGGTATGTTGAGTTTTGCTACTCCAAATTATTCTGTGTTATATGTAAGTTACCAGCATTTGTTTAGCGCATTAATGCCACTTTTATGGGCTCGCAGAATTTTGTTACGGTGCATGAGTAAATAAATCAACCTAGTATGAGTAACGTAGATGTCACAATATCACATACAGTAGGGCAGGCCCAGCCTTTCGTCCCATCAAGGCATATCACATTGACATTATTGTGTTGGGTTCGTCTGGCACCATTTATAGCCACACTTGACTGTTAAAGTTATTGCCTTGCTGTATGCCAGTTCAGGTCACGTCGTAGTGCTGAAAATCAATGGAAGCTGCAATGCAGAGTGCAATGGGCTGATTGTGATATTATGCTGGATTTAAACTGCGCCAGAAAGGCGAGGTAGCTTCGAGGCACTGCAGAGAGTAGAGTGCAAAGGGGCAGAGCAGAATTGCCAACTTTTGGTAATAATTGGTAACGTTGTGAGAGTGTCATTTAGAATAACTAATGCCTACGCCACACAGATAGGGATATATTTATATATGACATTGTTTTTTTCATCATGCCCCCACAAAGTTAGGTTAAACTCCTAATTATTTTTTTTTTCATAGTTCATTAGTTGTAGTCACTCTACTCTTTGCAGTTCTTAATGGCTGACACATTCAGAAACTCTGTTACTTTTATTAGTAATGTTGTTCAGGAAGAGCTGTGTCAGTGACTTAAACTCTGCCGATGTTACACAATTTCATTCTTTTAACCTAATTTATCATAATGTCATTCTGGGTCAGAGGCCTAAAATTATTTCCTACTAACTGGATTATGTCACATGATAGTTGATGACATTTTCTATAATGTGGTTACTACCAGGCAAGTCAAAATGTCTGCAAGTACGGAAAGGGTGAGTAAAAAATAGAATCCAGGCCACTATAGGGCAAAGAGGGATAACCTGTTTTCATCACAGATCTGGTAATCTCATCCCGCATCAGAGATATGGGGCATGAGATCCTCCTTGTGTAACCAAAGCCTGACTCACATAGTGAAAACAGGCAATTCTTTCTTTACTGGATGCCAATTTCTTCTAAGTGTCTAATCATAAGTAGGTCATTACAATTACAATGACAGCAATTTACAGAATGGGCAGCATAAGAAAACGGATCTCCATAGATAAGCTACACTGAATCAGGTTGCGGGACTCCAGTCACAGAGCTTGTGCAAGCAAGGAACGTAGGGTACAGAGGTGGTTTGGTTTTTCACAGCAGGGACAAATTTGTTCCCCAGTTCCTTCAGGGGGACAAAGGAGAACATATTTACGTGAAATATGCCCAGTAAGTATAATGATCCCCCACCTCTTCTCGGTTATGAGCTGTCTGCACTACCATATTAGGAATTTGAGTTTAAAATAGTCTCTGCACAGTAAAGTCTAATACCAGTGGAACATAATTAAACAGACAGGATCATGGAATTTTCTCTTTCAAAGTTAAGAAATTTGCTGCATCGGTTATCGGTAATGCTTCATGTCTGTGATGCTATCTAAGCTAATAACAGTCAACAGAAGGAACAAGAGTGAGAAAAGATAGGCTTGGCAGTAATATTTATTTGTCATTTATTTGTCATTTATACACATGGAAATGCTGACCAGGAAAGATTTCACCTCATCAGTACCAGTCAAATTCCCAGATAAAACAATAAGCAATGAAAGTTAACCTTTGAGAATGGTCTTCAAAGATGCAGAAAAGTCTTGCTATGTTTTGAGTAACCTTTGCTCCATTTGAACATTTTTTAGGGTAAAATCTGCATATTGTGCAGCAGATGGTGGATTCAGTTGCAAATCCATAATTGTGCAGAAATACTGCTGCTGCAGAATCTTATAGTTTCAGTGGCCCTGCCTATAACATGCACTAGAAGAGGCCAGAATGCAAGACTATCGTACACAAAACTTTATCAAAGATTGAACATACAGTACCTACATTCTAATCTAACTGGAGAAATGAACAGGCTGATAAGAGGACTACTGTAGAAAGATAAAGCTTCGAAATCTTCTAGACTCTATACATAACGTGTATTTGTAAATAGCACTTTCACCCCTTGGGATATCTTAGCGCTGAATAACAGGTGTATTCTTTTACCCAAGTCAATTGTACGTATTCTTTCAACCACGGAAGGATGAAAGGCTGAGTGGGCTTGTTGAGATTCAAGTTTGTGGCCACAAGAGTAAACACGATTCTGAAGCAAATGCATTACATGACATGTCATGTCATGTCTAGTCTAGTCTATTTGGAGGGCGTGAATATTATCTGGGAGGGTATTTAGCACCTGTAAACTTGGAGTGCTGGCCTGTCTGGGGTAATATTGGACGAGCCTGAGGGCCTAACTCATTGAGTTGAGTTGCCCTTGCACCACGTAAGGGGGTACAATGGTCGCGCAACTACTAAGCTAGTTTTATCAAGCCACGCAAGGTCACTGTTAGACCCGGGACCCCCGGCTGGCCAAGGCTCACGCCAAAGTCAGTCATAGACCCCCATGTCTGGGCAAGGGAGTTAAACACCAAGATAACCCCTGCTCACCCTCTAGGTAACGTGACGCGAGCAGCAAGGCTAATCTTGGAGGCGATGTGTAAAGCGTTTGCGCGCGCACACAGCAACAACACCCAAGGCCCACCACAAAGGAAACTCCATACCAGGTTATATAAAAAATAGCCTTTGTATTATAGTAAAAACACATTAGATAACACACACACTTTACAATGTGCCAACAGGCACGGGCAGAATTTACAAGGGATTATGTACAGGACAGGGCCACATGGACCACTGTCAGGGGTAGGCACTTGTTAGAAATAATACTTGTAGGTATAACACTTAGCACATAAACATATAATGACTGTAGCACTAAATGCAGCACACAACCAGTAATCACTGGTAAGGGTAAATACCTCCTACGCAACCCTAAACACTGTAGGAAAATCACGCAGGGAACTAGGACCTTATCATCAGGACCTATAGAAGGAAAACCATCACCTAAGCAGGTCACTTTTAGCAAAGGGAAGGAAACCTAAACAATCACCTAAGCAGGTCACAATTAGCAAAGGTAATAAAACATAAACAATCCTCTAAGCAGGTCACTTTTAGCAAAGGGGATAAAACATAAAATACCTAAGCAGGTCACTTTTAGCAAAGGTAATAGCACATTGCACATGAGGCATTAAAACATATTCAGAGGTGCAGGTAGAACATTTGCGCAGGAATCAAATAAGCAGTAAATCACAATGCGCACGGTGCACATAGCACAACACTAGAACTGTCCCTCAGGCCAACTGGCCTCGCAAGGGCTGAAATGTCCTGAGTCCAAATTGTCAGAGAAGGCTGCGCAGGCAGCACAGAACACAAAGCCTAAACGTAGCAACTGTCCACTAAGTGCTGGACAGTTGTAAATCACTGATGGGCAACGTTGGAGCCTCGTGGGCTCAAGAACACAGGGGTGGAACACCACGTGGGAGCCTCGCAGGGCTCTGAAATCAAATAGGCACTAGAGAGCTTCAGCGCTCAAAAACAATATGGGCAGTGAGCCTCTCTGGGCTCTAAGTAAAGAAAATGCCCCCCAGAGTCTCACAGGCTCTAATTATCAATGATGCCTTTGGTGGAGTCCCTCGTGGGGGACTCGGGACACACAAAATACTCTCTGAGCCTCTCAGGCTCGAAGACACGAAGGGTGCAGCAATTCTGGGGGAGGAGCGGCCCTCTGCCAACCGGGACCGTCCTCAACCACAAACGAACTCGGGGAGCCTCTCAGGCTCTCACATCAATTTGGCCGGGAGCCTCAGGGCTCGAAAACAATAGATGCCGCCTGAGCCTCGCAAGGCTCGCAAACAGGAATGCCCCAAGAGCCTCAACCGGCTCTTCACTCTGACGGGGAGGGGCGGGCACCGGCAATGTGCCCCAACGCCCTCCTCCCGATCCTAGTATTAGAACAGAGCCACCCAATAATCCCCCCGGGACTGGGTTAAGTTAACAGTATAAGCTAAATGTCCAGGAAGGAATCATTCAGGAATCGATTTATCAATTTCTTAGTGTCACGTCCGTGAACACTTAATTCAATAAGGCGACCAGAGGGTTTCACAAGAAACACTAGCAGTTGTATCAAAAAATAGAATCTTTTTAATATTTTCTTTTGGTATGTAGATAACTAATTTTTTGGACAATCAAAGTCTGGCAACAAAAAGTACTACCAATCGGTACAACAAATTGATTTTGTAGTACAACAACACCTTCAGCAAAATAATGTGGATACAAACAAAAGACCACATATAAATCAAATATACAAAGTACAATTCACACATTAAGTATTAAATGAATTGAACGTTATATTGCGTGACAGGTGTTAGGCGTCGACGTTTCGGTCCTTGTCGGTCACAAAGATCCATAGGACCATCTTCAGGACAACAAAGTTGCACAGTAGAATCTAATAAGAAAACATATATATATACATGTATGTACATGAAAACCCTAAGGTACAAGGAGTTATATACTCAGCTCAAAAAAACAATAAAGTGACAAGACAAGTGCCACATCACTTAACTACATGCACGAAACCAGCATAACTACATGCACACAACCAAATGCACCCAAGAAGCCAGAAGTGCAAAGTTGCTAACCAAAAACACGCGAGAGTGACCAATCACCACACCACTAAGTAGTGAAATCTGCCAGTGGTAAGCCGAGAATCAGGACAGAACAAGCCCAGTGACGCCCTATATGTCATTCAAAAGTAGGTACAAAGTACAAGCACTGTATGATACTCACGTCGATCATACGCCAGATAGGTCAATCTAAAAAGTAACATTGTAGTGTAATTAATCTGATCTGACTGGTGCCTTCTCTTCTAAACTTGCAATACTAGACACCCATACACCGAGACACCCAAATGTAATGTAGATACCAACTTACGAGTCTCATAGGCCACCTGATGCCCTGTAAATAATTAAAAAAAAGGACATGCTAGTCGCGATGCACGTGAGGCCCGATGTCGAGAAAACCAATGCAATCACAGAGAGGTAGAGTCTAGAGGCTGTAGGTACTTACTAGTACGAGTCTTCAGCAACGGCTCAACAGTCCGTGTCTCAGCAATCAATCAGAGCAACAATCTGCTCGAGAGCATTTCCCGACTAAAGACGCCAAGAACCAGTGACGTCATACCGCTCCGAAACGTGGCGGCCATCTTAGAACGGTAAAATTACATACAGTAAAGCGTGTAAATGACTAATCAAACGATAAAACACAACAAAAACAACAACAAAAGAAACAGAATAATATTCAATGTTCCTAGAGCGATATACAGAATACAAAATTTAAACTTAAAACTCGCTCGAAGAGAACATCCAAAAGGAAAGTCCATAAAGTCTGAACAAGACTAATGCATCAGTGACACACAGCCGTGTGTACAAGTAAGGACTCAGCAAATCTACAGAAAATGAAGTAACTACTGAATAGTCAGCGAAGAGTAGCCAGAGTATGCCATTCTATTAAAGAATTGAGGCCATTTTCCACAGTGTTACAGAGCCAGATCAATTTATTCTCTCTTTGAGCCAGTATTTTGTCAACATTGGGTCTTCTCCTTGTACCTTTTACAACATCGATCACATACCATTTCATATCCTCTGGTTTGTGTGACATGCTGGTGTAGTGTTCTACTAAAGGAGCAGTACTGACATTGCACCTAATGCGCGACTGATGTTGTGAGATGCGTTTCCTAATCTCCTGTGTTGTTTTACCAATATAGTTCAGGGCACACGGGCATTGGATGCAGTAGATCACGTTTTTCGTCAGGCAGTTGGAATGATGTTTCAACATGAGTTGTTTCCCATTTATACAGTAGGTTTTTATTGCCTGAGTGGTGTCACAAGCTGTACATCCACCACACGGAAAGTGTCCCACAATGGGTGCTAAGCCCCATAGAGTGGTTAAGGTGTTCATCTTTGGTTCAACATAAGCTCTGACCAAGTGATCACGAAGATTTTTTCCCCTTTTAAATGCAAATCTGGGAATAGGTAATTGAGGTTCTGCTTTTTTGATCAAATGCCAATTGCGTCTGATAATCTTGGTGATTTGTGTAGACTCTGTACCAAATGTTAAAACACATGTGATTGGTTGATTCTTTTCTGTGATAACCTGAGTTAATTGGTTTGTCTGTAATAAGGCCTGTCGGTCGTAATACCAGGCACGTTTCATCGCGTGCTTGACCAATCGATAAGGGTATGAACGCATCACCAATTTCTCTTGCAACACCTTGGCTTCTCTAAAATAATCTTCCCTTCTGGTAAAATTCCTCCGGATGCGGAGGAACTGGCCAAAAGGGAGATTATCCCGCAAATTGCGGGGATGGTGGCTTCTATACTCCAATAAGGTATTTCTGGCCGTGGGCTTGGTATACAGACTCACAGCCAGTGTACCTTCGATATGCATGATATTCAAATCAAGCAGCGCTAAAAGGCACAAATAAAGCACTCCCAGCGCTGGGGACAAGGGTAGAGCGCTTCCAGTCGCTCCAAGCAAAAAGTCAAGCTCCAGCAGGGTCTGGAGGCAGGCAGGGGGCAAGGCTGGGTCCAGAGCCAGCTCACTGGGTCTCCAGGTAGGGAGACCGTCCACGTGGCGGTCCTCCTGGCCCCAGCAACAGCAGCAGCCCCCTCTGGCAAGGACCCAAAAGCAAAACAACTTGTATGGGGACACAGCCCCTTCTTATACTGTAAATTCCTTTGTCTGTAGGTGCAGGGTGGGGGAGAAACCAGTCGCAGCTGGTTTTAGAGTACCCTTGATAGCTCAACCACCCATTTCATTCACTGGCAAGGCTAGGGTCATCAGTCGCACTACAGGGGGTGGAGCCAGCATTGTGTGGGGAAAGTCCAGCCCCATCAGGGACCAGGTGCACTCCTCCCCAGCCATCAACATGCTAATCTCACACTCACCACCGGGCAGACCCATCCAGCCTTCCTGTAGCCAGGCTCACCAGTCAGCTCCAGCCAATCACACGCCAGGCAAATTTTACATTAATATGCCAAATCCTAGAAGTGGCATTTCTACACATGACACACTCATGCCACATATATCATTGCGAAGCATTCATTCTCACGAGCTCGCACATACCAAATTCGAGTCTGCACTCCCCACGCATCAGGAACTACCAGGGACACAGACATTCCCCATGCATTCCCAGATTTACACATTACTGGTAGACCTGGAAATGCATCAAAATGCTATGCCCCCTAAGGTGAGGTGTAACGAGGAGAAATATATTTATTTCTCCTTGTTTTTTCCTCTGAGGATTGGTTTTGTTTAGGAAGGTGTTCCTTCCTGCTCAAAAACAATCCTGCCTGCAACACAGGCAGCTCTGACCGGGGTGCAAGGGTGCCTGCAATGGCGCTAGGCAGCACATTGTTCCCTAGCACAAGGAAAGGACAAGAATGCACCGTATAATGTTAAGCATGGCACATTCCTACCCTTCCCCTTTCACATAGCACAGCAAGGTGGCTTGTTTGCTGCACTGCTCAACATGAAAACTTGATAAATTATTCCCCAGGTTTTTAGTTTCTTCTGAAATATAAGAACGGAGCGGACTGCTCTAATATTTTAGGGGAGTTTGTTTTGGGCTTTGGGTTGAGGTAGGAAAAAGGTGGGCCTCCAGTTCTGGCCCAGGTTATGCGTGGGGCATGGACAAAGAGTAGGCTGGCCAAGCACTGCACTGTTGATGCAGTTGTTGACTCCACCGAGCCACCAGATTATACGGATGATCTTTTTGTGGTGTGTCTAAATCAGGCAGATTTAATAAATGATGAGAGAACATAGAATCAAATCCCAAGCTTGCGTTGAAAATCTAAATGTTTCTAATGCCAAATGAGGATTCACTACTTATACACTCAATACTGTTTATTATGGGTGGGACTCGAAGCGTTATCCAGAGGGCCGGACTGGGAACCCAAAGCAACCCTGGCAATTTTGTCTGACCATCTCTCAGGAGGTTGGGGGGGCCATAGGAATGTGCGAGTTTGAAGCAGTGCTGCTTTTGTTACTGGGGGCTGATATTGGAGCACCACTGCAAAACCAGCCCCTAGTAACAGAACTGCCCCCTTCCCGCCGCTGCAGAACCGGCCCCCAGCCTCCCAGGGATACGCCTGATACCAGTCCAGCCCTAATTATCCCTAGTGCAGGGTCATTACTTTCCCTGGCTAAAACATTGTGTACTGTGTCATTGTGATCGGCAATCTTGATTTGCTTAAGAAGCCTTGTTGTCCATGTCAGTTTAATATGCTTCATGAGGCCCATTATTGATTGTGTGTGTAATGAGACACAGCGATGTAATTATTGGCAGACTCGCGCTGCAGCTTGAAGACTACACCTCCCTTGGTAGTGTTTACTTTGTGTTTCTCGTGCACGGTGTGGGCGATTGGGCATGGGCTTTGGAACTAGGTAGCTTTCATATTCATTATATTGCTCCCAAAAATGTCATTGACTTCCCTCGTTCAAGAATTAAACTCACGCTCTAGCCTCCTAAAATAAACTGTGAGATTTCATGTAACAAAATACCTCTCAACTGGCTTTACCACAGAACAATAACAAATCACCCTTAAAGGCCTATTAGCAGTATCATTTGCTGTTCACAATAAATAAGTCAGGCCAACTGCCTTTGTCACAATTAAACAGATCAACCGATGTCACCTAAAATATTTGTTTACCGTTGAACCAATCAGGCCTAAAACCTTTATAATTAGCTTGTCGCTATTAACCTAATAAGGCCTACAGCTTTGGCCATAAAGTATCCCACAAGGAAGTCATCAATCAGTCAAGCAGTCACAAACTACAGAAATATGTACAAAATTACAAGCACTATACAGCGCCTCCTCAGAGCGGCAAATAAGGAATATCACAGTGCACATCTTTCACCATCTTGTCAGAATGGGCAAACTGTAAAAATTCTGTGTAACAAAATCTCTCTTTAGGCTTCAACAATATAATACTAGTCCACCCAAAAGACTTATTGGCTTTAAAATATACTTTTAGCAATAAAGAAGTCAGCCCTACCAGTCCTACTGCGTTTGTAGTACCATTTCATAATAAACCTATCTATGGCATCTGACATAACAGTTCCCAATGAACCAATCTGTTCAATACACTATCATTGGCTTCTCACCATAGTAATCCAGGACTTATGCCTATAGAGAAAACAGTCAAAAAAATAAAAAATGTTCAAAATTATAGTTCATAAATAGAACATACAACAACACCTCCAGCTAGAGCATAACAAGGATTATCACAGTGCAAATCTTTTACCTCCAGGGTTTGTCAAGGGGGAAACTTGCACCAAAATCCTTGCCTACTGCGATAATCTGAGAGATTCCATGTAACAATAGATCTGTGAACAGGCTCAACCGAAGTATAATAACAACCCATCTTTAAAGAACTTTAACATATGATTTTCGCTAGGCTTACTTCACCTGTTAGAACCGTTTCATAATAAACCAAGCAGATCTATGGGATCTGACATAACTTGCATCAATAAATCAATCAGGCCTTTAGCTTTATCACTAACTTATCAGTCAGGCCTTCTGCGTTGACCTTAAACTGTCCTGCAATTCAACCCCAAGGCTTAAAGACAAAGTTTCTGATATCTACAAAATTACAGTTGTCCTCTGCCAGCGGGCTCTCCCTCCCTGTGCCAAGCACATGTCACTACGTGGCGAGAGTACACAGAAGTGGCTGGACGCACTCGTGCCCCTGTTGTGTTGCTGGTGCCTCCATGGTTGTTAAGTCTGCCGCCCGCCACTTGGCGCAACAAACTGACGCCCTGCTGTGACCCTTATACGCTTTTCCTACTGTTTTCGCCTTCAATCATGCGTGCTGCCAGTTTTTAGAATCCTTACAGCCGGCAGACTACCCGCAGAAACCGTAATTACCACGTATGCTATTGTGTAAAATGCAAATCTTCGGTCCCCTGAGGGGGCCACTACACCTAGACGGGGTGGTGGGGGTTGTGGCCAGATGCATCAGGGAGCATCAGGTACTGCAGCAGCCACCGCAGGAGTGGCGCGGCAAGGTAAGTTGGTGCGCTACTGAGCTGGCGAGTAGAAAGATCCCTCAGAGTAATTATAAATTTATAATTGAATTTACATAGCACTTACTACCCCTGACAAGGCGTTGAAGTGCTTTTCGGTGAGTAGCATGCTAAAAGGATTAGTGGTGAGTTAGTATAGGAAGCTATGAAATTAATTTGAGTGGTGGACGTGAGAATTTGTTACTGGGATTGAAAAAAGGTGGTGGAGGGATAAAAGAGAATGCTTTGTATTTATATAGCGCTTGCTACCCTTGATAAGGTGTTGAAGCGCTTTTTGCCGGTTAGCATGCTACTCCGGAACGCAAACAGGATTAGTGGGGTACTAGTATAGGGAAATGTGAAATTAATTTGAGCAGTGGACATGTGAATTTGTTAGTAGGATTGAAAAGGATAGTGGGGGCATAGAAGAGGGAAGGGTCTAGAAAGTATTTTTGTTTCCGAGACCATAGCAGTAGGAGGAGGTTTGAGATGAGTAAATGGGAGGAGGAGGGGGTAAAGTAGGTAAAGGGGGTACTGGGCTGGTAGGAAGGAAGCATTCGGAGCATGCTGTGGCACAGCAGGAGTGGAGTGAAGCCATCAGCTTTCCATACTGCAATTATACTGTGCTGCATTCAGACTGCTTAGTTCAATTGGGACGATAAAGGTTAACGAAGAACAACGAGCCTGCTGTGGACATTAATAATGACAACTGATTATGCACTGGTAGTGAATGGTGCTCACAGTTTGGAGTGTTGAGTATTGCGCAATAGTTGGTGAGTAATACCTGGGAACTAATTCACCTCCAGATCCCTCATGATCCTTCCGGGTTCGTCAGCATTTGACTGTTCTATTTGTTATCTTCACCACCTTTTTAGTTAGTCCATCAAGTTTAAGTCAAGTAGCTGTTGGTGCCAGCAATAATCACCAGAAATATGCCAACGATATAAACTTTAGATAATAGAATAATTAGCATTTAGCAGCAGCAAAGATGGCCTGTGCTTTATTGAAGGTGAGGCTTGGCAGTCGTCTACTTGGAATACGTAGAGTTACCAAACAAACTTCTAATAAGGAGCTTCCAAACCATACAAGCAGGAGCTGGAGACACTTCCACCAGGAAGGGGGGAAGGCAGTGCAGGAACAGGGGCTAATGCTTTAATGACTCAAGTGTAAAAGGGGTGATTGCTACAACCCCAGCAATTTCCATTTGTGTGCCCAAATGCATGCAGGATCAGCTTCATGGATGATGATGCTGGAGTGTAAGTTATAAAAATTTAAACAACATGCAGAATTCTTTATGTGATCAGGCGAATACCCCAATACGCTTCCCTACCTATCAAGCTTACCTGTGCCCGTTCCCATTAAAGACCCCACCGTAAGACGTCGGTCGAGGTAGGGGTGCCAGTGCAGGCTTTGAAACTCATGGATCAGGCTGTAGAGATAGAAAAGGCCTCAGAGACGCCTTGATGCCTCTTCGGGTGATTATAACCTTTAGTTCTTGAGCTTTCCTACAGCTAAGGGCAAACAGCCTATGGCAACCAGGGGAGCATGATGTGGCTATATCAGATTCCTTACAAGCATTGCAGGAAATCCCCAGTTCTATCCTATCTCTGTTTGAAAAGACTTTAATAGAATCCGACCATGCAGCAGCAATCCAATTCTTATTGTTAAAAGCGCTGGTAGGTGCTGGGTCAAAGAGGGATGTTTCAGTGAAAACCTTGACTTAGCCAATACATCATCCAAGTCATTGGAAATGTATCTTATAGTGGAGACTAGGGTAGCTAATGTGGATGTAAGGCAATTATTGAGCGGTAAGTGGGTGCCGGTATATAAAAAGAAAGGGGTGAGAGAGGAGATGGTTAAAAAGGACAAGGAAACTGATGACTATACACCTGCCTTGAAGTCACTTTTATACGAGGATTGGGAAGATCAGCTGAAGTATAAGGAAGCAAATGTGAACAGGATTAGTTGAATTTCAAAATTTAAAATAAAGTGGCAACCAGTGAAATCATTAAATCGACACCAACCTACGGTGTTGCCTAAAGTATACCAACTGTTCCTAAAGGGAGATGCACTACCACTGTGTGAAACAGAAACTGAGATATGTCCCCTACATGCAACAACTCGGAACCAGTGCACAAGAGGGACAGAGGCTGGATGCAGAGAAGGCAGAAGAAGCTCATGAAGAAACCAAGCAGGGCCAAGTCGGGTGCGGTTTGCAACACTCAATATTTTAACAAAAGACACTAAAGCCGAGTCATTAGATGGAACTGATGGTGTGAGAAGAGCCCTTATTGCACAAGTTACCTTACTAACAGCTATCCAGCACCCCCAAATGTGACGAGTAATTTATCACATTCTGTGTACAGGAGATAGCAAGCGATTAAGATACAATAGCAGCTCTTTGTCTGTACCTATGCCAGCATTACAAGTGCCCTTAAAAGACCAACAGGCGCAGAGGTGGACACTATACCTACTGTGCTTGGCCTACTTTAAGATTACCTTTATTCAAGCCCTCTAAATAGGTTAAAGATACTCAATATCGTTCATGATATTTCACATTTGAGCCTTTGTTCAACTAAGGAGTTAGTTAACCCCTGAGGAAACTCACTGGACAAAGAGAAAGCTCAGGCGGTAGAAGTCAAACTGAAGTCCCAGAAAGTGGGTAAAACAATTATGGAAAATATGGATCAATTTTGTGTAATGGGTATTGATATCACCCCTTGTAACAGGACGAGGCAGAGTAACTATGTTTCATCTAATTTCGATCAAATATCTATGGAAGGGAGGATACGGATTAACAAACTGGAGACGTATATGCCGCATGACATACCACAAGAAGTGTCAACAACTATAGAAGTCTAGAAAGTTGGCAACAGGAGAGTTGTAAACATACATAAAATTAAACAAGAGCCAACTTAAAGTCAGCTAATTAATAAGCATGGCATCCGTTGGCTCTGTGTCTGAAAAATCCAGGAGCCTCACAGTCTGGAGTTTATATAGCCCAATAAGCACCATGTCTTAAAGCTCAATAAAAAATAAGGCGGTTTATGCCTGAAGTGATAATCAGAGAATGATTCCTTTCTTTTTCTTTCATGAAATATTGCTGGACTCATGTCCAGGCTAAATGAAATGGATGGGATATGTGTATGGCAAATCATCATATAAGTTGTTTCCAGGAGAATGGCCGGTAGAAGAACGAATGAACAAAACTTTTTTTAGTGCATTCCATATACCAGCAAGAAGAGCAACATCAGGGTGATTTTTAGAGGTTTATTAATATGAATCCATTATCTAATCCAATTAAAAGTGCAACAACTATATTTCAAGTCAACACCTGATAACATTCAACATGTAAGACTGATCCCACTTCATGAAGTACAAGGAAATCCAGTCATTAAAAGTCTAAACATGTATGTTTCTCCTGGCAACTGCATGATAGGAACAACTGTAATTAGAGAGGTACAAAAGCTAATAATGTGGATAAGGGACTCTGCCAATCCATTAATAAAACAAAACATTCTGGCATGCAACAATTCCAATGTTTCACCACCAAGAGCATTATATGAGAATGCGATTAGAGATATTGATGAGGCTTCGTCTATTCCTCGCCCTATTTTGAGATTGAGAAAATGCTCTAAACAAGAAAAATGTTTTCACAGAGGTGATTCTGAAAAGTGGTGTGCAATTTCTGAACGGTCGAACTAGCGCTGACACTCCTGTATCGATAACAGAGGTCTAGTAAAAGGGCAAGCACAATAGAATACATAATCCAATTTAAGCAATCCACCTGGCCACAGAAGAGTTCTGCATTTCTTACGTACTCCACATTCCGCCTTCACCCGTTTGATCTTTTCACCGTCCCCTTGCTACAGTGTCGGAACTGATCCACCGGTCAGCATTGCATGTCTTGGCTACTGCGAAACAAATCTCCAACACTTTGGCCTTTTGTGTAATCAATATATTTCAGAGGACCAGACCCAGCAAGCACATACAAATGTTTATTTGTATACCAATTTCCAGAACCTCGTTACATCCAGGTAATCCCACAACTTATGTATGTAGGTAGCCATCTATATTTCACATTTAGGAAATATTTCTGAAAGTTCATAACTCATTTTGTCTAACAGGTAAGGAATCACGAAAGCCCTATAAAACATTTATAATGAACATGGACATACGGAAGAGGATATCGGGTGATCGCGATCTACTGGTTGTCACCTTTGAGTGATCCCTCCTTGTGTTTAACGATCACTTTTACATTCTAGTTTTAACTCTCTCCTACAAAAGACTGGCTGTTAAATGGAGCTCAGTACAGTAAAACAATTTAGCACTCATGTTTATGGCAGGCTTGTCAGAAGACAAATGATATTCCGGGGCTATCTGGTATTATTTTGAGAAAATAATGGTTAAAACAGTCGGATATATGACAACAGCAAAACTTCGCACCAATGCAAAAAGATTGGCGAAATATGAATGGTCTGCCAGGGAATTTTGGCAGATGAAAAAAAGGATTGTCCCATTTACTAACTACACGCCACTGTACAGGTACAAAAGAAATAGCATTAAATGTGGCAAGGAGAAATGATTTTTAACAAAAACTTCTTTACAGAAGAAGAATGGATTTCAATGGAGGTCATGGAAAGAGAGAAAACAAACCTCAAGGCAAAATAAAATACCAAAAACATTCTGGGCACTAATATTTCTGCCAATTACTAGGCTTTGCCATTTTAACACACTTTATAATAACGGAAAAACTATTTCACCCCAGAAAATGATAGGGAAAGAAGAAAATATAACTAAGAATAGCGATGACAGGGGTTCCCTATTGACTTTAGCTTATCTGGTGGAAATGGCTAACAGGAGCCTGAAGGAAGAACAAAGCCACAGGAACACACGCAGTGCCACTGGATGAGATTTTTATTCTTCGAACCTCAACCATTGGTCATGGCTTCTACAACAAGTTATTTAATGTTGTTCTCAACACAGGAAGACTCCAACATCATAGCAATCTGCCACAACAATTTTGTTGCACAAAAAAAGTAGAAAAAGTGACCCTGTAAATTACAGACCCATCTCTCTACTAGATAGGGCTGGAAAAGATGTATGGGAGAGTGATATTTACCCACTTAAAGAGCTGGGTATTAGCAGGGAGACTTACAGGTGCACAGGCTAGTTGTAGGGAAGGCTTGAGTTCTATTAACCAGGCAACGCAAATTTATATGATCTGCATAAAGTGTGTAGTTATCAAGAAGATGCCACCCTATTTGACTATTATTGATCTTAAGTTTGCATTTGACCTGACCAGTAGGGATAATCATGGGTAGCAATAGAGGGTATAGGGGCAGAGAATACATCACTGAGGGTACTGAAATGTATATACAAGGGTACTAATGCTAGAGTGCGCTATTACGAGATTGGGGCGAGCTCAAGTAGTTCCCTAATTTTATCTGGAATTCATCAGGTTTGGGACGTATTCTCCCTACTGCTCACTTTGTTCATAAAATAAATAGTTTATTCGAAGTCACTAGAGACTGGTGTGCAAAACTGTAATCTAAAGATACCCATATTGCTAGTTGCACATGATGCTGTTCTCTTCTCCTACACTGTTGTAATACAGTTTTCGCACTAAATAGTGGGAAAACAAAATCCATGACTATGATAAATGCATAGCTCCCCACTGGACCATTGGAGAGTGTGAGACACTTATTATCTGGTTGTACATTTTAGCAACAAATTGGATTGGACAACTCATAATAATAATAAATCTGCTAGCATAGTTGCCAGGCAGTTAATGCAATATTACGAAGCAAACATAGATATGGTAGTCAATCAATAACAACTACATTGCAGATCTAAAGGCAAAAAAAGCAGTAGCTGCTACAATTTATGGGGCAGGGCTATGGACCAAGGAAATACAAAAAAAGATCAAAGCTTTAAAAATAATTTCCGAAGATCTTTGTAAAGATTAGGACAAGGAACACCACAAAGTGCACACTATCTGGAGCTGGGGATAAATTCAATTTCCGATACAATAGCTTTCCTCCAGATTCTACACTGGGCGAGATTGAAAAGGAACGGGCATGCAAACAATTACATAAAATCAATGGGGAGGAATAGGCAGATGTTTACGGTGCCTTGCACATGTGAGGCCTAAAGGCGAAATTGAGTAGAGATGTCTTGTGGTGTATCCACCCCTCCTCTTCTTGGATGTGACCCATCAGTACTGTTGAAGGAGATGGACGGAGCATGAGAACCACAAATAATATTAGGTCAGCCCATTTTTGCCCATTACTGGCAGACTACTTATGCTTTAGAGAATACCAAGGGGCATTATTTGGACTGTATTCATTCTGAGGTACGACTCTCAGGGACCGATTCACAGAACTAACTTAAGACAAAATCCTAAATTTACTACCATTTTGGTATTCCCAGAAGGCACTTACTCATTTTGGTATTCACAGAAGGCACTTACTCATTTCGGTATTCACAGAAGTTTTTTCTCAGTTTAGGAGTCCTAAAGTTAGGAGTCCTAACTTTACTACTCCTAAACTGAGAAAAATCCTAACTTTAAGACTTTCGGTATTCACAGAAGGCATTTAGGAATCCTGAAGTTAGGAGTCCTAACTTTACTACTCCTAAACTGAGTCAAAATCCTAACTTTAAGACTTTCGGTATTCACAGAAGGCATTTAGGAGTCCTAAAGTTAGGACTACTAACTTCTGTGAATACCAAAATGAGTAAGTGCCTTCTGTGAATACCCAAATGAGCAAGTGCCTTCTGTGAATACCAAAATGGTAGTAAGTTTGGGATTTTGTCTTCCGTTAGTTCTGTGAATCGGGTCCTCAATCTACCTTAAGTTCCATCTACGTGTGCCCTATGACCAATAAATACCAAGCAAAAGGGAACAAGGCCCCTCACAATACTCATAGATGTGAAAGCAAATTGGGGAGGGAGGACAAAATTATGCACTTTCTGCTGTTTATTGCCAAAACTCTAGGACCTCAGAGAAAGTCACAGTTTTCTCTTTAAATACTAGCAAATAACCAAAAGTGTTTATGCAGTGAATTTTTGTTATAAAACGACTGATCTCTACATGTGTAATGCAGTTGCAGCATGTGTGTGAAACACATGGTATATACAGCGGTCGAAGATAGTTAAAAAAAAAGTATACGAACTGTGATGCTGCATGCAATGGGGGCTACGAGTGAGCATGGGGGCAGGGTCAAAGATATTGCTAAATCTGTAACCGTTATTGGTTTTTCACCTTCAGGTAACTATATAGAAAATATTGCCCATTTAGAAGAAAAATTAATTCAGGTTAAGTTATGCAGTGGGAAATGCACTAGTGTATATTATGATACCTCTATTAATTAATGCACTGCAGAGGTCTGTATGGGTAACCAGAGAGTTACAGAATTGAAACCTGGTTGGAGCAGTAGAGTATAGTGACTTGTATGTTTAGTGCTACGAGGTCCCAGTCAGTAACAAAAAGCACTGTGAATATGTAAGTCACTATTTGAAACTTGCATTACACACAGTATTAGACAGACTGCTATAAAATGCGGAAAACACATTTATGATAAAAAAAGTGCTTCAAAAAAATTGTTTTTTTATAAATACCCAGACTGTGAGTACTGCAAGCTTTTTATAACCATCCTTTAAAAGAATACACTTACCAGCTCAGCTGGAAACTCCCTTTTCAATGCCTCTCAAAAAGAATAAATCTGTGTCATTAGGAAGCTTTAAGTGATCAATAAAACTGAATTCCGGCTCCAAGCACCCTTTACATTTGCAGACTAACCAGTTGCGCACATTTACATTTCTTTCAGGCAAGCAGGGACCCTAGTAAACAGGCTTGTTTAGCAGTCTTCTCCGCCTTAGGTTTCACAGGAGTCTCCCTGTCTTATACTTCAGCTGAAGCATTTCAACAGTCGGAATTAACTTTCCAGGGACAGTTGTCTTTTCACAAAAAGTAGGCAAACAGTTTTTTTTATATTAAAAAAAGTATGTGCTCGTCATGCCCCTCAGAGCCCGCCAACTTAGAACATTGAGTATATAAGACAAAAGGATTTCAGTCCTTGGGTTGATGCTCACCTCTATTAGTGCGGGTTGGGAGCTCCTTTTAATCAGTGTTTGATGTAATATGGAACTTTTTTCTTCTTTTTTGGTCAGATTGTATTAATGTATTTATAGTGTGTGCTTGCATGTAACTAGATGTTAAGACATTGCTTAAGTTGTTATGGCATAAGCAGAAAACAATAAAAGAATTAGCAGTTAACAAAACATGCAATCCTCCCTAAAAGGGCCAAAAAAGGATTACCACTGTGCAAATATTCAACCCTCAGAGTTCGTGGGGTACTAAGGTAATCTACGAGAGCTTCTGTGTATCGAATAATTATCTATAAGTGTCACCACTATGTAAAAATGATCTGCCTTTTTAGGCCTGTTGGTTTTAAGGAATGCTTTTCACGATTAATAAGTCAGGTCCGTTGCCTTTGTCTTAACGTTTCCTAATTAAAAGATCGAACCTCTGTATGGATTCTGACATATAGCCTCAGTGGCTTGTCACCATAATCATTTAAGGCCTACTGCACTGAACAGAAGCTTTCAAAAGAGGAATAAAGTTCAATACAAGCATTCTTTTTCAACAGAAGGGCACATCTTCTGCCCAATCAAATGCTGTAGTTAAGGGAATAAACAGGTGGGCGGGGGTAAAGTTTTTCTTTCTGAAGTGATTCTTAAAGCTCTTCTTCTATTCGTCATGTAAGGTCCCATAACAGATGGGCTGTCAAGCCAGACCTAAACAACATTAACTAGATGCATGAAAGCTAAGCAAGTAATCTTATATTGAGTGTGTCTGAGCTGAAATTTGCACGCCTCGCTGAAGACTCCGATTCAAAGAGAAAACTGCAGAAAGGCAGTGTCGTCTTGGTTTTTGCTAATCAATGTGAATGCATTCATTGAGGTGCTCACCCACTCCCTCTTTAACGTTTGATAAGTCAGTGGGAGGAAGTCATTTAAACATTAAACTAGCCTCCACGCTTTCCTTACATTTAACTTAGTTCTTTCTCTTTAAGACATTGTTCATACTTATATCGTATTTTCCTGAATTATCATGCGTAACTTGTGTCTTCAGGGCATGGTTTATTAATTTAGGGCATGAAATAATTTAACACACAGCATTCTACTTTGGTGGTAAAAATCAGAGAGGATATATTCATCCAGTAGAACCAGGAGATCTTAGTTTAAACCCTGGTGTAAAGTAGGAAACCGCGACAATCCAAGATGAATTTGTTACAAGTTGAAACATCATAAACAAAAGAGAGAAAAGTGCTGATTCTGTCCTTCCACCTCAGCAACTTCCAATGTTCTCTCAGAGGCAAAGCTTTAGAACACGAGTAACAGAAGCTGAAGAATGGAAGAAGAAATACAAAAGTAAACACCTATTAACACAATGAGCTACATATAATTATAGAAAGTATGCAATGTAAATATAATAAGGCTCCCAGTTTTCCGTTTTCTACTGATGATCAGATAAATATAGACAGAAAAACAAATGTGTTACCTGTCTGTATTTATTTTTAAAAGCGGAAAAATATGGAAACTTGTGCTTCTTTATGCAACTCTCCGTAATTTCAAGGAGAACAGCCGAGATAGACAGCAGCGGGAAGTTAAAAACAGTTTGAGTTTTCCCTAAATGCAGGCGTATGTTAACATATATTTGTATTATAATGCTAATATTTGCCTGTAGGTGTAGTGTTTTGCTACATTTAGCAGCTTAATTTGCTAAAACGCGACAGGCAGCAAAGTATGAGAGCATGTTTATCAGTTCAATAAATGTGGAAATATACAGATTCCATATAGTCGCAAAATACAAAATAAATATGGATAGATACCAAAAAGATTGCCAAAAAATAAATATGGATAAATACAGACGAAAATTTAAAAAAATTAAAATACCATAAAACCGGAAGCCCTAAATATAATATGATAATAATAATGTGACGCATGGCATATACACTATAGCACAACAAAAGGCTTCACCAACAAATCCCCAGCCAAAATGTGTGATCTTATGCAAATCGCTTTACTTTCCTAAAAATTGAGTATAACATCTGACACCACTTGGTAGAAATTCAGTTCTGAGCGTGTGCTATATAAAACACAGTGTAGGTTTGGTTTTATACCTAGAGTTGCTCAACAGAGAACAATGTTGCACAGATAATCTATACAGGGCATGACATACTAGCTTCTCCTCGTTCACTCATGATAGCAATGTTGTATGGGCACATGAGGTGAGGAAAAGCTGTTTTAAAAATATTGCGTTCAACAGGTGTCAGTGCAGTAACGTAGTTAATGTACTGCAATGAAACACAAATGTTCTGGCAAGATACAGACCCCCCCCCCCCTCTTGCACGGTTAAGCTCAGGTTTCGCTCAACCCCCCCCCCCCCTCCTCCCCCCCCTCCCCCCCCCACACACACACACACACATTCCCTGGTTTTCCCACCCCTTATTAAAAATATGCACGTTACCAGCAACGGAATATAACCGAGGATCATAGCATCAGAAACGAATTTTCCAATTTACATAACTGATCAAAATGACTGGGAGTGTTTTTAAGCAGTTCGCTTTTTTTCCTCAAAAAAAGGCCATTATGTGGCTTGTGTATATTCCGCTCGTGACGTCAGACAGAATGCCGGATTCACGTAGAATGACCTCCTACCTCTGCCATCCAAGTATTCCAACGAGCACAGACCAACACACAATTTACGTTTAAAAACCTTTCTGGGCAGTTCGGCGGCTCGCATCTGAACCATACCACTTAAGCCGAAGGGTTGATGCTTTCCAGATAGCACTATTATTTGCTAATTACATAACTCCAGACTGCCACTTTTTATGGCAAAAATAATTAAAACAACGTTTTTGAAAGTCAGAGGGCGGGGGAAGGTTATACTACATGTTGAAAAGGATTCTGTTGGTTGCTCTCTCCTGGCGATTGTAGGTGTAGCCAATGGGACTGTCCAGAAGGAGAGGAGATTCTACATTCTAACAGAACAGGTGTGTATAATGAACAACCAACCGTAATCATGTAGGCGAGGTCTCACAAAAATATGGCTCGTGTGCCATGCAGCCTGACCACATCCAGGCGTCACTGTTGCTCTGATTTGATATCAGTTGATTTGCAGCTGGTGCAATCTGAAGCGATCTCTCACGCGAAATTGTTTCCCTCAACCGACAAACAAAGCAGTAAGCATGGGCGGAAAATCCGTTTCGCTCGCGGATTTTGCGGATTTTCGGGAAATTCGCAATCCGCGAGATTCGCGAATCTCCCGCAAAATCCGCAAATCCGCGAGCAGCGGATTTTGCTCGCACTGCTCGCACTGTTCGCGTGAGTTCGCGGCTTCCCAGTACAACTTCGCGCCCCGCGAATAAGTGCTAAATTGCAGAAATACGATCTTAGCAAAACTGAAACTACTTACCAGGTTCAAAAGTTCAGGCTCATCATTAGTAGCCATTTCCTGTAGTGCTTCCTGAGGGGCCCCTCCAGAGTTCAGTTGCCAGTTGCAACTATTATGTGACCCTGCTCTGAACCTCAGAATAGTTACACATATGCCACAAAGGTCCTGAATTACAGCTAAGGGAGACAAGCAGGAGCCAGGCTGGAAGTTAAAATCCATTAATCAGCCCCTAATTCATTATTGTCAGTTGGGGCAGGGCAGGTGTTGTAACTAATTTTGCAACAATGAAAGCACTTAGCAAGTGCAAAAGATCACTAATCAGGGCGCACTAAGGAAGCAGGTGCCAGCTAAAAAAATATTCTGTGACACATTAATCAGCCCCAAATTAATTCAGGTCACTTGAGGCAGGGAAGGTGTGCTTTGCCGAAAATAATGTACACTGGACAACCAGAGGGTGTGGTGATGAAACAGAGGGTGGCATGGGTGGGCCAGAGGGTGGCATGAGTAGTCAGAGAGTGGCAGTGGTGACAGAGAGTGGCAGTGATGAAGAAGAGTGTCCCAAACAGGCTGGACACGTAGAAACAACAAGTTCGCAAAACTTGCGACCCGACAGGTAAGTTCGCAAATTGCGAAATTGTAAAAACCCTCGCGAACTGGCAGAAACACGGGCGAACACAAAAAAAAAAAAATCCGCAAATTCGTGGGAATTCGCGGATTTTGCGGATTGCGAGTTCGCAAATCCGCAAAATTCGCGAACGCGAGATTCGCAAAATTCGCCCATGCTTACAAAGCAGCTGCTACTCCAGGGGCCCGTGGAGACGCTATATCTGGAAGTGTAGGAAATGAGCGCCTCTCACTACAGCTGCTTGCCATTGTCGCTTCCTGTGTTATGGGCTGCTGCTGTTCCCCAGCCTCCCCACCACCGTCACGTGAGTCTCCGTCTCGGGAGAGGGCAAAGGAATGTATAGATCTGATCAATCGATCACTCACCAGGTCATCGTGGCACAACCTGAGCTGGAACCAAAATACATTTTCAGCACTACACGTAGGGCTCAAGTCCTAAATAAAACAAGTGGGGGGACTCATCAAGTTAGGCAGAATGGGTGTGACATCACTACGTGTGACATCACAGGAAGTGAGATCACGGTGCATGACATCGCAGCAAGTGACATCACAACCCATGACCTCACACGAAGTGACATCAGGTCTTTAGACCGCACATCTGTTTAGTAGGTCTATCATGAGTACATTTGAGCGCATTACAATATTTAACAAATTAGATTTTGCATTTGGGTTGTGCCAAAATATTTAAACACAGCCCAGACACAAAATCTGGGCTTCAACTTATACATTTATGTGTTTTTAAATCCTGCTACAAAGAAACTGGCAACAAGGAGAAATAGGGCAGTACATCTGGTCTGCTTAATTGGTTAAAATGTCTGTATTTTAAAATATGTATGGGGTTAATGACCCTGCTGCAGAGATCTTTGTGTGCCAGCTAAGTCTCAGGGAATAATAATAATGGCAAAATAACTCTGGAGGATAACGTATTTGCTGTAGAGATCTGGCTTTTGCCTAGTGCTAGTTTTGAAACAAAGCAGCATAGAGGGTTAATATGCCTCATGTAAAACCCGTTATGTCACTCGCAGATGAGAGATTTTATTTTTATGTGAATGGGTAAGTGGGTTACTCCTTTTATTCTTGCAGTTCAGAAATTGTAATCCTTTTAATTAGTATGGTGAGGTATGAAGGACATGTGGCTCCCACACCTTGTAACCCTCACTGTCTTATGGAGCACATTCTTTATATGGATGTACACACAATACGAAGCGACTTGCTCATACTCATGAACCTCGAATAGCAATAACGAAGTAACCAACCTGTTTGTTTTACTAATTTCGCACATCTTATATTTACATGGGGTATCCAAGAGAAGCTTGCTTATGTGTTTTCTAAACTTAATACGCTTGCATCTAATATGGCTGATGCTACGCGGGAATTTCTACTGCACATGCGTGACATGACGTACTCGCAGCTCTGGAGGAACCCTGTCGCATCTGCGCACTAGTGCTAAAATGGCTGTTCTGTGTTCTCACATGCGAGAGGCTTGCCCTGCTGCTTTTGCTAAGAGGTTCGTTCTGCCTAATCCTAATGCTATAGTATTATTATAAAGTAATGGGTACAGTGTAGAATTTCATCGTATACAGTATAATCATTTATTCTGTGCTCTAAAACTTTTTCTTTTTTCCATTTTATGTTACACTCTGAAACTTGGCCTGTTGTGTAATGCTGTACTCCATCTTGGTTTAAACTGAGGCTGCGCGAGAATCACCAGTCCCCGGAGCAGTGACCTTAGAACCATTGCCAAGGAGCTGACTGACTAGAAGATCGTCATGGGAAGGTGCCCAAATGAACTCTATAGAAATACATTGTATTTGTAAATAGAACATCCAGTGTTTGGAGGACTGAAGATGCCATGAGAACCTGAAATTTAATGGGCGTAAACGAAATTTGAATAAAGAGATGGAGAAAGTCTAAAATTTAGGTGGTGTGATGACCTGTCCTCCTCCTTTGTCCAATCAAAATTGGGGATCCTTACACTTGCAACATTGGGGTGTGGTACATTGACCTGAAAAACAGTATAATTAGCGTAGGTTTAGCCAGAGAAATTGTCCGACTTGTCTGAATAGCTGACCTGTCACTGACCCAACGCACTCAATAGGTGACTAAAGCAGAGAGCTGCGGAGCCCTCTGTTGGGAGGTTCGAGAACCCAGTCGGGGTTTTGGGAAGTGAAAGTGCTGGCGAAGCACTTTGTCGGAGAAAATTATAAACCAATCAGGGTTTTGGCAGATTCCTTGCAGAGAGGGAGTAGCGCAGGCGTTGCAACTGAAACTGTGGGTACATTTTACCCAAAGGTTCCACGAGATTCCAAAGAGAAACAAATGAAACAATGGAGACAGAATAACTGTAGAGGAGCCTGTGGGAGGGAAGAGGACTGAGAAAACTAAACATTTGGGGCCAGATGTAGGTAATTCCTATATACCGACTTCTAAATACCGAATTTTACCGATTCGGTATTTAAGAGTCGGCAAATAGGAAGGGGGCAGATGTAGGTAATTCTAATCTTATCTAATCGGTATGATTCAGTATTTACTGATTCGGTAAATACTGAATTGGTATTGCCCATTGATTCCTATGGGCCATGAAGCCCATAGGAATCAATGGGCAATACCGATTCGGTATTTACCGAATCGGTAAATACGGAATCCTGCAAGGGTGCAGGGGGTGTCACTTCGGTAGCTGAGGGTGTGACGTATCATCACCTGCCGCTAACATATGGAATTTCCTGTAGTATTCTAACTAGCTTATTTTACAAGAAAGGACCCTTACAATATTATTATTCTAACTCAGATGTGATATTTTCCGAACTTCCTGTACGTAGAAACCTAAACCCTGTTCACACTACTAGAGATGTAGCATGCTATATGAGTAAATATTTTCTAACCATAGGAAAAATAGATATAGCTGATGCACACAGAAATAACTTCAAATGTCTATTACACGAAAAAGAAAATATATTTCTAAATATGGTAGAGAAGAGAAGAGAGAGTTTCCATAACAAAGCAAATTACAAGAATCACAAAACCCCTAAATGGGCTGAAAGTATAGGGAGCACCTCAAATGGTGGAGCCAATGCTGCTATGTTGCTGGATTTCGAAAAGAAAGGGAAACTCTGTCTTTACAGAGAAAAGACTAGTTATTATAACAACGTATTCATTGGTTCCAGTAAATGTGAACACAATTATAAAGTAATTGGGGGTTGGGGTTTCAAAGATGGGACAGAGCCCGTGTTTCCCCGAATGTATTTTATATGTGGGAATAAGGCTTATTTCAAATTGCCAGATCATTGGTATGGAAGCTATTATTTTGGTATTGTCTTCCCAAAGATATACCATGTGGATAAAATCACTGGAAGCAATGAAGCAACTAATAGCTTAGTGCGTACTAAAAGAGAAAGTGTTGGAGAAATAGTAGATGACATATTTAGTGCAATGATACCTACAGTGGGTGTGGCTCTGAATACACACAGAATTTGCAAATTATCAACAGTAGTAGATCGGTTATCAACTGACACTGCTGGAGGTTTCCTGATGGTCAATACCGAATTGGTTGCGATCAGATCTATGGTTTTACAAAATCGACTTGCTCTTGACACATTATTAGCAAAAGAGGGCGGAGTCTGTAGAAAGTTGAAAGTGCAACATTGTTGCACTTACATTTCAGACAAAAGTGTTGAAATTAAGAAGTATGTGAAAAACATCACTAATTTGGAAAAAGAGCTTAAACCACTGGAGGTTGATAGTGCCTGGAAAAGACTGACTGATGGTCTTTCCTCTGTAGGTAGTTGGTTTTCGAATCTAGATAAAAGTCTTGTGAGTAAAATACTGATGCCAATGGCGGAAATAGGTTTAATAGTTTTAGGGATAATAATTTACTGCAAATGTCGATAACATAAGAAGTATTCTGTGAATCAGCGAGGAGTAAAAAGAAACATTGAAGAACTGGAGTTAGAAGAAATAAATAGCCAGATTTATAAAAAAAATGAAAAATTCTCATCCAAATAGAAATAATGAGAAAAAGCCGAATAGAAAGTTTGAAGAGAATGAAATGGGTGAAATGAGAAAAGTTGCTGTTTGTTTCATTAATTTATGATGATATAAAATATCATCAAAGAGGGGATTGTTTGAGCAAGGGTTCGCATACGAAGCGACTTGCTCGTACTCATGAACCTCGAATAACAGTAACGAAGTAACCAACCTGTAACCAACCTGTTTGTTTTAATAATTTCACACATCTTATATTTACATGGGGAATCCGAGAGAAGCTTGCTTATGTGTCTTTAAGCATGTGACACCCGTCTGAGGAAATAAATTTGATGTCAATTTTGAAGTATGGGCCCAAGGCGCTTATTGGTAAGATCCTAGTCGGGTGACCTGCGCGCTCTATCCGGATGGAGGGTAGCCATGAGGTATAACATAAGTAGAGGTTTATTAGTTAAGTTACAGGATGGTTGTTCATCAATTCAGCTTTTAAGAGGCCCCAACAGACGCAGCATCTTTGCTGCTCAGCCCACACTCTCTAACTGTCATTCCTCCAGTCCACCAGGCACACCAACATTCTATTCAGTCATCAGGCACTCCAACCTTCCACACACTCACACTCATGCATACTGGCTGATCAGCAGGAAATCTAAGTACAACATATCCTCTTCCCTTGAGAAAACAAAAAATAGTTACAACATTGTGAAGGTAGACACAACTATGCAGAAAAAGTATTACAACATTGCATACAGGTAAATATACATTTGGGGAAGAAGAGTATGCATTAAATGAGAACAAGGGAGAAGCATAAAGGTAAATGCGAGAAGCATACAGGTAAGTGCAAATTCCAGAAGAACCGAGGATGGAAGAATGTGTGAAGATGGGCAACAAGGAAATGTTATGTTATGTTATGTTAACATTATTTATACAGCGCACAGCTGCCCCAGCAAAGGGGCGTCCTGGCGCTTAGACAGACACTAAAACATAACACGTAGGAAGAGGAAAAAAGGAGAGACGACTACCCAAGTACAGGAAACAGGAAAGTTTTAATAGCACGCCTGAAGGCGGACAGATTATTCAAAGCTCGAATGTGCACTGGGAGTGAGTTCCACAACCCCGCCGCAAGCACTCGGTAGGAGCGCCCACCCATTCTGCTGAGTTTAAAACGGGGACAGACCGCAAGATGAAGAGCCTCCGATCTCAAGGACCTCGAAGGAATGTAGGGGATGAGCAAGTTGGCAAGTGCAGGCGGCGAGGAGAGCTTCATGATTTTAAAGGCCAGACAGAGCGATTTAAACTTAATCCTTTGTCTGACCGGCAGCCAGTGAAGGGCAGAAATAGTGCTGGAAACAGAGTAATGCCTGGGAAGACCAACAATGGCCCGCGCTGCAGCATTCTGTACCCTTTGTAGCCTAGATGCCTCAGCCTGGTTTACCCCCAACATCAGCGCACTACCGTAGTCCAGCCGAGATAGGACCGAGGCTTGGACCACGAGCTGCCGGGTGGAGGGATCAAAGAACTTGAGGACCGGTCTTAAGCCTCGCAGGATGCCGTAGCAGGTGGCTGCAACCTTCTTCGTATGGCCCGTGAAGGGGAGCGCCGGATCCAGCCAGACCCCTAAGTTCTTTACTTCGGAAGCTGGGATGGGAGTGATGCCCAATTCTGGAGGCCACCACTGATCTCCCCAGAGCTCCGCATGTTTCCCCAATACCAAGACTTCGTTTTTTTTGGCATTCAGTTGTAAGCAATTGGTTCTTAACCAATTTTCTACTGCCACAAGTCCTGCTCGGAATCTGGGGGCATCCACTTCAGGGTCTCCACTCAGTGTCACCGACAGCTGCGTATCGTCTGCATATGAGGTCATCGTCAAACCCCACTGTTTGACGATCGCAGCTAGCGGTTTCACATAAAGGTTGAACAAGGTAGGGCTCAACGAGGAGCCCTGTGGGACCCCCAGATCCAAAGGATGAAAGGTGGACTGGCAGGGTGGTATAGCCACCTTAAAGGATCGATCAGAGAGGAAAGATCGGAACCACTGAAGTGCGGTCCCTGCTACTCCAGCTTCCTCCAGGCACTGAATCAAAACACGGTGGGACACACTATCGAATGCGGCGCTCAGATCTAATAAAAGGAGCGCCGCCGTTCGCCCGGAGTCGAGCACCAAACGCATATGCTCGATCATAAAGAGCAGAGCGGTCTCGGTGCTGTGTCCCGGCCGGAAGCCATTCTGACTAGGGTCTAGTATCTGGTTACGAGCAAGGTGATCAGACAGGATGGAATTTACATGAGCTTCGGTGACTTTGGCAGTCCAAGGAAGAAGAGATATGGGGCGGTAGTTCTCAGGCAAGAGAGGATCTGCATTTGCCTTCTTCAGAACTGGGGTGACTACCGCCTGCTTCCACGAGGAAGGGACCATTCCGGTTGACAATGACAAGTTGATCAAGGTAAGTATCGGAACCCGACACAGAGGGGAAAGCGTCCTAATAAGAGCTGGCTTCAGTGGATCCAGAGGGGAGCCTGATTTAATACTGAGGCTCAGTTTGTCAAAAGCCTCCATAGACAGATCAGGCAAGGGGGTCAGAGTCTCATAGCCCAAGAGGTTAGGGCCAGCTAGCTCTGGATCAGGCAGAGA
The DNA here is from genome assembly GCF_964263255.1 of Lissotriton vulgaris. Taxonomy (NCBI): domain Eukaryota; kingdom Metazoa; phylum Chordata; class Amphibia; order Caudata; family Salamandridae; genus Lissotriton; species Lissotriton vulgaris. Next base: position 229,864 of record NW_028249984.1, read on the forward strand.
CAGGTCAAATCCTCAGTATATAGTCTGCACTTTCTCCAAAAAGAAGGATGCCAGATTCTCGCAGTGAGAGTCGGTGCAGATCTCTGCCGAAGTGGCTCTTTTATTCATAAGGTCTTTCAGGACCTTGAAAATTAATTTTGAGGGGTTGGTACTGGTTTGGAATTCCTGGGCATAGAATGCGGCACGAGTTCTGCAAATTGCCCTATGATAGATCTTAAGTTTGGCAAAATAAGAGGATTTCAGGTCGGGATCGTAAGACTTCCTCCATTCCCTCTTAGCTTTCCGGCAGATTTTTTTAAGCTCGGCAAGGGAATCGTTATACCACGGGCTGGGTACCTTAGAATGACCTTTCGACCAGCACATAGGTATAAGGGAGTCAAGGGCATCCGAAATCCATTTGCAAAACAGTTCGTAACCTCGATCCACATTCAGAAAGGGGCTCAGGGGTTTCTGCTCCAGTAACCTGTAAAACTCCTCAAGTTTAAGCTTGTGCCAATGTCTTTAAGAATCAGCCTATCCACAGATTTGAATGGCTCATCGTCAATAGGACAGAGGACTCCACCAGCAGATGGTCGGTCCAGCCAACCGAGATCGGGTTGGACACCTTCGACCTCTCAATAGTGGTAAAGAAGGGATCAAGAATGTGTCCCCCAGTATGAGTGGGAAGTGTAACTAGTTGGACAAGTTGCAGTGCTTCAAGATCCGCAAGCAAGGTGTCTATGGCTGTGGACGACATGCAGTCAAAATGAATGTTGAGGTCGCCCGTGATGTTGAAATTCGCACAGCTGGGCGCTAGAGAACTTACCATATCGGCAAGAGCGGTCTTGAAGACTGTATCATTTCCAGGAGGGCGGTAGATAAGGATACCGCTAAGCGTGAAATGATGACTAAAGGCCACTTTAAAAAGGGCACTCTCACAGGCTGGCAACCCAAGCGCTTTCCATTCAGCGGGGAAGCACGATTTTACTGCCATGGCGATGCCACCTCCTCTCGTGGTGCGATTCAATGTAAAGACCGTATATTCCGATGGAAAGGTAAGATTAAGGATAGCGGCATCCGAGTCCTGGAGCCAGGTTTCGGTAAGGAAAAAAAGTGCATAATAGAAAATAAAGATAAGGCACATCCCCTTCCCTTGGGAAAATATTGAAGAAATTTCAGAAAGTGAAAAGTGCAACAGAAAACAAATGAGGATAGGAGAGTTATCCTTTTTTCAACAATTTTAAATTCAAATACAGCATAGTAATAATGTGCAGGGTTGAGAGAAAAGTGGACACCAAGAAGGTGTAAAACCCAAACTACTCACCATTTCTACACACCATGAACTAATGAGGAAATTGTACAGGACTGGGAGAATGTAGGACACCCGCAAAGTGTAAATTCCAAGCCATTCGCCCCCTTCTGCATGCCTCATACACTGATTGTTTGGGGTACACAACCCACTGTGCATGACAAAACAAAATATGGGTACAATGCCCATTACACACAAAAAATATAATATATAGGGAACATTGCGCAATGTATAAATAAATAAGAGAAAGGGAAAACAACCCACACTGCTAGGCATATAAACTATATAGGGTATTACCAGTGTAACGGGTGTGCACAACCCACACTAACAGAAAAGCAAGAGTGTGGAAACTAGCTCCTACGCACAAATACCCTAAAGAGAAGGCCTAATAATACCTTGAAAGTATCTAGAGCAAGTATCTAGAGCAGAAAAATCGGTGAGACATATGTATAGCTTCACGCTCCCAAATAACGCGATTGTGTGGGGTAACAAAAACAACTCTTGGGCATGCCAAATTACTTTAAGGCGAAACTTGACTCTCTGCAAGATGAGAGTAATACAAATATATAGAATAGAGTACTAAATGGAACCACACCACCTTACTTTAAAGACAAACGAAGCACTGTAAAAAAACAGTACGTTCTTTCAATCCAGAGAAAAGACAAGGTGTGCTTAGTAAAGAAAAGAGTAAGGAAAATTCAGTAAGGCACTCTTCTAAACAATAGGTGAAGGTAACATGAGCTCCAAAGTAACAATGCCACCAGGCAGAAAAAAAACATGTTTGGCACAAAAACAACATAATTGAACGAGTACCATGCAAGATACTTAGCACCAAGCAACATACTTAACGAAGCAAAGGATAAGCATGTTACAGGGCATGATGACGCAAAGTGTGAGACACATAAAAACGCAGACTTGCGTGCATGCAACCATGTGTAGGTGCCAAAAGCAAGTCAGATCATTCTTTTGTTCCGGTCTAAAAATGAACGAGATTGACAGGAACAAAGTCCAATTGCTGCCCATAGATAGTAGTGCCATATATGTAGATCGGTTGTAAGCTTCCAGGGTGATTAACGATGCCTTCGTCAAGATGAACATTAAGCAAAGTCAAAAGGTTCCTGAGAGCGTGGACATCATGCTTTCATGTGGAGAAGGAATTACAATATGTCATGGTACTAAGGCATCATAGACCGGCTTACAAACAAATCTCAAAAGTCATCATGGCTCATCATGGTTCACCTCCACATGCCAGTCTGCAGCTATGAAGATGAAAGCAACACAGAGGGTGCTGTGAGTAGTTTAAACAAGTAGTAGAACTTCTACATTACCACATATAATCCAGTCACAAAGCTTGAAGGTAGCCAGGAAACAAAAATGGTGGTATGCAATTGACGCCAAGCTACGTGACTCAAGGTACGTCAAGGCAGCAGAGCGTTTATTGGCAGTCCCAAGCTGATCGACTGCAACTGCGTCAGTAAGAATCCACGGAACAGTGCTGCGAGGCTCAATGACCCAGGTGGGCGTGCAAGGAGACAAGCACAGTTTTTTTTGCTGAGGCGGCGGTTAAACTGTTAATGGGGTCAAGAAAACTGCGAGTGATAAAACCTATTAAAATACAGAAAAAAAGGCGTACCACTACAGATTAAAAGCAGTAGTGGGAATCATTATCCATGTTACAGCGGTCTAAGTGAAAATCATTGTTGCCCTCTTTAAAATGTCTAATTCATGGGTACTCACAAACTTTCTCTCGGGGGGGGCAAATTTACAGTGTGGTTTGTGTGTGGGGGGGGGGTCAGTGGGGAAAGGGGCGGGGCTAGAGCAAAAGAAACCTGTGACCATGAGCTTGATCACAGGTCCCTGCAGCGGACGCCTTCGTCCACTAAGCCACCAGATCTCTCTCTCTCTCACTCATTCCCTCCCTTTCTCTCTCTACCTCCCTCTCTCTCTCCCTCTCTCCCTCTCTCTCCCTCCCTCCCTCCCTCTCTCCGTCTCTCTGTCTCCCTCTGTCTCACTCCATCTGACTGTCTCACTCCCTCTCTTCCTCTGTCTCACTCACCCAGACTGTCTCACTCTCTCCCTCTCTGTCTCCCTCTCTCTCTGTTTCCCTCTCCCTCACTCACTCTATTCCTCTCTTTTTCCTTCCCTCTCCCTCCTTCCCTCTGTCTCCCTCTCACTCCTTCCTTCTCCCTCATTCCCTTTGTCTCCCTCTCTCTGATTCCCTCTCCCTCACTCTATTTCCCTCTCCCTCACTCTATGTCCCTCTCCCTCACTCTATGTCCCTCTCCCTCACTTGTGGTAAATATAATTTACCGTACAAGTTTTTCCATATAATTACAGACAAGTAAAAGAATAGCTCAATCAATGAGAGTCAGAGTCCGTGGTGTCTGAGTCATACGGGCTTTAATCGGGATGGCTCGAGCCATGGAAATCAATTCCATCAATACAAGGATTCGGGGGTATATGCAATGATGGCAAAAAGATGTCAACGATTTATTAACAGAACATGACATATATAGTAAAACTGTACAATGGCGATGGATACAGTAGGCGTGACAAGTGAAAAGAATATGATAAGAACACATGTGCGTAGCAAAAAGGCGTTTACAAAGGCGTGTACAGAGGTGTGTGCTGGAAACGTCACAGAAAAGTGTCATAAATGGGTGGGTGCATAGAGGATTCTGCAGAGTCAGCTGAAACCTATGACCTGGGTGCGCGCGCAGCTGGTATGACGTGTGATTTGACGTGTATCTGGGGAAAACTGAGGGCTTGACTTTAGCACTAGTAGGGGAGACAGAAGTCTGGCATGTCAGATCGACCTGTCCCTATAACATGTCTGATATCTTGTGTTTGGGGGATGTTTAATCTGAAGTAAAAGGTCTCTCGGGGAGAGGCTATTCTATACTGAATGCATATGTGTCTAAGTGCAATACGCGGGGCCATGGACCTACCCTGGTAACGGGAGCAATGAATTACATTGAAGGAGACAAGAAGGCTTGGCCCTTTGCTCTGCAGCCGGGAAGCTGTTTACCTATTTCTTTAGACTGGAATGTGTTTTCGGGGAGGCTGAACTGGCTATGCTGATAACTTGAAGGCAAAATACTGTTTTGGCAGGCAGGCCAGGCCGAGCCAGGCACCGCTTCGCTTGGCAGGAAGTAAGGCAGAGGTCAGGGATGCATCTCCATGCTGCAGCTTTCAGAGGCAGAGACAGAAGTGGTTCGAAGACAGAAATCAGGGCCTAGCTCTGCAGTGCCAGGAAAAACGTGAAAGTGCACCATGTAAAGACGTTGGCAGGGCATGGTTAGGAACTGAATTATCAATCCATTCATAGTGGATCTGATAGAGGACATGTTAACGTTGGACGCAAATGTATTTGCGTCTTCAGATTCGGTTGCGGAGGGAAGTTACATGCACTTTAAACTCGCACATGGAGACGTTGGGGTACACGTTAGGGGACATACTTGACTATAAAATTTTCAATTACCTCACACTCTATGTCCCTCTCCCTCACTCTATGTCCCTCTCCCTCACTCTATTTCCCTCTCTATTTCCCTCTCTCTCCTTCCCTCTCCCTCCTCCCCTTTGTCTCCCTCTCTTCTTCCCTCTCCCTCATTCCCTCTGTCTCCCTCTCTCTGTTTCCTTCTCCCTCTCTCTGTTTCCTTCTCCCTCACTCTATTTCCCTCTCCCTCACTCTATTTCCCTCTCCCTCACTCTATTTCCCTCTCCTTCACTCTATTTCCCTCTCCCTCACTCTATTTCCCTCTCTCTCCTTCCCTCTCCCTCCTTCCCTCTGTCTCCCTCTAGCTTCCTTCCCTCTCCCTCATTCCCTCTGTCTCCCTCTCTCTCTGTTCCCTTCTCCCTCACTCTATTTCCCTCTCCCTCACTCTATTTCCCTCTCTCTCCTTCCCTCTCCCTCCTTCCCTCTGTCTCCCTCACTCTGCACTGCTCTGCGGTCTCCCTCTCTCTCGTTCCCTCCCCCTCACTCTGAGGTCTCCCTCTCTCTGAGGTCTCCCTCTATCTCCTTCTGTCTCCCTCCCTCTGTCTCCCTCGTTCTGTCTCCCTCCCTCCCTCTCTCTCTTGTTCTCCCTCGCTTGCTCTCCCTTCCTCCCTCGCTCTCCCTCCCTTGCTCTCCCTCCCTCGCTTTCCCTCCCTCGCTCTACCTCCCTCCCTTGCTCTCCCTCCCTCGCTCCCCCTCCCTCGCTCTCCCTCCCTCATGCTCCCTCTCGCTCCCTCTCTCTCGCTCTCCCTCGCTCGCTCTCCCTCGCTCACTCTCCCTCTCTAGCGCTCCCCCTCCCTCCCTCGCTCTCCCTCCCTCGCTCTCCCTCCCTTGTGTTCCCTTTCCCTCCCTCTCTCTCGCTCTCCCTTGCTTGCTCTCCCTCCCTGCCTCTCCCTCCCTTGCTCTCCCTCGCTTGCTCTTCCTCCCTCCCTCGGTCTCCTTCCCTCCCTCTCTTTCCCTCCCTTGCTCTCCCTCGCTCCCTCGCTTGCTCTCTCTCCCTCGCTCTCCATCCCTCGCTCTCCCTCGCTTGCTATCCCTCTCTTGCTCTCCTTCCCTTGCTTGCTCCCTCACTTGCTCTCCCTCCCTCCCTCCCTCACTTGCTCTCCCTCCCTCGCTCTCCTTCACTCTCCCTCCCTCACTCTCTCTACCTCCCTCGCTATCCCTCCCTCTCTCTCCCTTGCTTGCTCTCCCTCCCTCTCCCTCCCTCCCTCACTCTCCCTCTCTCTCTCTCTCTCTCTCTCACTCTCCCTCTCCCTCCCTCAATATCCCTCCCTCAATCGCCCTCCCTCGCTCTCCCTCACTCGCTCTCCCTCCCTCCCTTCCTCGCTCTCCCTCTTTCCCTCGCTTGCTCTCGCTCCCTACCTCTCCCTCCCTCCCTCACTCTCCCTTGCTCCCTCGCTTGCTCTCCCTCCCTCGCTCTCCCTCCTCACCCTGCCTGTGTGTGCCTGGGCTGTGACACCTTCCAGGCGCGCACACACAGCCGCACCCAAGCACTTGACAGGTCTTTAAAAGACCATTGGCATGTCAATGAGGCTTTGTTCACCTCTCAGAGATCCTGCAGTCTCACTCTGACGGTGAAGGGAATGCCCGGCCCGGCCCCCACAGAGCAGCAGAGTCGCGCTCAGGTTGCAGACAGTTAAAAAAAAGAAAACTTGGGTAGGATGTCTGCAAGGTCCGCGGGCCGCCAGGGAAGGCTTGCTGGGCTGCCACTGGCCCGCGGGCCGTACTCCGAGTACCCCTGGTCTAATTCAAATAACGTGCTCTGGAAAGTACAAGAAACGTGGTCGTGGTAACTTAAACTCGCTGATATGAAAGTCACAAAACATCTCACCAGTTCCTTATTCTGACCTCTCACAAAGTGGACAACAGGAAGGAAGTAGCCGATCCAGTGTAAGGCACACACACGCACGGGGCTCATAGGACAGAAATATAATTTCACTCCTGTAGTGCTGGTAAAAGTGCAGCGTCTGTAGTGACGGTTGATGAAGGAATATGAACGCAGCTAGACTCTGTTATAAACGGATTTCAGATCCAGGTAGATCGGTCGTTAGTGATGCTGTAATGACACCAAGTTAGACAGGTGTTTGGAGAATTGCCAGATTTGAAAGCAAACAGCAAATTCATGTTGTTGCAAAGAATGTGAAGCGCCCAGGACAGGCTGTCCATATTGTGGAGGACACAGGTGGGGCTGGGATGGGCGTTCTTTTCCTTGGTATAGAAGCAGTTTCACTAAAAGTAGTTTCCATTATACGTAGTTTGTTTCCAGTTTGAAGTTTCCTCACCTCATGTAGGTTTGTAGCTAGTACCAGCAGGGTTTTTTCTTCCTGATCGTCGCCAATGTTGAAATGATGGATGATAGCCATAAGGTATAACATAAGTAGAGGTTTATTAGGTAAGTTACAGGATGGTTGTTCTTCAGTTCAGCTGTTAAGGGGCCCCACCAGGAGCAGCATCTTTGCTGCTCAGCCCACTCTCTCTGTCATTCCTCCAGTCCACCAGGCACACCAACATTCTACACAGTCATCAGGCACTCCAACATTTCACACACACGCTCATACATACTGGCTAACCAGCAGGAAATCTAAGTACAACACATTTCTCTCATAAGTAACTGTTAAGTGATGCCTGTGTTTCCCCTCCATTGATTCAAGGAGTGAGGCTCCTGATAGCTCCCAGCCAGAATACTGCAACACAAGCATTTTGCAATACAATAGGTCTCACATTTTCCTTTAGAGTTAGAGCTATTGGCATTGTAATGGAAATGTTTTATACTGATGTGTTTTGGAGTGGAGTGGATGTATGTGATGGCAATTATATGTTTTACAATGAATCTAAAAGGAAGCGCGTTGATGGTCAGATCAGGTGTATGGGGCATGTCAGCCGCTATGTGCGCCATGTAAATATGTGAACACCAGTTAAATAGACTCTCTGGTGCTGTGCATTTTCCAAGAGTGATAAAGAATCACCCGTAGTGAATATGCAAAAGTAGAAGCAAAAGGAACAACTGGCGGGCTGTGTGTTTTATAAATGAACCGCTTTGACGGCACACTCGTCTTTTGCGCTCACCAAACCTTAACCCCTTCCATGCTCATGACAAGATCAGCTCGTCATGAGGTACGTTACTCGTATGCGCATAAAGGTAGTACATGTTAGGATAATTTGTTGCCTCAAACACAGCCATTGCTTTTATACTCTTGGTAAGGGGTGAATGTTTTGATCTCGGATCTATGTTCCTTAATGTTGCCTGGTCAGCCCTGCAACCCCCTTTTATGGCTCTGTTTGTTTACATCTTCACCCAAGTCGCTTCGAAAGTCTTAATGGCATCCTTATTGAAGACACTGCTGTGCATGCCTAATGCAGCAGGTACTTGGTTTAAAAGAGTCATGGTGACCGTTGAATATGGAATGTGTAAAATGAAGAGGAAGCAGATACCTGCTGATGTCTGCACTTAGGTCTATGTTGACCCAGAGTTTATTGTGAAAACATGCATCTTATTCGCTTGATCAACAGTGAGTGCTTCCACTACCCCCATCGCCAGGGGTTAAACGATCAGTAGTACTGCATGTGTAGTTGCACTGGGTCCCACGGCCTAGCGAGCCCGCTGCACCTTAGTTATGGATCTGTTTTGCTACCAAACAAGAATATTCATACACAACACAAAACAAATAAAATATGCAAAGGGCAACTCGCTCTACTGTAGAGTCTGCCACTTGATTCCCAATTTGGGATCTGTCTATCACGACATAACATGGAAGACAAGGGGACATGGTCCTGTAGTCACACAATTGCCAAGTGTGTCATGTCACATTTCCATACTTAGATATAACCCATCTCTTTCTGGAAGGGCGAGCAATTTGTAATCCAGAGTGGCCAGACTCAACATTAGGGCGAGTAATCACTTGCAAATGTTATTTGTTTCTGCCTTTACGGTTGGTATAACAAATAAAAAGATATTAATTGCATAGGCGCCTGCTGTTTACATAAGCTGGAGCCCAGTGACTGACGAGGAGGGAGAAGGGAGGGGGGAGGGAGAGCAGAGAAAGGAGAGCGGGATGTGGACGAGCAGGGAAAGATTCACAACAATGAAACCATTAACAGCGCAGCGTTTGTGAAAGGGAGCCGTGCTGATAATGTATGTCACACGTGGAAAAAACCATAAACAAGTAGTTCCCAACAAACACAATAAGATTTAGGAGTGTTAGGAAACTGTAATTGGCCGGTGTTCCTCCTGCAAAACCGGAAATGATGTAAGGGAGCATTGACCAATAAAAAGCCACAAATTAAAGCGACTCAGCAGAGAAACAACTGCAGGCAGGAGGTTGGATTACAATCGGTAGAGTGATTACAGGAGGTCTTCCAGATGATCGACCTAAAAAGGAATGATAGGTCTCTCACTGACTTATTTACCAGTCCATGTGGTCCAAATGCCAAGAGTCGTTAGGAAATGTTTCATTCTTGTTCGCATGCAAAAGGCAAAAGAAATTCAACCCCAGTATGATTCTGCTCATACAGAACAAACATATAACTTTTTGTATTATTATTAAATGTGTGCTTTCGCACTATAAATTGATGTGCCTTAGATACAGTTTTGGATAATGTAATTCAAGGTGCCCATTGTAGATGTCACAACCTGATGCGCTCATCTCGGAATTCATGGTGCATAGAAGTCATCGAGGAGAAAAAAAAACAGCTTACACTTGTGCGCCTTCCCGTGGGAGGTGTTACTAAACACTTCCAGGAGACCCGGGTATAAATATAACATGACTATAAAGAGTCCACTTCAGACCCGGCTGCTTAATGTCGAGGCCGTTTTAAAACTGATTAGTTGCTGCCGATGTCAGCGCGAATTTGCACAGCTCGTGGTAATCTGCCCCCAGGGGAATGGGTTAATGAGAGTCTGCAAAAAGAGATCAGTAGGGGAGGTCTTAATTCACGATTTACTGAAAATTCAATTATCAAAAGTCAACAGTTTTCACTGGGCAATGTGGGGGTACTGAGAGCAGAACCGACATTTATTCTCAAACCCTTCTGCACCGAAAGGCTACTATTTGAGTGTACAGGGAAGCACATAACAGCTAGCCATGCTCTCTAGAGATAACACCAACTCCAGCTGGGCTGGTATTTCAGCTAGAAATACTACACTCCATAGAAGTCATGTTACTGCAGGATATCCTTGGTGTTCTTTCACAACACCATATGCAGAGAGAGGTCTTTGCATGTTACCCCGGGCTGTCCATCCACAGGCTTCACACTGAAGGCTAACAGGACAAGGCACAGAAGGAGGCATGTCTATTAACACACACATGTACATCTTTAACCAAAGACACTGCTGCGCTAAAACCAACTCAAGTATCAAAAAAATACTATCTGAATGTGATTCAGCATCTATTTTAACAATTCAATGACTATTCAAATGTAAGATCTTGCCAAAGAGGGAGCGATAGAGTAAGAGAACTAATTAAGTCATGATAAAACAAGAAGAAACGTATAGTGGGCAGAGGAGTCCTGTGGGTTGAGGCTTTCCCTGTTCCAGCAGCTGCGACATACTAGGGGCCCTGGACAAGAAGAAGAATAGGGGAGATTGGTGAACAGAAAGGGACATCAGCTGCAAGCTGCGATGTAAAACTCCCCTCTATCTTCAACGCATGAGTCGGCAGCAGGAGGAAGAACCGCTGCAGGGTGTGCGCATCAGCATGTTGCCTCCATTGTTCAGCTTGCCTAAGGCACGGTTGCACTTCATGGTACGGCTATGTAATAGTGTTAACAATATGCGTTTTTGTAATAAACTACTGAGCGGGACGGGCGCGGCACGGCGCTTGGGGCAACGAGTACAATGGTAATAAACTACTGAGAGGGACGAGGGTGGTACTTGGAGCTAAGAGCACAAGCAGGAAATTAAAACAAGCACAGGCAAAAGATAAAGTAGTGCATGACATTAACCTATATGGGCGATCGTGCAATAATGCATGTAACCGGGTAGTCTCCAGGGTGCGACCAAAACAGCAAAAGCAGGAACAAATGGAAGCAAATTTAACAATGAAAAGAAAGGATTTTTGAAAAGCACATGAAGTAGCTAATCAAAAGCGATGGATGTGCTCAATGCCCATACACTGGATACAGCATGTCTCGAAAGACAACAAGGCAAGACCTAAAAAAGAGCCCTAAATGCCCCTTAACTTCAGCCTCTATTATGGGCCCAGCTTGCATCAGATAAGCCCCTACACCCCATGCATGTTGCTACTCAGAACAAAAGTAGACAATGTGCAGAGGCTGCTGAAAGTGTCCTGTTGTCAGAAAACGACACAGGGACAGTTTCAGCATATTTCTGTAAATCTGGAAGAAGTAGGAAAGTTACGTGGCACTCTGCTGAAAGCGGCCAGCAGGAGGGTAGATGGCGTCTACCCTTTGAAAATACTTGAGTTGGTACTGATAGAGCGCTTACAGACCTCTAAATTGTATGTGTGCATTATACTCATGGTTCAAATGCACTCACATATATTTTATTATTTGCAGTGTTTCATGGTTATTAAAATGCATTTATTCAAATCATATAAGCATTAAAATGTTGTATGTACATTTCAGTAGGATTTGTATGTATTAGAAAGGTCTATAATTCCTGTATGTATAATGTGCAGGATAAAATTATATTCGTACAATGTAACTGTGTGTGGTTCAAGTGGCCTGCATTGTAGGCCCAAATTGCAGGTTGTTAGTTTCGATTCTCCTTGGTTGCTCAAGAAATAATTAAATGAATCCTTTTTGTATTTGAAGATAGGATGTTCTCATCCTACTGCGGGTACAGGAATTCGACCTTGTTATTCTTAGATTTAAGGAGATACCCGGAATGTCTTTGAAGAAGACTAGAAGGTGAAAAGGGAGGACGCCTTTCGTGTCTGGCTGATCTGGGAACCAAGTCTACTGGAGAGGAGCTGAACAAAACGGCTCCTGTGGAAAAGTACAGAAATTATGCATTTGAAAAGTTTATTCTGTGACGTATTGGGGGGGATGAACATTATCTTTTTGTATGATGCACAGGGACAGATTCAAGAGACTTCTGCATTTTTCGGAAGAGAAGGAGCATCTTGGAGCAAGCTCCATAGCCTTAAGCTATATGACCCATTTGACGTGAGTACTTCTTAGGAAGTCAACGCGTGCTGATATCTTTGGGGTATGATACAAGGGAGATGGGCAGGACCCTCACTGAGAGCAGTGTAGGGAAAGATAACTTTTGTTTTTCTTCTCAATGAAAAGAGAATTGGACTTAGCTTCTATTCTGTGTTGCATTTTGATTTTGGAGTTCATCACATTTTGCCTTTTATGCCAAATGAATTATATTCGTGGACTCGGCTCTGTATTGATTTTTATGTACCTATATACTCTGATATTGAGGTGTGTTTATATTCAATTAGTTTTGGTCTTATAATAAACCCAACAAATAAAGTCCAGAGTCTGTGGTCCTTTAACCCAGGACTAATTTGGAAGTATAACCTTGAATTGTTTTGCTCCCCTCAACCACTTTCAGCAGGCAATTAAAAGACCATGTGTAGGGTATTTAATCGAGAAGACAAGGAGTAAATTTAGCGTAATCAGTACCCACAGTGCCGCGGCCTGGGGGGCGGGCTGCATTCAATCAGCCAGTCTCACTGTCAGCCCGGCCGCAGCACAGTTTCACATGACGTAGCTGTCAAAGAGGACAACCCTGCAACAGTTCCTATTAATGAGAAAAACACCCGCAGTAGGCCTGCACTGAATGAATCAGGAGGCTGCACCTTGCATTGTTGGTTTGTAGACAATTGACGCCACCCCGGCACTATCATCAGTTTGTGCTGGGATTATAGCCAATGAATGAGTGGCGGGCAAATTAAACTTTCGCTTTCTTATTCCGCCGCAGATTGAGAGAGTGTGTGAGGTTCAGGTCCACGTGACACGTAATTGGCAATGCACTCACTGTGCACTGCTGCACTCTGTGCTAACCTAAAGAAGCCTTTACAGGGTCATTGGCGCATGTGACTGGCGCCCCCTGTTTTGCTGTCCTGCCTGCCCTCAGTAAGGGCATAACTGCTGCTTAAAGCGGGTCCGCCAGAAAACAACTTTCAAGGGGGGTCTCTAATCACTGAAAACTGCTGCCAGCCAGAGCGAGACATTGTTGAGGAGAGCTGCCTGTGACTCTAAGTGTGCTCTGAGACAGCTTTAAACTGCAGCTGGGGAATGGCAGCACTCGGGTGAGTCATGCATTCAGCCTAGGGTTGATACCTTTACAAGAGAAAACTACCAGCCATTAGTTGTTGTTTCAAGAGTCTGATAAGGCCTGGATCCTGGACGTGACTTATACTAACTGGAAAAAATATTGTATTCATTTGTAAACAGGCAATTTCTGTGTTTGTTTATTTACTTTAAGTGTTAGTCATGTATTATCCCTGGAACACATTTAAACGTGCTTTCTATTTATATTTGTTCTGTGAAGGCTACAGATAAAGAGTAAAAATATGTACCAGCTATTATTTTGCTTATTCTTGTACTGGCTGGAACATCAAAATATCAACTTTGTGTTTGTTTGATCTCTGCAGCGAGTACTTAACTGTATAATTATGATGCAATAAAGTGCAATGGTACGCGGCTTGAGACTTTTTATGATGATTGATTTACTTTTATATCTTCTTGGTACACAAATAGTTTCTTATCAGTATGTTAACCTTCAATTTCAGGAGTTTTGAAGCAGTTGAAAGATATTTTCGGGCTTCTCATTGATCAAATAGGTGTAATTTCTAATATTTCTTTCTTTCCATGCACTTCATTGCTTGGGTTTACTCGCAGAAAAATGTCACACTAGGTGTCACACATTTGGCAGTTATGTGTCACTGATGAATGCAATGAAACCATGGATAAAGTCACACAATCTGAAAACTAGCAGCTATATATATGAAGCTTTCTCACACTCATCTGCTTCCCTCACATCCCCTGAATCTGGGGCCTGGCTGCAGCGACACACAACCTCCATGCAGCACCCCTATGTAAGGGCACTAGGTTAGTGTCCTTCCATTTCTGGTGCTTTGCATGAGTTTTAAGATCTTCTTAGAGTTTCTCATTACTTCAATGGGTGTAAGTTCTGATATATGTTTTCCTCGTCTTCATTGCTTGATTTTGTCCGCTAGAAAGTGTCACTAATATTTACACTGAAATTATGAAAATGTCACATGTGAGCAATCTGCAACCTTGGCAGCTATGCATAATACAGCAGAATCCTTTTAGAAAAAACATAACAATCATAATTATTAGGATAGGACACAGTTGTATTGTGCCACAGTAACATGCAGTATGAATTTATTGTTAACTTGCACCATGTAAAGTCCTGCTACACGTGATACATTATAGAGTACTCTATTATCTTCATATCAAGCAAAGAGCTAACATGGTAAATTTGTAAGACAGATTTCTGTGGTGGATTAAAAAAACGCATCATTGGAATAAGTACACCGTAAAAACGACAGGGCATACATTTTATTCTAATCCCAAATGGAGAAAACTGGAGCAGAGAACACCGAAATTATGCGAAATTCTCACAGTTCTTTTTTAGTTTTTTTTTTCTGAGATCATTAACACAACCAGAATAACCTACTCAAACTAGCGAAATCATTGTGTAAACTGTGTTAGGCTGTGATATGTCCTGACACCTACAGACCTAATCTGGTGATTCTGAAAGCGCTCTGACATTGCGGGTGTATTTTTTGAAGAATAAAACGAGATGCCACTATTTTTTTTTTGCTTTTTAAAACTCTTTATTCAAGACCGATCAAAGCATTGTATATCATTTACAAAATAACGTAAGCATCTATCAGTACGTTTTTACATTTCTCCCCAAACTTGTAAGACTAGCAACTGTCCTTGTTAACATTAATGTGAACTTCATTTCCACCCGTGGGGGGAATCAACAATTCTCTGCAGTCTCGTCATACAACAACAACAACAAAAGACAAACAGTTCCCCCTCTCACCCATCCTCAACATCCCACCCACGTTCCCTCCCGTCTCCTAGTCGCATTAGGAATCCTCTGTGTGCTTTCTCCCAGCTATTATTGTAAAGACATATACTGTTGTGCAATCAAGTCAAGTTTTGCGTGCGGTGTTTTAGGCTCTCGTGTTGCCCAACCATGCTACCACTCACTCTGTCTAGACCCTACCCTCGATTATCCTGCGATGGCACCAGGTCCATCCCATCCAGGGCCATCAACATAACCTCCCACTCCTGCGCTATAGGGTACTTCCTCCGACCTTTCTCCTCCTCCCTTCTCAGCGTCGTTCCTTCTGCTCTACCCCACTTTACCAGTTCCGTCTGGCATACAGCCGAACCCAGGTGGTCTGGGGGATTTCCACCTCATTGTCAGAGCCCTGACTGCTAACAAAAGGGCCAGATCCAAGAATCTCAATTTGGCCTTTAGCGCCTTGGACCTTATACGGAACCCTACCAGGCAGTATAGAATCTCTTCAGGTACAGGCAGGTTAGTTGTATTTCTCAGTACCTGGCATATCTCCACCCAATATCCTCGTAGACATGGACAGGACCAGAGCATGTGCAGGAACCCAGCCTCTCCCACTCCGCATCAGGGGCAGCAATGGAGGGAGTCCGGGAACATTCTGTGTAGCCTCTGAGGGGTCAGGTACGCCCTATGTAGTTCCATCGTTTGTATAAATCTGAATTTCACATTCTGCGATACCCTACTGGGATGCTCCCTAATAATCTGCCATGCCTTGTCCGTGAGTATTATGTCTGCGTCCTGAGCCCAAGTATCCCGAAGCATATCCAGCGGGATCGCTGAGTGTGACCTGACCCCTGCATACAACCAACGTACTAAGTGTCCACCCGCCCCCATATAATAAATCAAGTAGACCATTTCATGTTCCGCAGGTTGGGTTTGTTGTGGTGCCCAGGTGTTTCGAATGTAGTGCGAGACCGTGGCATGTAGCAAATACAATCTAGGGGGAGTGCTTGTAATTTGTACAAAGGACTCATGATCTAGCAGATTATCATCACCAAAAAGGGCTTCCACCTCCACGACCCCCTCCTCCGTCCAGGGGTGCAGCACGTCTCGCGTTAGCCTGCCATGATGCGTCGGGATACCTAATAAGAGAATGTTCATCGCATATGGCTTTACCGATGAGGTGTAGGACAATGCTCGTTTCCAGCACAATAAGGCCGTGTGCAGGAGCGGGTGACAATCCGGAGGAAGCTGCCTCTGTGGTAGCAACAGAGAGTGAAGCTCAACCCGTGCCAGTCGCTCAGGTGTGTCATCGATCTCATGGAGGTTCCTACCGGCCACCCATTGTGAGAGCCACTGGAGTTGACTGGCATGGTAATAGCCCCGAAAATCTGGGACTCCCAGGCCCCCCGAGTCGGTCCCCAGCTGAAGCTTGCGAAGGCTAATGCGTCTCCGACCATTACCCCAGATCAGAGTAGTTAGAATGGTGTTGTGTGGTAAACACTTGTTGGGGACAGTCACAGGTAAGTTTACAAAATAATACAAGAGGCGGGGGAGCATAACCATCTTAGAGATTGCGACGCGGTCCAGAATGGGCAGGGAGATCCAAAAGCCCATGCTGCCCCGGAGCCGGGTAATGGCACGTTTAATATTACCATCAATTTGGTCGTCTGGTGATCTATATACCTGGATCCCCAGATATTTGAACGTGGTCTGTGCGACCGGTATCTCGTGCGTCCCAAAGCGGAGGGAGGCGGGGTGTAGTGCTTCCTTGAAATAAAAGCCCGTCGATTTTGCTGGGTTGATGGCCAGGCCCGATACTTCCTCAAAGCGGCAAAAAATATCATAGAGAGCAGTGTGATCCGCTTCACGAGTTGCCACTAATTAAGGACATTATCAGAATCGTGTCCACTTTGTAAGAGTGTTAAGTAAAGGTGGGAGTGGGCCTGATCATGACCATGAACAGATTCGATCTGAGGATTATGTCAGGTGAGTGACAGTTTTATCAATGATCTTGGTATTAAATCTAGACATTATCTATTGCTGTGAGGGAGTCTGGGCGTTATCGGTTATGTGAGGTCATGGCACTAATTGCTCTGGATAAGTATAGGCAATATAAGGAGCCAAGGGAATTTTAGTGTCTTATATTTCCTGGTCTAAGAGTTGTCTTCAGGGTTATCTTTCTCCGCCAGATTTGTCTGAGATCCACTTCCCTGAAGTCCCCCTATTCACTGCCTCTGTGTGACACAAGGCATTTTTTCCTTGAGAATATATGTCCCGCCTGCTTTTCAGGGAAGGATGGGCTTGAGTAGGCGGCCAGACCAAAGAGTCAGAAAGACAGATAATCAGACAGGTAGGTATGACCAAGGAAGACCTTACTCTGCTGCATATTACCAATTCAGGATGTCTCTGCTGTCGGTGACACATGAGAGGAAGCTCTGCTGTTTGCACTGAATGAAAAATCTGCCAGTAGAGCAAAGCAGAAAACAGCCAAACATGAAAGATTAATCAGCTGTCTGTGCCATGTGAGATATAGCTCTGTTGCCTGCCTTGAGTGAAATGTAAAACAACAAAGGGGATGAGTGGAATACTTGTAAAAAGCCTCAATCCTCCATGCACATTCAAGTATAGTCTTAGACAAAGATGAAAGGGGAGTTTGATGTGTTGTGGCATACGTCCTACCTAAACTTAATCCTATATCTAAAGGTGTGACTTTTGGAATAGTTCCCACACCTACATTAGGGGAAAGAAAAGACATGAGAATTGGCTTAATAGAACATTACCTAAGGCTCACCACTTTTTTCACAAAAACAGTTACAGAAATTCATGTAACTACTTACCATAAACCATTTACTAAACATTTAAAAGTGACCTACACACAAATACAGATCTGATTCTTACACTGTATGATCACACTCCCCCATTTCAAGATGGCCACCATGTCGAACAGCAGATTGGGTGGAAGCACACTCATGGTTTACGTGTGATGGGGAAAACAGGTAAATTGTCTATTTGGCAAGTAAATAAAATACATGCCCAACAGCGTATTTCAACACTCCTCCGGAAGCAGATATGGACGAGGGCACAATGTCACAATACAGCAAGTCAAGAACTACCCTCCAATATTCAGGTAAACTACATGATCATTTGATTTTTATCCACATAGTATCTCCCAATGCGTAACTTTTTACGCTAATAAGATGGGTGTGGAGTTCTCACATCCCATGGTGGGACAGGTACGGTCTCAAGGGGGTAAGGACTATGAGCCCATAGCTTCAGGTCCACTTCAATGTATAATACTATAGCCTCACATTATGAGCCAGAGCACATAGGAGAACCAATAATATTTTGCAGTGTTCATCTAATCATTGCATGTTGTATCGAATGAATTTGCTCATGCTCAATGACGTAATGGTGGTTTGGAATAGTTGTGCAAAGTCGGTCAGCAAACAACAATTTTATCTCCTACTGCCACAGGTAGAGATACTGGATCACACGAGTTTGCTTATGTGCGGAACACTCAGCAGGTAATTGCTCCCATGATTTCACAATTACCTGGAGGAAAACTTAAGTTAAGGTTACCGCCCTAGATAGGAGGGTATTCTAGTGTTGGTCCTGAAGAAACACCACTTGACCTGGATAGACGCTAGGCATGAAACATGTAGACCAGTTAATAAGATAAAGAAACAACAAAGAGTCAATTGGTCCCTTTTTTGTTTTTTAATCTTGCCAGAGATCATCTAACAGTAATTAAAAGGAGAGTCAGTGTGGTCTCTACAAGCAATTTTATATTTACCATACCAACTATAATCTCCATCTCACTTTCAATCAAAAAGGGCAGGATAAAGATCTCCACCAAAGTGCCGCCATATGTAAGGCCCGCTGGGCATTGTACCACACACCTACATGGAGCAGGGCCCAATAAGGAAGCATGTCCCCTACTTGGGTGAGTGTTCTTGCATTCTGAATAAAGTAATCCCAGTAGCATTGGAATAAGAAACAAAAGATGAAGTTCATATGCCCAATGTAGGAGAGGGAACTATTGGGAACGTATCATTTTGGATATAGCACACTTCGGTACACCCAGGTGTTTACCGTGGTCACACTGTGCCATAGGACTCACCCAATAATGCCAAAACCAGTCTGATGTTGCTTGCTTTTTTCCTTGCGTACAGGGAAATGAGCCCAGCAGTTCGGGCTGCCCTGTTCCTACAGGAGAAGGATTGAGTCTGATATGCACAAGGCTGGTCTCTGTCTGGAGTGGCAGAGTGGGAAAATACTATATAGTGGATTGCAGTACAGAGTAAGTATCAGTGACAGATTAATTACAAATTGCATCCATCACTTTTATGTCTAAGTGAGATGCACTAGATGTGACAGGTGTGCCCAAGCGTGGGTCCTGGGCTCACTATGATACACGATCAAAGCTGCAACTCACTAATGGGGTTGCTTGTGCTCCCAACCAAAAGGTTCACGTCAGTCTGACTACTCCTACTGGAGCAAAGAGAGGTATGACTTGCAAATAGCAAGCCACTGCCTACAGTATTATAGAGGGCAACAATGATGCAATGGACTGTGCATTGTGTATTAACCTGTTGCTGAGATTAACACAATCATTCCAGCCATCACATTGTTGTTTTTCTAACTGAGGGAGTACTAAGTCAGCTATGCATGACATAGGTCTGCTGTTAGTGAGAGAAGCAACTAACAGCAAGGTGATGAAAACAATGCCCGACTATTTAGCTACTAGCGATTGCACAGGGCTGCACCTAGTCAGTGATTTTCAGATGACTATGCCACTCTAAACTAAAACCTACCATAGGCAAATCAGTCTGAGTCTTGCTCCAACAGGAAGAATGCAGTCAAAAGTACCAGGCCAGATCGCCTCCAGACTGGAATACAAGCACTCCCAGAACTGTTTCGGCCTACTAGGGCCTTGTCATTGGATACAGCTTGAGCCCTGTGGCACAGTGAGCACTGGACCCACATACCCGACTGGTATGCTGCAGATCCTGTCACTTTCCTGGGAAATTTGCTGCAAGGTGCACCCTCTAAATACTTGACAGATGTGCTTCTCTTTTTGCCGTCAATTAGCAGAAATTCTGGTAAACCACTTTTTTGGGTCACAATGTAATTTCTAGTTGCCCCACGGCTTCCCATGCCACATCGCTCTCTGTTTGGCAGTCATCCTGCGCCATCCGGATCCTCATTTTTCTGTTTTAAATCTCGCAGTGTAAACACCTGCAATTTTTGGTAGATCATTTAAAAACAAATTGTAAATGCTATTTAGTTTTTCATTGATGCAGCCTGGCATATAATAGCACTTTATCTAGCACTGTTCTCTTTTTAGATTTATATATTGTCTGATGCACTAAACACAAAACAGACGAGATGTGTTTTTAATAAAAGTTGAAACTTTGCACTTTAACAAAGGGTCAAACTAAAACCAGAGGAACTACAAGAAGCATTCGAAAGCTCTGGGACTAGTAAATCTAATTTGAGAAAGTGAAAATGCAGCAGTGCCAACACCCTTTCGAGAACATCATAACTATAAGATTGTGTAAATTCACATGGACGCAACCTGCATCCATGTGAGCTAGAGTTCAACATTCAGCTAGAGTATGGCACTGACTCTTCTTAAGACACAAAGCTTTTCTTGCATAAGCCTTTAACACCCAAGTCATGTACAAAACATGAAAATCTTAAGCATGCCTCCAGGGGAGGATTATTTTCAAATAAAGAGCATGTCACCAGATAAAAAAAACAACAGTTAAAGTTAGAAAACATTATCTGACTAATAGAACCTGGCTTGAGATCAAAGGAACTTGTATGTGTAGCGTAAGAGAACTGAGAAGGCGTATGGTACAATCCTAATGAACACAACATAATACAGGAGGCACACCTAACATCCTTATACCGACATATGGCTGGCTATACTGGAATCATGAAATTTCAAAAACGATATCATTTTAAATGTATTACACCTCAGACACCTTAGTACATGCAGTTACTCTAATGAAATAAAGTCCATAAATCAATTAGTCTCAGCTTTTTATTTTCCAGACTTTTTCTTTAGTAAGTGTCGGTGCCTAATTTGTTTCGATGGTTGCAGGTGGAGCCCACCTGCACTCATTTTTGGGGCTGGCACGTTTTTCCTCATCAGCCTTTCACTGAGACCAAAAGAGAGAAAAGCACTAAAACGGTGGGGGGGCTGTAAAAAAGGGACCAAAAGAATGCAAGGGTGAAAACGAACCTGTAGGACTGCGATAAAGGGGCAGTGAGTATCTAGCGGTGAGAGAAATAGGCATATGATGGACTCAAGCTTGTGTACGGTTGATATTCGGTACCCCTGAAATTCTTACCAATGGCTGCAGGCTTCTGACCAAAACTTTGAGCCCAGCACTTATTGTGTTACATATTAAGCTGGTTTGATTTCCATATCCAATGTAATACTGTTCCAAACTAATCACATATGGTCAGCCAACCAGCACATGTTTCATAAACATCACCTTTATCTTTCTGGCAAATCACACTTACCTTTGAGCCACTAAGCAAAGTTATACAGGGTACATTAATTCCACAGGCCCTAACAATGCTGATTGGGGCAGAATGAACTTTTTTGCTATTGGTCAAACTTGTTTTATGTTTAGTGAAATGTTTTCAATATATGTGGGACTCTGGGCTGTGGATTGTATTGGGTTTGGATGGGAAGAAATGTTTATGTTTATATAGTTTTAATTGTATAATTTATAAGTATGCATGGTTAATGATCCAACCATGTATTACTTTTTAGGTCGCTAAAACTGTCTGCTTTTTTAGGACTTGGAAACGAGTGTACTATTTCTATAAGATGATATTTCTTGGAAATAAAGTGCTTCTTAATCTGAATCAATTCACACTCAAATACTCACTGTCCACCTAAATCACATCTTTTTGTTCTAGCTCTGAGTTGTAATTTCAAGGCAGCTGTCTAATCTTCTCTCGTGCGTTTTAGGAGATGGTCTTTGCCCTTAACACCTGGTCTCTTTAGGAAGCAAAGCCCAAAAGAGCGAGAGAGGAGTGAGAATGAGTGATTCTGTTTTTAAAATGTTGTGAGGACCAGAAAGGTTCTCACAAAACTGCTAAATTCAGACAAGTACTAACTCTGCAAGGACAACCAGGCTGTGGGGTCCCTGAAGACTGTTAAGGGACATTTGTGTGATTGCATCGAAAAATTTAACGCAATCTTATATTAGCTTCAGTCTGCTGTATAACAACCCCAGCGTCAAAAGAAGAATGGGCAATTGCGAATACACACTCCATTAATAGCAATGGATGGTCCTCATATAAATATGCATGCAATGTTATGTTATGTTATGTTATTTTGTGTCTTTTATAGCGCTCGGCTACTCAAAGGAGTGTCCCGGCGCTTTATTGACAACCTAAAAAGACGAACACAACACAACAGATTAAAAGAAAGCAGGGTCAACAGAACACGAGAATCTAAGAAGCAAAAAGCCAGGTTTTCAGGCCCTTCCTAAAAGACAGCAGATTTGAGGTGCTACGTAACGTCAGGGGCAAAGAGTTCCAGAGCTGAGGGGCCCGGAGCATGAAAGAACGACTTCCCATACGAGCCCTCCTCACACGAGGGACAATGGCAAGGAACTTCGACTCTGACCTCAGAGATCGGGAAGGACGATAAGAAACGAGCCTCTTCTGAAGGTATTTAGCCCCTGTGGCATAGAAGGCCTTGTGAGCAAGGGTTAGAGCTTTAAAAGCTATCCGCTGTCAGATAGGCAGCCAGTGAAGCGACTGCAACAAGCCAGAGACTTTGACTCGCCTATGCAGGCCAAAAATGGCACGTGCTGCCGCATTCTGGACCACCTGCATCCGTTGCAGGAGATATTCGGGCAGGCCAAGATATAGGACGTTAGAGTAGTCCAGTCTTGAACCGATCAAGGCCTGTACCGTAATCCTCCTGTGGTCCTCAGAGAGCAAAGGAAAAAACTTCCGAAGCATGGGGAGAAGACCAAAGCAGGTGCCAGTGAGGGCGAGGATCTGAGATCTTAAAGTCAGACCGTTGTCAATTTTAACCCCCAGATTCTTAGCTGACTGAGACGACCGCCCCGGAGGAGACATATCAGCAGGCCACCATACCTGCCAGTCCGGATCGGATTGACAACCGAAGAAGACCACCTCCGATTTATCTGAGTTGCACTTGAGGCTGTTCAGTTGGAGCCATTTAAAAACAGCCCCAAGGCACTCGCGGATACTCTCTCCATCGAAATCCTCTCCTTTCCGACAGGTAAAGAGCAGCTGGGTGTCATCCGCGTAGGATACGATCTGGGCCCCGAAGGACTCGGCCAGAGCCGCCAGAGGGGTCATAAAGATGTTAAAAAGAGTCGGGCTCAATACAGAGCCCTGCGGGACTCCGACTCCCAATGGCGGGATCTCAGCAGAGCTAGAGGAGGCCCAGACCGTCTGTCGGCGGCCGGCCAGAAAAGATGTGAACCAGCTGAGCACCGTCCCCCTCAGACCGATCTCATGAAGTCTGATGAGCAGATCCTCATGGGGGACGGTGTCGAAGGCCGCCGACAGGTCGAGCATGATCAGCATGGCTCTCCCACCCGAGTCTAGCGTCTCCTTGATGGCCTCAGACACCTCCAGCAGCGCCGTCTCCGTACTCAAATTGGGACGAAAGCCCGATTGAGTGGAATGAAGCAGATCGTGTGATTCCAAAAAATTGGAAAGCACGTTATGCACGTGCTTCTCCACGGTTTTAGCCAATGCAGGGAGAAGAGAAATAGGCCTGTAATTGGCCAAGACCTCGGGAGCCAGGCCGGGCTTCTTGATAAGGGGAATAACCATAGCTTGCTTCCAAGCCGAAGGGACCTCACCCTGGCTCAGAGAAAGATTCAGAAGGGGGTTGACCAGCGGGTTTACCACTGCCGCCATATTCGCCAAAAATTTGGCCGGGCATGGATCGAGCGGCGATCCAGATTTGAGATTGGCCAGAAGTGTCAGGGACGAAGCAGTTGAAATAGGCGGAAAGTCTGACAAGACTGGCCCTAGGGGAACCGATGGAACTAGACCAGCCTCAGAACAAAGGAGGGCAACAGCCAGCCGCGGTGGAAAGGAGTCCTGTATCAGCTTAATCTTTGTGGTGAAGAAGCATGCAAGATCCGATGCCCACGTCTCTGTGGGAGCAGTCTGGGCCGCATTCGACCGTGGGGCAATAAATTCCCTGACGATCGTGAAGATCTCTTTGCAGGAATTTGAGGCATCCTCAATCCTCCTAGCAAAGTAGCTCTTCTTCTCAAGGAGAATATCTCGGTGGTAGGCTTTGATCACGGTTCTGTATTCGAGTCTGACAGCTGGATTGTACTGAGCTCGCCAGGCTCTTTCCGCCACCTTGCACTGCCTGCGAGAAGCAAGCAACGCACCAGTGAACCACGGAGCAGAAACCCGTTTAGGCAATGAACGGGGGGCCTTCAAGGGGGCCAGGTCATTCAACCTGTCCACAAACCAGGCATGCAAGGACTCCAGGTCCCTATCCAAAACCCCCGTAAGAGGGCATGGATGTTCACACAGTGCCTGTGACAACATTTCTGGAGTCACCCGGTGCAATGCCCTTGACGCTGATCCTAGCTGCCTGGGGGCACTACTCAGGGGTTTCTTATTGCCCAGTATATAAAAATTAACCAGACGGTGGTCAGTCCATAGGACCGGCAGAAGTGCCGTCACCTCTATGGGGGAGGTAGAAAAGACCTGATCCAAAGTATGGCCTTTGTCATGCGTTGGTTCAAAGAGAAAGGGGGCTAAGCCCAAAGGAGCCGTGATATCAGATAGTTTAATCACGTCTGGGTCGAAAGCATCATCCATGTGAAAATTGAGGTCGCCAGCCAAAATGCAATGGTCCGCTCTCATGGCCAACGTTGACATTGCAGACTGGAGCTCTTCGAAAAAGGTACCTGCTGGACCAGGGGGTCTGTATACTAACAGTCCTTTCACTGACTGATGCGGCGCCAAGGATAAAGAAAAGGCAAGGGATTCAGACCCTTTAATAGCCTCAGTAGGAATAATAGAACATACAACAGAGTTCTTCACCACGAGTGCTACGCCGCCGCCGCCCCTTCCTTCCGGTCTATCCTGCCTGTAGATGCAATATTCTGGCGGGATCGCAGAAGCGATATCTGGGTTGGAAGAAACTCCCAGCCAGGTCTCTGTAAGCATCAGGCACACCGTTTTTTCCGTAGTCAAGAGGTCAAAGAGCTCCTGAGCGTGACTGCGCACTGACCTGGTGTTTAATAGCATACAAAGATGCTTCACAGATGCCACCTCCCGATGAGGGGGTGTCCGTGGAACAATGCCTGGCGACCAGCCACAACCCGGGCATCTACTCTTGCCCCTATGGCGACCAGGAAATACCTTGAAGCAACCACACGATACCTTTTGTAAGGACCGCAGTTGCGCAGAAGTATAGCAGACAATGATAGCTCCAGATGAAAACGGTCAACCAAATCCAGGCCTCCCGCCGCTCCGACCGCCTCCGGGACGCTGACGGGCACAGACGGGCAGGACTCTGGCACGACTCCGGCACAGCGAAGGCACGCCCGCTGAGCGGGTCTGCTGCGCGGAGGAGCAAGCTTTTAATAGGAGTCCCTCTGGACATCCGGAGCGCTAGACCGCTCACTATTGGTGTTCCTGGTATTGACACCACTCCAAGATGGCGCCCGTTCTTACCCCACCACCCAGAACCGGGAACCGGACCCGCGAAATGCGGTGGATGCCAATTAACGTGCAGGTAAGAGGGCCCTAGATGCTGGCAGCTAAAAGCAGGGGTTAAGGAACATAAAACAAATAAAATAAGAAAAAAGGAGCAATTTAAAGAGAAGCGCGATAATAAAGCGCCACGCGTTAGTGCAGTCTTCAGTGTCTCATCAAGCAATGTTGGGGATGTGGGGTGTAAAAATAACTACCACATACACTAGAGCGACTGGACATGTTCTCAACGTTGGTAAACAGAAACTGAGTCAGACAAATCCTTGGAAGGACAAGGGAACAAGGAGGACTGCCCCCATATTGCACAAAAGTATTTTAGAGCAAGCGTTTTCAAAAATATTTCATGTGGTCCTCTGAACAACGTATATTATCCAAGCGGATGTGGCGTCAGACTATTAAATACACACTTCAATGAAGTCAAAGGTGTATGTGTGAGAGGTGGGGTACTGTCTCTTTAAAGGAATCGAGATGTTTTGCTGGCTCAGCATCCTGCTGCAACATCTGCACCACGAGGAAAGGCAGGTTCCAAGGTCATACTTAAGAGCTCTGTGGTACATAATAGATACATCAGCAATCCGGCAGTAGAAAGGCAACAATAACGCTGCAGGCTGCTTGATGGGTTATGCAGGCAACCGCAACCAATTGTGCAGTCAGAAGAACAAACCTACAACAGCCGAGGGTTTGCAGGACATTTACAGAAACCTGCCCATCGCTAAGTGCTGTGGAGTTATGCTGGTAACGTGCACCGCTGCTGGTCTGGATTTTCAGAAAAGCATTCTGTTTTCGTTTTAATCCTTCTACAAAAAAAATTAACTGCATGTATGATCAATTATGTTAAACTTTACTGAAATTAACAAATGTTCTCCTAAACATAGCGGAAAGGTAGTGAAACAGTAGCTACACTGCGAGCACACTGAACACATAAATCGACTGGTAAATCCAGGGCACTTAGAAATGTGACATGCAATCCCTAATGCGCTAACGCGGCCAGATGTCTATCCCGCTGCTGCTGCTGCGTCACACAGCTGCTGGCCCGGATAAAAAGCGACATATGACAGGGTGGTCCTGCTCTGTAAGCCTGTCTCTGCGTCTCCAGGGAGAACTCGCTGCTGTCCGGCGGCGAGTGTCCTCTGTCCGTGCCCCGCACTCCGCAGTCACCGCCCTTCACGTCTGACGAAACGAGCACATGCACCAACGTTTATTTACCAACATATACGGCAGCACAGCCCCGCAACGGCTTCCAAAGAAATAAGATATACAAGACCAGTCGACTGCATTAGCAAAATATTCCAACGAACCCGAGCGCCAATGCACTAGTACACATATGTCGTAAAACATGCGAATTTGCAGATTTTTTGGGGCCCACACTCGCCATTCCTTCCACCTGAAGGACGAAAATAAATGCAGTATTTTTTTTTTTAACCACAACGCCTTGAGCAAAGCAGGATGGCAGACACTGCCCTAGACTGTTATTCTGGGGATTTCTCCCAAAACATAATCCCATT
The DNA here is from genome assembly GCF_964263255.1 of Lissotriton vulgaris. Classification (NCBI taxonomy): domain Eukaryota; kingdom Metazoa; phylum Chordata; class Amphibia; order Caudata; family Salamandridae; genus Lissotriton; species Lissotriton vulgaris. Next base: position 256,884 of record NW_028249984.1, read on the forward strand.
CCCAGAAAGGACAACACAAACATTGACAAGAAACCCAAAGGTAAATGTCGTCCTATACCGCACAGCAAAGCCCCTTTCATTTCCACACACCTCTCGTCAATCTGCTGCTAGCAGCCGCCACGCAGCACTCATTTACACCCAAGAAGAAAGGATGGGTTGGATGCAGCGAAGGAATGCACTTACAGAATCGGATTGGCAAAGAAGTTGCGTCGAATACCTGCAGTCCCAGCAGTGGCTTTACTGCCTCCCCAGCCGTCCTCGGATGAAGCAAGCAGCAATACCAACACAATATTCAATGTCCGTTTGATTTCCAGACACCCATGGGGCTCGTGCTAATTGGTTAGAAAAAAGGGAAAAAAGACGACAGCAAAGTTCACGAGGCAGCACCTGGCATCGCGGGAGCTCTCCATATAACCCAATCTGCGAGGAAATGTAAATTGGAGCGGAGGCAGCGGTCGGTGCTGTTCGCTAATGCCTCTGGCCGAAAGGGATGCTGGGAGATCATCCCAATCCGAGTTGCAGCCTAACTCTAATCCATCAACGGGAGAGGCGAGCGAGGAATACAGAATGAGCTGCCCCGGTGTGCAGCGACCGGCGTCAGCCATTGCGCCAGTCTCCATCCCAGCAGCCCCTGTCTATTAAAGTGCGGTCCATCCGCTGCTGGGCTGAAGCATTAGATCAGTGTACGTTGATGTGGGGCGGAACACAGGCCCTGGAGATGCTGAGAGCGGGGTGGGGGTCAATCGCCACCCCTCAAGAGACCCAATCCTTCCCCACACGAAACCCTAGGCCACTGAATACCTGTGAGATTTGTTAGACTCGGGGTACCCTCGCATTCTGCGTCCTTCAAGGGTCCCACACTCCACCCCAGGCCTCTGAATATCTGAGATTTGGAAGTGTTTTCTGTTCTTGCCTATAATCCTTAGGACCGCTGCCACAATCTAGAAGTACAGGCAGTACTTTAAATGGCTAGGTACTGAGTGCCGGCACTTTTTCAAAATTTTGAGAGCGAGAGTACTTGAGGGGATTCATAAGAGTCATAGTAATTGAAGAGTGCCACCACTTCTCAGAAACATGCAAGTACTGTGGCATAGGGGATCTGCACATCCATTTTTTTTCCATTTTAAGCACTGAATACAGGTGAGGATGGAAAACACCGACCCCGTCGGTGAAACACATTTTAACATTGCTCTGGCTGCTCCTGGTTCAGCAGAACCAAAAAAACTAGGCATTGCATAATCGTCAACTGGTGCCTGTCACGAGGGCAGTTGCATAACATAGTCCCCCACGGCGCGGGGGCAAGAGGGGAGCTCCAGGGGGCCCCCTCTCAGCACTGTACCCAGGCCTGAGAGCCCTAAACTGACTCTAGAAGGAGGGGGGGGGAGGGGCAGGCCTTGATGTACTTTGAGGAACGCCCCCTCAAGTTTCGTTATGCCACTGCATGAAGGTGATCTTTAGACAGTCCATATTTTTCATCGGCTACTCTACGCGTGCTGAGGCTTGTAGGTTGATGCATGTCATGGGAACATGGAAACTACAAGTGCCAACATGTATATTTCTGTAGGCAGAGCTGGATCCTCCCCACGGCACAGGCTCACTGGCAGGTATGCAACCAGTTACCATAGTCACTTGCTGCCACGCTTGTGATGCCCTTGGAAGAAACCTTTTACCTTAAATGAATCCCTGGTGGTAGTCCGATTGAGGATAATTATTTTTCCTACCTTAGAAGACTTTGCAGAGGGTGTCAAAATGAATATTTCCTAAACTCCGAGGATAAAGACAAAACAAAGGCCTATAGGCCCGTTCTTGCGACCACCGTGTACGATGAACTTGCAATAAGCTGCAAAAATGATGGCTCTTCACAAAGCTAATGAACAGGTAAGGGCAACCTAAAAGCACTCTTGTCATCGTGCTTAAAATTAACTGGAGGACAATGATCCAAATGACTTTTGAGCTAAACCACACAAAACAATATGTAAACTCCAACCTCGACCGATCTTGAACTGGGGGAAAGGATGGAGCATACCATGAAAGGTTAGTATAACACTTCACCTGTACAGGAGAGCTGGCCAGGGACTACAAAAGGACTTGGTCCCTGGTAAAGACGACCAGGTTAACCTGCATTTGTTGTGGAGCAACTAGAAATGAAATGAATTTGTACTTGTAAAGCATACTTATACCCCACCCACGGTTTCCTGGAGCTGTATGCATACCGCTGTGGAACCCTTCCTGGCTTTTCCCTGTGAAATGTCCACTCCTGGGTACCCCCAAGGTGAAGCCAGGCATCCCAGCGCTGTTGGGGCCATTGTGGAGATTAAGCAAGCTATTGCCCAGAGTTGCAGAGTGGGACCCATGATTAGAATAGGCACAGAGGCGAGAATTATCAGGTGTGTGGAAATTGAGCCCAAGACCAACAGAGGCGGGAATTGAACCCTGGTCCCGGGCCAGACCTCTGCATCAGGGTCTGCCGCTCTAACCATTGATCCACACTTCTCCACTAGACTCAATGATTAGAATTTGCAAATGAGCCCCAGCATTTCGAGAGCCTGGAGGCCAGCTTGCCAAATTGGTTAATATATATTGAATAGGCAGCATTTTCAGTCTGATCCTGTAAACAAAGAACAGACAAGCTTTGATGAGGAAAAACTTTGCGGTGGACACCCTACATGTTTCACGTGCAGAGAAGCAGTCAAGCCCACCCGGCTGGACAGAAATTACACACAAGCGCCAGGATAACCTAGGGCTTAGAGACCTAGTTGTAGAATGAGAACTACATATCCCAGGTATCAGCAACTTCTAATCTGCTGTGTTTCAAAAAGCAAATGAACAACAACAAGGAGAAGGACTTTCCTAATGCACCCTACCATCTGCAGAGGACAAACCATGCATCTGTGGCTGGTCAATATTTTCTTAGAAGCCATAAACTGCCTAAGACCTTTAAGCCTATTTGCTAAATCAAGGACTATATAACCCACAGGTCCTGTACAACTTATTGAGTTGCATACCAGAGGTCTCAAATAGTAACTCTTCTATCTATGTAAAAGCATAGACGTAGGGCGCACGGTAGCACTTGTTTGTACAAAGGATGCAACGATTAGGCTTATTGACAAACTGTTGTGCACAGTAACCATGGTCAGTCATCAAAGCGTGGACAACCAGTCCATGTACTGCCATGGTGAGGATTACTATTTTACCTGCAATTACCTTATCTGCTCAACTCAAGAACCTCCAATTCCTCCAATAAGCAGATATTTTATTCTTATGCAGAGGAGGAATGCTCCACCTCCACACCATCTTAAAATGCATCTTTTAATTATACATTTTTGCACAGGCTGACAGTTCTGTTAGTACAGGTTTTCTACTCAATCTGAAAAGTTCACTTACACGACGCAATTTAAAACATCTTAAATGATCCTTAGTAGCACAGTCTACTTGTTACATCCTGCACTGTATATATGTATTTATCTTACTTCCCCTTTAATGGCATGAGCTTTCTCCTTGATGTTCTGGTTCTCAGAACTTTCCTAGTGATGCATTCTGCATCTCAATGTCAGTTGTACTTGGACTTGAAGCTGTCTACATGATGCTGTGCTGCTCAATAAACCTACTTGGATTTTAACCTGTTTCCTGGATTATTACATATTTTGGCGACGAGGACTCCAGCCATCTACAGCACAGGAGCGGAGTGAACCCAATTTTACCTCTTCTGGAATTTTTTGAGGACTTTTATGCTATCTTTCCTTCTTTTGCGTTGAAGAAAACTGAAATCTTGGATTTGTGCCCTATTGGATTTGCTTCTCTACTTTCTCCATTTACTGTGGAGTTTTTCTCGTGTTTTTCTACAATTTTCATAGTTTTCTAGACTTGTGCATCATTCAAGTCTCCCACTGGTTCAGCGCGCTAGACTTGCTGTCTAAATTCCATGACGCGGAGCTGCCAGCTGAACAAGCATTCCTGTTGCCTGGAAACGTGAACGCGGAGCTGCCAGCTGAACAAGCATTCCTGTTGCCTGGAAACGTGAACGCCGAGCAGAGTTTAACAAATCGAGCGTCAACACGTCAACGCTTCCCAGCAACCAAGCTCTGTTTACAACGCGTCATCTCCTGACAACGCCTGCTGTGTATTGAATGCGTCAGCGCCTGACTACGCGTGCATTCAAGAATCCTTACAACGTATCTCTTCACAACACACGCAGCGTGAGTAGCGTCCCGCGTCACGCTGCGTGCAACGAGCGGCCATTTTGTTTCTTGTCAAACTTTCAGTATCCTAGCAACCCTCGTATTTCTTTCGACTTGCCGATCGAGGACGAAGCATTTACATTTTCCGGCAAATACCACCAGTTTTATACTAAGAAACATACTCCTTGCTGATAACCACTGCTCTGTGGTATTTACAACATTTTCTTAAACGTTTCTTTCTACAATTAACAAACATTTTTTTTTTTTTTATTATTATTCTGGGCACTGTATTTTTATCGTTACAGTCTATTACCTTGTATTTGCTTGCATATTTCGTTTTGTTTACAGGTCTTGCCCATTATTTAGTGCAATTCATTCAAGATACTCTTTTACATGTGATATTCCAGTGCATTTTATACTTGATATTTTCTGCATTTCTCAATTTTCTCCTCTGCTTATTTCATTGTCATTGAGTTATTGAATATGCAATTTGACCCTCCTGCTAAGTTTCTTCAAGTTAAGGGTGATCCTCCCTTGCCTTGGGCAAGATGGAAAGAAGAGTTCTTCAATTATATGAAGGCTATTGATGGGGAACGAATGGGGGCAGAGAGGAAGAAAAGTATTTTATTACATTGTCTTGGCTCAGAAGGGCAGGAAATTTTTAGAACTTTGCCTATTATTGTGCTACCTTCTGGCAGTGGTGATAATCTTAATGTTTACTCGGAAGCACTTGCCAGATTGGAAAAAAGATTTAAACCCACTGCAAATATTGCCCTTAATCGTTTCAAATTTTATACCAGGGCACAGAAACAGGATGAATCATTTGATGATTTTCTCACTGCTTTGAGAGCGTTAACTTTACGCTGTAATTTTGGCACAATGGCAGATGAAATGATTCGTGACCAAATTATTGTTCACGTCAAAAACAAAAAAGTCCAAGATAAATTGTGGTGTTTAGGTGATCCTACTCTTGAGGAAAGTATTGCTATTGCGAAGTCTACAGAAATGTCTGAAAAATGGATGAATATTGTAGAGAAACAAAGTACCAATCCTAGTAAAAGTAGTGTTGAAGAAGAAGTATGCCTTATTAAGCCTAAAAATGAGGGAAAGAATTTCAGTACTACACATTTAAGTACAAAGAATGTGTCAATTAGTAACTTCAGGAAACCTGATTTTAACAACAGTTCAGTTTCTTGTTTCAGATGTGGAAGTAGATCTCACATTGCTTCTTTCCAAGCTTGTCCTGCTCTTAATAGGACCTGCAATATATGTGGCAAAATGGGTCATTTTGGGAATGTATGTAGGGAAAGACGTTTCAATACTCAAGGGCGAACAGGACTTCCACGTCCTATTTCCAATTTTTCTACTCCTGCAAATGTTTCCTCTGTTAATGATGCTGAGATCTCTACACAAGAGCTCAATAGAGGCTATGTTGTCTCTATCATTCAAAGTAGTACTGTTGTTTCTATTAAAAAAAAATCACCTAAGTGCATGTTTAACATTTTAGGTATTGAAATAGAATTGATGGTGGATTCTGGATCCCCATGGACCATTATCACAAAGCAATATTTTGATGAAAAGTTACAGAATGTATGTGATTTATCTAAATTACAACCATCAGATATCCTAGCAGAAAGTTTTAATGGAGGGAATATTTCAATTGAAGGATTTTTGTGTGTTCCTCTAGCTTTCAGAGGTAGATTAGCCCACATCAAATTATATATTGCTATTAAGGGTGTGAATGTTCTAGGGTGGCAAGATCAGTGGGAACTTGGCATCAAGTTAAATCCACGAGCCAAAGATCCTATTGAGCTTTGCAGTGATCAAGAGATGATTAATTCCATTACTGATGGGGAGGAGGATGTTACCTCATTGTGGAGCAGTAAATTTGACAAAGTATTTTGTGATCAACTAGGAAAGTTGAAAGGGTTTGCACACAAAATAGTACTAAAGGATGGAGCTATTCCGGTTAAGCAAAAATTAAGAGGTGTACCTATCAATGTCAGGTCCGAGTTAAAAGATATGCTGGATGACTTATTGAAAGATGACATCATTGAACCCATAGAGTCTTCAGAATGGGTTTCGCCCATAGTTCTTGTACGGAAACCGGATCAAAAGTTGAGTCTGTATTGATTTGAGGGCTCTTAATTCGAATATTGTCATAGATTGCCATCCGCTTCCAAATATTAATGAGCTTGTTTCCTTATTTGATGGTGCGCAGATCTTTTCTACTTTAGATCTTAGGTCAGCGTACCACCAAATAGAGTTGACAGAAGATTCTAAGAAATTCACTGCTTTTATTACTCCCATGGGTCTCTTCCAATACAAGAGAATGCCTTTTGGTTTGGCTTCAGCCGCTTCCGTTTTCCAGCGTGTAATGTTTCAAATACTCAGAGATCTTGATTCATGTGTTAAATGCTTTCAAGATGACATTCTAATTTTTTCCAAAAATGTTGTGGAACATTCTGTACATCTAGATGAAGTATGTTCCAGATTACAAAACCATGGTCTTACCCTTAAAGCACATAAGTGCAATTTGTTCAAGAAGTCGGTAGAGTATTTGGGACACACTCTGTCAGGGGAAGGTTTGATCCCAAAGAAATCTAATGTTGAGGCAATTCTCAATGCCCCAGCTCCCAATAATAAGGAACAGCTTTTGTCCTTTTCGGGAATGTGCGAGTACTACAGCAAATTTGTTGCTAACTTTGCCACAAAAATGGAGCCTTTAAGGAAGCTGTTGAGGCAGAAGAATGAGTTTGTTTGCACCATAGAGCAAGAAAAGGCTTTTACAGAAATTAAAAAAGATATTGTAAATTCTCCAACTTTAGGACCTTTTAGAATGGGCAAAAAGTGTATCATCACTACGGATGCGAGTTTGTATGGTTTGGGGTGTGTGTTGTCTCAGACAGATGGTGTGTCAGAGTGGAATGTTGCTTTCTCATCTAGGACCTTGAGTGAGACAGAACGCAGGTACGCTGTGATCGAGCGTGAATTACTTTCATGTGTGTGGGCAATTGAACACTATAGGATCTACATTTGGGGAAGCAAGTTTGTGTTAAGAACTGATCACAAGCCTCTTGTTCATATTCTTTCAGTGGGAGGAGGATGGAACTCCACTGCGAGAATTGCGCGACTTACATCTAGATTACAGGAGTATAGTTTCACAGTAGAGTATATACCAGGAAAAAATAATGTTACAGCCGATTGTCTATCACGTCTTCCATGTCTTAGTGTAGTTGATGGTACTTCTGGGTGTAAGGATGTTGATTTTGTCTCTGGATTGCAGGATTTTGTTGGTACCCAATATCAAGATATCACTGAACAATTTTGGCTTAATTGTCAAGAGAAGGATGATAGGATGAATACTTTAAGGAAATATTTGTTGGAAGGTTGGCCCAACAAAGCCAATGTCAGAGAGGATTTAGTACCTTTTTTTAATGTTGCGGATGAATTGTTTTGCGAAGGGAACTTAGTTTTTAAAGGTGACAAGTGTATCCCACCTGTTGGTGTTCAGGACCTGATACTCAAATTAGCTCACAAGACCCATCCGGGAATTTCTGCTATGAAGCGCCTTATTAGGTTAAACTTTTGGTGGCCAGGTTTGGACAGATTTGTGGATCGTGTTGTCAGAGAATGCAATGAGTGTTGTGACAAGGATAAAATGTTGAAAGTTGTTGTTCCTCCCCTTAAGTCAGTAGTCTGGCCTGAATTTCCGTGGAAAAAAATCGCTTTTGACATCTCTGGCCCGTTCAGTATGTTACCTGAGTCTTCTCGTTTTGCCTTAGTCATTATTGATTATCATTCTAAATGGCCAGAGGTAAAGTTTGTTTCCAAAATTACTTCTGAAGTCATTATTATGTTTTTCCAGGAAGTGTTTTCTAGAGAGGGTTGTCCCTCCGTTTTGGTATCAGACAACGGTGTTCAATTGGTCTCGTCAGAGATGCAGTCATTTTTACAATCCTGTAATATTAAACATGTCAGAACTTCTCTCTATGAACCGCACGAGAATGGTCAGGTTGAGCGTTTCAATCGTGTGTTAAAAAAATTTGTTATTGACTCCATCAAGGAAAAGGGTAACTGGTTAAATGCTCTCAGAGAGAAACTTTGGAACTATCGTATAACTCCCCATACCACTACTGAAGTTAGTCCATTCAAATTACTTAAGGGAAGAGATCCAGCATCGGTCATTTGCCCTTGGTGGTTCAAAGAGAAGTGCAAAGGTTTTGGTGAAGATACTGTTGATGTTAAGAGTCTTGCGGACAGAGTTTTATGCAAACAAAAGAAATCGGCTGAATGGTATAACAGGAGGTGGAAAGCAAGAGAGCATGGTTTGGCTGTTGGGGATTGGGTCAAGATCATGAGACCTTCTTTTATTAGCAAGGGCACGAGCAAATATAGCAGACCTATCCAGATCAAAAATGTTTTTAACAACACTGTTATCACGCAAGATGGAAAGGTCTGGAATGTGAGCAAAGTTCCCTGTCCAATATGATGTGAATACTCATGATGTGCCTCTTTCTCGTTTTGTGCTCCCTTCTGACACTATTGCCTCTAGGGTCAAGGGGGATTCCCGTTCTCGTAAGAAACCCATGTCTTTACGGGACTTTGTATGACATATTTTTTTTGTTAACCTTTCAATTTTGTACATATGTTTTTCCTTGTTTTCCTTGGGGGGGGGATGTGTTACATCCTGCACTGTATATATGTATTTATCTTACTTCCCCTTTAATGGCATGAGCTTTCTCCTTGATGTTCTGGTTCTCAGAACTTTCCTAGTGATGCATTCTGCATCTCAATGTCAGTTGTACTTGGACTTGAAGCTGTCTACATGATGCTGTGCTGCTCAATAAACCTACTTGGATTTTAACCTGTTTCCTGGATTATTACACTACTCCACTGCTCTCATCGGCTACTGCCAACTAGGCTCATCTACCAATCCTGTTTCACAGGTTTTTGCTCAATTCTCACTCAAAGTCCTTTAACTCAATCACTTTGTGTTTGGCTGGTTGCAGCTCTCCAGGTGGACCATTAAATGAGTTATTTCTTATGTTTAAAGGTATTTGGGAACAGGGAAGACAAACAAAACACTTTGTTTAAACAGTAGGATTCTTTCTCTTTGTTCTGCTGTTCTTGACGGGCACAAGGAAACCCTTTTTGGGTAGCTGTTGCGCCTATATACACACATTTAAACATAAATAAATAAACACCACCATTCATGGATTTAGGCTAGGAGGATAAGGTAACTATATTAGTTAGTCCCAAATATGTCTTTTTTAGATGTATATTTCAAGTTTGCAGCATTGTCCTTTTTTGCCTGGAATGCGAACGGAAGGGCCTTGACTCTGCTCACAGGGTGGCGCTGGTTCTGCCCATGATCAAACACCAGAATACATTCAGAATATGTATGTCACTAACTGCAATCAATCCATAATACCCAACAAGTGAACACAAATCTGCACAACATGGGCACAATCTGTATAATGTGGTGTTTCAAGAAATTGGAATGTTTGTAAATAAGACAGCGCAGAGTACTTTTAAAGTACTATGAGTGGGAGTGTTGGGTGTCAGTCATGAGTGAGAGAGCAAAGAAGCAAGGGATAGGTTACCTCCTCAAGGAAAAACTCATACAAGAAAAGGGTCACATTTTAATATACAGTCTTAACCAAGTCCAACAGAATAGCACATTTGCAAAAACTGCAAATATCAAAATACACTCATGCACCTTTTAAGTTCATGCAGTCAGCGTTTGGTTCAAAGTGAATAAGTAGCTTCAAAGCCTCCAGCACATGTACATCAGCCAAGAAAGGTATGGAAGCCTTTATTAACTTTCACATCCCTGGGGCGACAGCCTTTAACATCGAACTGGATTCTCCACAACTGATTTTAAAACGTTATCATGTGTCTAAATAAATTTGAATAATATTAACAAACACATTCCGGATTGATCAAATTCGATGAAGAGAATAACTAAGGGTATTTTAATTTCGCTATATTTTAAACAAGTCTGTTTTTAATGTGCAGAGCCCTGCACTGTCACAGGTACACCGCTCACTGGCACAACTGAAATAGGCGGATCCTTATCTCTGGTGGACAAGGAATAGGAGTAAGAACCTGCTCTGATGTGATGGAACATGGGCATAACAAAGTGTATAAGCAGAAAAATGAAGCCTGGGAGAGGGCACATAGGGTTGAAGCAAAGAGCCCATGACAAGTGCCAGCAAGTGCCTTGTGCCCCATGCAAAGTATCTTAAGAAGATGCATTTGCTCACTGGTTATCTGTGTAAGAAGTCCAACTGGGATCTAACAGATGCTCCAAGAACTAAATCAAACTACAGATCAAGACCTCTCTAGCACTACCTGAACTAGAGATCTATTTAAGAAGGTGTCTTAATGTTAAACAATAAATAATCTCTCCCTATTGTGTTTGTCAAGGGGTTCACAATGGGACAATTTCCCTATTGTAATTGCCACAGATTTCTCAATATATTTCCATTTCCGCTTGCATTTATTTGAGATCTCAGAACGTAAACCTCCTTCGTATTGCAATTGCCAGAGTTCACACTTTAAAATTCGACTCTCTGGGTATTGAGGCAGAGGGCTGAATGGCTGACTCGGGGAGGTGTTGTGGGCTAGACACTCAGAACTGAGCAACTCACAAAAATAACACAATAAGTCAAAGTCCAAGCAATGATTTTTCTGTAAAACAGAAAAGTACTGTCATGCACATACAACTAAATACATTCTCAAAATGCAAAACCCCTTCCGAATGTATTTGTCACTGAGTTCACAATAGAAGACTATCCTATGGTGTTTGTCAAGGAGTTCACGATAGAAAAGCTCTTCCTATTCTATCGATCAGAGACTTCACAAAGTACAACCCCTTTCTATTGTATTTTAGCAATCAGGTTCCATATGTCCCAGGGCAGTCAGTAGTTACTGGCCCCAATTGTGTCAATGGCGGTTTTGTACGGGGGTAAATGGCACCCTAGAGCCCCCGTACCTTGGTAGCCCAGACGTGGCCTGTTTTAAGCATTTGAATCTCAGAGTAATGAGGAAACCAGTCTAGGGCTGACTCTGAGAGTTGATGTGGGCTAAAAAAGCTAAATTAGCATAGTAAAAAAATAACAATAAATCAGAGCCCAACTAATTTGGTTTTAAAAAGGAAAAGTACTGCCATGAAAAATTACAAATATTTACAAGATTTTAAGTGGAATTGTGTTTTGAACCCACTCCTACAGAGTCCTTGTCAAATAAGAGAGTGCAAATCATGTTGTAATAATGGAAGAATGTGGGTAGGCAGAGTTGATGATGAATCAAGATGGAAGTTTATTCTTCAGTTTCAAGCAGGAGTAATTGGTTACAGAAATAGGAGGTTATAATTAAGCCTCCATGTTTTCCGTTGATTTTCTTGTCAGTATTTATTTTTAAATGTGGATGAAAACAGGAATATGGGTTGTTTTTGAGTGATTCTAAATGCTGTCAATCATGACTGCCAGGCCGTTTCCTGTTCACCCTGCTCTTCGCACATTCAGTCCAGGCCTCTCCACAGGACTTCAGATTGATGTGCTGTCATCTCCCTAGCGCCACAGCTCTTCTGGCACCTTCTCTCCTTCTTGTGCTGCTTCTAATGCCAAACAATGGAACCCTGACCACCGAAATCGAGACAAACATCCGCCAACTGGTTTTCCATCCTGGGTGCGTATCTCACCCTGAAGAGCACGTTCTACCGCAGACATCTACCACAGACATCTCAACACCGTCTCTCTTAGCACCCAGTGGTCATCTCCAGGCAGCCTGTTATTCACATGCTCAATGGCGCCATTGTCAATCATGAACAGCAAACTCTTGTTCAGAAGTTCAACACCCCAGAAGTGAATGGCAAGCCAAACTAGAAATAATTCCAGAAATGTGATATCTCCGCGACATACCCAATCTTCTGGCCACCTGCCAGCGCACCAGGGCCAGCTTTGTACAGTCCAAACCCATGAACATTAATGTGCCAAAATATCCAAACATCCCATCATAATTGCTCTAGGGGAATCCATATAGTCATGTCTTTATACTCATCTATGAATCTCGGCCAGATATCCAGATCTTGCCTCGCCCCTTCAATTATCCATACCCAGTGATGTGGTTTCGTCACTCCCTTCATGGACAGGACCATGTGCACGCAGAATGCCCATCCCAGTGCCACCACTCTGCACATGAAGTTCACACAATAACTTCCTCAAGGTCATCAACTTGTCTGTTGGCAACTGATATTGCAGAGCCCTGCTGTTCAGATCAATCCATAGGAAAGTCAGGCTAGTAGCAGGGCCCCCAAGTATTCTCTGCTAGGGACATGCCCAGGACATCTGTTAACTGCTGCATAGTAGCCCTCCACCTTGCCCACTCCCCCTAACAACCTGTTCAACCCACAAAGAAAAAGACGTCCAGGTGGTGAATAAATTGCTCAGAGCCGGTCCTCTTCATATCACCCACTCCAGAAAAATGCTAAAGCTTTCAAAGGCCAAACAGGCCAGTGAGCACCCCATGGGCATAACCATATCTATGCAGTAGTGACCGACAAACTAGATCGCTTTTAGAGAGCAATCCTCTAGTTGGGAAGGCATGAAGCAGAATGCCGACTGCATGTCGGTCTTTCCCATCTCTGCTCCCTCACAACAGCTCCACACCAGTGCCACCACCTCATCCAACCCTGCATAGGATACCAAGCACACATCCTTTCCAATGCAGTTATTGACAGACTCACACTCCAGCCTCGACCAGGGGTGGATTAGCTGAAACCAGGGCCGGACTGGCAGTAGCGTGCATCAGGTGTCTCTCTGGGGGGGAGGGGGAGACCAGTTTTGCAGCTGTGGGGCCAGTTTAGTAACCGGGCGCCAGTTTTGCAGGGATGCTGCAATATCAGCCTCCAGTAACAAAAGCTGCAGTGCTACACACATGCGCCCATCTCCCCTTCCTCGGGAGCCGGTTTTGCAAAACTGCCAGGGCTGCTTTGAGTTTCCAGTCCAGCCCTGGCTGATACTCCCCCTCCACCTTCTTTGGGACTATACCGAGGGGTAACACCGTATGATTTAAGTCAATAAATGGGCTCTCCATTCAGCCCGCCCTAACTCTCTTTAACAATTCTGCTTGACTACCTCATCTTTGGCTGCAGTTGACTTTAGGTTGTCTATCTAGCGCCGTTTGCACAGCCCTTGATGTAATATGGGGAGAACCTCCGAGAAACACCTCCTCAACGCCCTTGCTGCCTCTCTGTTTGAGTACACCCAGAGACATGGTACCATTCACTCCATCTCCATTGGAGTTTTAGCTCTTTGCACAACCCCATTTGGAACCCTCCACCTCTACCCTCTTACCCCCACATGGCCCATATCTGGTTGGTGTCATATCCAAACTGCAGCTTATTGTCTACTTTACCCCATGATATTGTTGGATCTAATCCTCCCCTGGCCCTAAATTCCTTACTATACCACAGCCATGTTAGGCCCCTAAAACATATGAGTGCCATTCTGATGAGGTCCATGTATTTAAATAGGGCCACATTGTGTTCAGGGATCTTCTCCCACATTATGCTGGCATGCATGGTAATCCTTCGAAGAGCATGCTACCACGCATGCCAAAACAACACAGGCAATACCGCAACTGTGCCGTTACCACGAGTTCCATTACAACACAAGTCATTACAATGACTTGCTTTAGGGAAGCACTGGACTTTGCAATAGTGTAAATTACTATTCCAACTTCAGACAGTGTATCAGTAGGAAAGGTGTTGGACTTAAATCCAACACCAGTCAAACACTGCATCCCTTAAGCAAGTCGTTGTAATGACTTACTTTGTAATGGAACTTGTGGAAACATTGCAGTCGTGGTGCTGACTGCATTGTAAAGGCACTACCATGTAATGCCTGCAAGTTAATAGATGTTTCCCAATCCTTCAGTCAATGTTCGTGGATACCCCGGGTCTTTCTGCTCTATCCTTTTTCCTCTGCCCTCGAACCCTCTAGCTGTGTCTACCTATGACAGAGCTTGAATATGTTGAAATGTTAATTTGCTCCAGGGGTGCAGTCTCATATGGCATGAAGTTCGCCTTTCAGGGGCTGTCTGAAAGCTGTCATCAAATTCAACACCTGGGGAATTCTTTCATTACAGAAACGGTGGCATGGAAGTGAGAAGCCTGAAAAGCAGTCTGGGTTGTGGGGAGATGTATTTACTTTGTATGCTTATAACATGGCTATCAGAGGATGAGGCACTTAACCACACGAGAGAGAGGACATTGTATCTCTCACCAGTCAGCCTCTCTTCCCTGCCATGTTATCACTTCCCTCATGGCCTGGGTCCACTCTACAGTTCGAAATCTCTTCTCTTTCCCTCCTGATGAGTGCTCCCAAGTCTTTATGTAGGGCCTACTTTGCAGCAGACGGGACTCCCTTTTCTGCGAGTGTGCTCCTTTTGAGGTCGAGCCTGGCAGCGCATGTGCTGCTTTGCGAGGCATGCTGTATTGAGGAATGGCATAGAAGCCCCTCCCATTTCTCGCCCATCTTTTCAATTAGCTCCGGTTACTGTCCTTGCGAAATGGTTGTTTTTCACCTGTGAATAGGCTTAGTAGTCCCTCCTTAGTATCACCTTTGTAACTTATCCAATATACACAAGACCTGTCACTTCAGGCTTTAAATGTATAAATGTGGACATGGAATTTTTCTTTTTATCCACTTTTGTTCACTCCTCACTTTTTACCGAGGTAGTGACCCTCCAATTTATTTGCCTTCTTTTTATAAAATAGTGTTTTTTATCAAATGACAGTCATACCCAATCTAATCTTAAAGATGGGCAGCAGTGGTGTATATACCAAACAACACACCTATCAATGTGTTTAGTTTTGCAAAAATTGAGAAAAAAGCAAAATGGCACCTCAAGTGCACACCACCAGTCGAGCTTGCCGATTAGTACTTACCAGCTATGCTTACGTTTATCATCATCGGTATTTTGCTAAAACTCATAGGTGTCCCAAAAAATTATCAAATAATTCAAAAAGACACACACCCTATGTGCTTTTCGTCTACCAAACATACAAGACCCAGTGCAGTATAAAACTGAAATAAGACGCACAGATTGCTAATTTTATTCTTTTCTTGTGGGCTTATGCAAAACATTTAAAACCGGTCACATATATGCAGGCCACTTCTTTTCTTAGCCGACATGTTTCATTGCTTTTAATCTTTAGGCAATTTCGTCAGGGCAGGGTCATTCATCGCTAGTATCGGACACTGGTGCAATTTTCTTAAAATGACTGTCAAATGACAAAACAACACAATAGCCAGGTTACTATAATAAATCTTATCTCTCCACTTTAAACAAAT
This sequence comes from Lissotriton vulgaris, assembly GCF_964263255.1. Taxonomy (NCBI): domain Eukaryota; kingdom Metazoa; phylum Chordata; class Amphibia; order Caudata; family Salamandridae; genus Lissotriton; species Lissotriton vulgaris. The sequence continues at coordinate 272,425 of NW_028249984.1, forward strand.
GTACACACATCACTTTAAGGCATTTCATTACCATAAGGGAACCAAAGTCAGTCGTACCAGCTCTCCTTATTATCAGAGGAAAACTCCAGCCATAAGTTCCTCCTTTCATAGGGGTATCCTAAAATTAGGTTTCTAAATATAAAGGAGATAAATGTATGCATATATCTTTATACACCATTCACTTGGCATATACACCACTGTTGCCCGTCTTTAAGATTAGATAGGGTATGACTGTCATTTGATAAAAACACTATTTTATAAAAAGAAGGCAAATAAAGTGGAGGGACACTACCTCGGTAAAAAGTGAGGAGTGACCGGAGAGGACAGAAAGAAAAATTCCACGTCCACATTTATAAATTTAAAAGCCTGAGGTGACAGGTCTTGTGTATATCTATACTACTATTATAAAGGAAGAACTTTGAACCTTTGAGGCGGGTAAACTCGGGAACCACAGCGCCAATCCACACACCTGATACATCGTTGTAATTGTCAGGGTGTGCAGATGGACATAGGCTATATAAATTTAAAAAATATACGTTATTTAAAAAATTTGCGAGAAAAAAAAAGTAGTCCCATGGAAGTAGTGCGTACTGACATCAGGAGCATGGGAAGGAGCGGCGTCAAGGAGCGCGAGGAGGAACGGCGGACATGAGCGTGGGGAGGAGCGGCAGACAGGCGGGGAGGAGCGGTGAGGAGCGGCGGACAGGCTGGGAGGAGCGGAGAGGAGCGGTGGACAGGCGGGGAGGAGCGCGGAGGGGCGGCGGACAGGCTGGGAGGAGCGGAGAGGAGCGGCGGACAGGCGGGGAGGAGCGGCGAGGAGCGATGGACCGGTGAACTCAGGAGCATGGGGAGGTGCGGCGGATGAGGTAAGGCTCCGGGGGACCCACGGACAATGTCTGGGCGGGCGGGGGCCCTGAAGACAAGGTCGGGACGGGCTGCTACTCCGGGGGACCCACAGACAATGTCGGGGCGGGCGGGGGCCCTGAAGCCTGATTGCTCCCGGACAAGGTCGGGATGGGCTGCTAGTATAATATAAAACAATGAAAACTTACCGGTCCGTGTCGCCTCTGCATGAATGTTGAAGAGCGCGGGACCCAGGAGCAAATAGGAACAGCCACAACATCACTACGGTGCCAACCCCTCTACTGACACTGCCCCAGCAACGCCGCAAGGATTGGTTGAGGGCAGGGATATTCCCTGCCCATTAGGAGACCGAGGGGCTGCGGCATCAAACCCTCGGTCTCCTAATGTGAAGCCTAGAGTGCGCATGTTCGAGCTGAACATAAAAATGATCAGCCCAAAAAATGAACATGCGCACTATTGCTGGGACTGCAACTGCGCTGCCTGCTGAGGCTGGCCTATCACTCCACTCCCTGCCTGAGTGCTGCCGCAGCCCTGCCCCCACCCCAGCGTCCCTCGTTCTACTTTTTCAACGCAGAGACGCTAATTCCAATCAGGACTGGAGTACTGAGTGGAATTAGCGTCGGAGAAGTAGAACCAAGAATTTGGGGCTGTAGCCTTAGTGGGGCAACGCCCCCAATGGACGCACCGCCACTGTGAGCAAGGCTGTTGTACAGTTGATACGCGTTGTGGACTAAAGCTTGGACTAACTGAACTGGTGTTTTGCCTCTTGACTTGAGAGCGTATTTCGGAACTTTGTTTACTTTGATATATATATATCTATACTAATATAATAAAGAGAGAGCCCAAACCTTTGAGGCGGGTAATCTCAGGAACCACAGCACCAATCACAACACCCAATACAGCGTTGGAAAGGGCAGTTGCAGCAGAAGGACATAGGCTATGCAGACGCCCACTATATACATTTAAAAGGTAAAAGAACCGTGCCAGCAAAGTAGTCCCTTGTGGGCGAGTCTGCGTTGTGCTGTGGGCGTGTGCTGGGGCGTGACAAACGCTGGGGGCAAGTGGTACGTCCCGCCCTTCATTCCATCTCTCATATCGTGTGCCAATTCCAACCTGCTCCCTTTAAATACCCCTGCACCCCATAATCACAACCCACCCTTACTCCTTAAAATACCCCCAACACCCTTAAACACTAACCAATCTTAACCATATAAAAATACACCTGTACCCCAAAACCCAAACCTTGCCCTGAACCCTAAAAATACCACTGTACCCCAAAACCCAAACCTACCCCCGAACCCTAAAAAACCCCTGTACCCCAAAACCCAAACCTACCCCTGAACCCTAAAAATACCCCTGTACCTCAAAACCCAAACCTACCCCATAACCCTAAAAATACCACTGTACCCCAAAACCCAAACCTACCCCTTAACCCTAAAATACACCTGTGCCTCAAAACGCAAACCTAGCCCTGAACTCTTAAAATACCCCTGTACCCCAAAACCCAAATCTAGTACTAAACCCTAAAAATAACCCTGTACCCCAAAACCCAAACCTACCCCTGAAACCCTAAAATACCCCTGTACCCCAAAACCCAAACCTAGCCCTGAACCCTAAAAATACCCCTGTACCCCAAAACCCAAACCTAGCCCTGAACCCTTAAAATACCCCTGTACCCCAAAACCCAAACCTACCCCTGAACCCTAAAAATACCCCTATACCCCAAAACGCAAACCTAGCCCTGAACCCTAAAAAAACCCCTGTACCCCAAAACCCATACCTATCCCTAAACCCTAAAACTACCCCTGTACCCCATAACCGAAAACTATATCTGAACCCTTAAAATACCCAAACACCCCAAAACATATTCTTCAGTACCCCAAAACATATACCCCTATACCCATACTTACCTTATCCAAACATTAAAAAAAACATGTTTTTACCATTCATGCATTTACAACGAATTTTGTTGTAAATGTATGCATGGTAAAAGCATATAAAATGTAATGCCATGCCTTATAATGGCATTGCGGAGTCATGGTACTTTCGTAATGCAAGTATGCGGAGTGATGGTATGTGGAAAAAAAGTTACGGAATAATGGGGGTTTACCCTCACCCGGTAAGTACATTGGTGGCACGGCGGCCCACATCTCCAGCAACATACTCATATTTTTTCCAAGGGTGGGCGTAGTGAGCATAGTGGGGCTATGCGAAGCTTCGTGAAGTGGGGAGGGCGCTACGCCCACCCACACACTTCGCGTAGCCCCACTACACTCCGCCCACTTCCCTCCCGCCCTCTTCTACATGGTTCTAATAATGTAAAATACATTTTAAAGTACATTAAAAGCACTTACCGTCTATGCAGCATCCCGGGGCTCCATCTTCAGATGATGCGGCGAGTTCTTCTAGCCAAATGCGCATTCGTGGGCGCCCCCGCATGCGCATTTCTTGAGAGAAATTCGCATGCGGGGGCGCCCGTGCATGCGCATTTGGCTAGAAGAACTCGCCGCGTCATCTGAAGATGGAGCCCCGGGACGCTGCATAGACGGTAAGTGCTTTTAATGTACTTTAAAATGTATTTTACATTAATAGAACCATGTTGAAGAGGGCGGGAGGGAGGCGGGTGGTGGGCAATTTCGCTCCGTCCACGGAGCGTGCGTTGTATTGCCTACTACGCCTACTTTGCAAAGTGCGAAGTAGGCAACACTACGTACACTCCGTGGGCGGAGCGTAGCACTACGCCCAGGGTTCATTTTTTCACCACCCATTTGAAAAATGCTCAGGTCTCTCTCATTGATGGCCAGCACCGACATACACTTTTAGACACACCTCCCGCCACAAGTTCTAGAATTGCGAACTTTAGAGCTGGGGAGCTAAGTTCGAATCTCGGCATCAGCTCAACATCCTGTGATTCCAGGCAAATCGCTTTGTCTCCTCGTGCCTACCACAAATTAATGTGTTCTTCTGTAATGTAAATTGTGCTCATGCCATGTTGTCGAGTTCGCGCTATATAATATTGCAAGGAAAAATAAAGTAGAGGAACTCAAGTTCACACACTACTGAACACGCACTCTTAAGTGCATCAACAGTGCACTGTGAATCGGAGCGTTTCACAGGCCTGTCACAGATAAGAAATGCTATCAAAACGAAATCCTACAAAACAATATACTACTAGCCGGCAGCAATTCATACCCAGGCAACGTCGGGACGGGCTGCTAGTTGGATATAAATTGAGAGGAGGGCGACCTTTTCTTGTTGTTCCCTCTACAGCTCCAGACTGATAGAATGCATTTGTAACCTCCCATAACAACTGGACTTTTTTTGTGTTGTTACACGGTCTGCTGTGTAAGTCGGTTAGCACAATTTTCTTTAATGATCCTCCGCTATTCCACCCACGACATCGCAGCAGGCTTGCTCCTTTTACATTATTTGTATTCAAATTATAGCGCAGTCCACTTTAACTATAGCAACCACCCTTCATTATTTGATTTACAGTGCGGACCGTTTTCAGTTTAGTGGCGGTGCTTATTTAATTATTTAATTCACAGCGCAGGCTGCTTTCAACTTTAGCGGGTGCACTTATTTATTTAATTAACAGCGCGGCCCGCTTTCACTTTAACGGCCACGCTATAGAACCTTTTAAATTAATTAATTTTCTTACACTTTAGGTAAAAGCGCACCATACGCGCTTTCACTTTAATATAAGGCCATGTCCCTTTCTTTAGACGCTGCTCACAGTAACCTGAATACAGCGAGCAGCGTCTAAAGAAAGGGGCGCAGCCACCATTAGAGTCTCACATTTGCGAGAGTTTGAACTATCAGCATTAAAAATGACAATGCCTTTTCAATTGGGTGGCTCGACGACCGGCTGCAGAGAAGAAAGCAAATGTCGGAAAAAACACAGATGAGACTGCCGAGACATGGACCCAGAAAATGAGTAGCAAGGGGGACAGCATCATAGGCAAAAAAAGGAAAGGAAAAGCACTTGATAAACCTGGCTGGTTGAGTGGAGTATAATGAATGACTGAATGCAGAGATTCCTACAGTGCTGGAGACACTGCGCTCCCTTTGGTGGACAATAGCTGCTCTCTGCTACCAAAGCTGCTGTTCACTCATTTATCCATGTACCCACGACCATCACGGAGTCAGTAGCAGGTATTTCTAATTTACACCAGTGCTTTAAATGAGCCGGTACTCACTGGCACGGAGTACCGGTACTTCCGAAATTTCTGGCCCTCAGTACCGGCACTTTTCTTAGGTCAGGAAGAGTACCGGTACCCTGATTGAGAGCAGAGCAGGCTCAGGTTACTTATCTCCTCCAGCTCGGGGCAGACGCCGCTCTGCTTCTGACTGAGCCCTTCAGTGGCCTTTTTCACAATCACTGCTGGAGATTACAGCAGCTCTCACTTGAATGGCCCCTGACTGCAGGTTCCGAGAGGGCTTGCCTTGCGTCATGCTGTTATCAACAGTACAGGATCTAGACAGATCCTGAACTGTTGATCGGGTGCACAATGGCTATTCTACTTAAAGTGTTAAGGCCGTGGGGGGAGGAGGAAGGCAGGGGTGCCCTTTCTTTATCAAGTGTGAAATGGGCTGGGGCTGCTAGTCTGTAAACTTGTCCCATTTAGGGAAATGCACAGGCCGTACTAAAGTGTGTGGCAGTGTCACAGAATCCTCTACCTTCGCCAAAACCGTTTTTTTCCATCACTAATTGCTGTCCCCTATAACTGCCAAACTGAAGAAGATTGATACATTTATCAAAATAGCTCCCAACAGTGTCCTAGCAAGGCTTTGATGCCTACAAATTCAGCAGCCACGTCCCAGGGGCCCATAGCTGATTGGACATCCATGCAGGATGGGCAGAAGGAGCAGGGGAACAGTACCACCAATAAAAACGTCGGTCCACATTACAATTTGCCAATTAAAATTAATGGTCGGGAGACTAAAGTTCTGCCAAGTATGAATCTAATCTCATCACAGGGAATCTCTGCCACTGTAGGAGTCCAAGAAAACGGGGAGGGAGGCACCACAAAAAAGAAACAAAAAAAACTTCCAATAATTCAGTCACCACCACCCGCCTGCCCACATGTGGTGATGGCAGGAGTTCCACCATTGAGAGATGGATAGATCGGGTATCATGGGGATCTGAAGAACAAGTGTCTAAATATGGGTGGGAAAGTTCAGGGGCTATTAAATATCAAAAGCCCACAACATTCTTCTTACCTGTCGAGTAAGGAGGATTGGTAGGAGAACGAAAGACCGCCTAGGTGGCTGCGTAAACAGAATCAGGACACTCTCAGGAGATATTTGTTGTGGGTAAAAGAAGATATGAATCCAGAGGAGGCCAAGTAGTTTACCCAAGATGTAGGTTTATTTGTAGATCACAACAGGTTCCATGTAGTTACAGAAGGATAGTAATATAAATTCCATAGATAATAAGTAGATAGTAAAACAGTCAGTCATATAAGGTCCCACCAGGAGCTAGATGTTGTTGCTCAGCCCACACTCATCAACTGTCATTCCACAGACACACAGGCACACTCACATAAAAATGTTGTAGTAAAAGAAGATATAAATCCAGAGGAGGCCAAGTAGTTTACCCAAGAAGTAGGTTTATTTGTAGAACGGTTCAAGTTCCATGTAGTTACAGAAGGATAGTAATATAAATTCCATAGATAATAAGTAGATAGTAAAACAGTCAGTCATATAAGGTCCCACCAGGAGCTAGATGTTGTTGCTCAGCCCACACTCATCAACTGTCATTCCACAGACACACAGGCACACTCACATTCAGAACTCTCTGACATCACGCACTCCAACATTCCACACAGACATAGCACTCACTCTGGCTGAGCAACTGGAAAGGAGGAAAACCCAGGCACAACATAATTCTAAAGGGAATGGGTGGAATGCTTTTGTGTTCATCTCAGCTTGTTTTGCTCTCAGTGTGTGTGCCTGCTTGAGAATATATAGTATGGTGCCAAACAAGAACCAATAACATATAGCATTAAGAAGCGTCAAATATGACAAAACAAGGAAATGTTAACATATCATCCTGTTTGGCTTTCATTTTGTGCAATGAGTTAACCTGATTTGTTTACATAAACACATTTCTCATGCGTTTTGATATGTGCTGCAACTGGTGCAGAAGTCATTATGTATCATCATATCTTGCCCTTAACCCCGCCCCTAGCCCCGCCCATGTGCCACGCCTCTAACTTATTTAAATGAGTACCTACACTTATTTTTTCCTATTTAAAGCACTGATTTGCACTATGCCCCAGGCCCAACGCTGCTGCTAAAGATATATACAGCAAGCCAAACTTGTTTTTAATTAATGGCTGGCGAGGTAGTTAAACTAAAATGCCGCTAAATGGCGCGAGATGCTGTATAAAAAAGTAGGAATAACAGTTCTCATCTCTCGAGAAGATTTGTTCAGCATTTGAGTAAGGTGCTCCTGCCACCTGGTATAAATGGAAGAGGGGTGTGTGTATGGGGGGTGGGGGGAGGGGGGCACATGTTGCTTTTTTAACACAGACTTCACAAAAGCTTCCAACATTCAACAATCCATCGATGCATGCGGTCACATGTATTCGCCCATCCATCCACCGGTTCATTCTCACATGTATCCACTCAATCATCCGCATGACCACACACGCTCAAACAATGAAGCACTTTCATCTATAAAAATGCCAAATCCATTGACTTTTGAAGTGCTTATTTGATTTGCCTTCAGGTCATGTCAGTGGGGGAAATCTACTTACTTCGAATGGTCAGTGGTTTAATTGTTCTCAGTTCGTTTCCCCTTCAAATCACACCCTTAATGTGCATCTTCAGAAAGACTTAAAACAACAAGGCCAGAAGTGAAGGACCCGCACTTGCAAATAATAGTAACAGGCGGTTAGGTGTGTTTTTTTTTATTAAAGGATTTGAAAATAATGACACTTCACTGTGAATCAGTTTACTTTTGCATAACTCAGCAGGTCTGTTAAGGAGATGTTAAAACATTATTCCGCAAATGACTCGGTTTCTGACTTGGATTTTAGCACTGATTAAAATCACCCCCATTCTGTTTAGCTGTCAAGAGTCCCCAAGCTTTTTTCTGAAACCTCCCACTGCTTCAAGCCTGACTCTAATAATACACAGTACAGATTTTGCTTTTTTAAATTAATTTTGTTTGGCATGATAACTGACATTTGCCTCCTGGAGTTTTTCTTACGTGAATACTTGTTGCGCTACAGATTAAAACCTACGGTTTAAGGATTGTTCAGGAGTCCAGCAGGCCAATCAATGTCCGACGAGTAAACACGGAGTGTTCGTGGGAAAAAGCCCGAGGTGCGGGATTGGAGGTATGTGGTTGTCGGGTGGGGCAGGTCGGGGTGGTTCACCAGCGTTGTTTGTCCTGCGTCCACTTGTGCCACTTCATCAGGACTTGGGTAACAAAAAAACAAAACAAGCATAGGCATAAACCAACAGGTCGCACCTATGCGAGTGGTGTGGAGTAGATTAGAGTGGAATAGGTTAGTTTGTGGTAGATTGGAGTGGGGTAGATTGGAGCGGAGCAGGGCTGAGTGAAGTGGAGGGGTAGATTGGGTTGGAGTGGGCTAGACTGAAGTGAAGTTAGGTGGATTGGGTTAGATTGTGATAGATTGGAGTGGGGTGGATTGTTGTATATTAGAGTGGAGTAGATTGGAGTGCAGTTGAATAGATTGGAGTGGAGTGGGATACATCAGGGTGGGGTGGAGTTGAGTAGATACGAATGGAGTGGGTTAGATTGGTGTGGATTGGGTTAGATTGTGATAGATTGGAGTGGGGGTACATTGTGGTAGATTGGAGTGGGCTAGAATTGAGTGGAGTGGGGAAGAGTGGAGTGGGGTTGATTGGGGTGGAATTGGATAGATCCGAGTGAAGTGGGGTAGATTTGTGTGTAGTCAGTTAGATTGGGGTATAGTGGAGGGAGGTAGATTGAAGTGGAGTGGGGTAAATTGGGTTGACGTGGGGTGGATTAGGATAGATTAGAATGGAGTTGGCTAGATTGGAGTGGCTATATTAGAGTAGAGTGGAGTGGAGTAGATTGCAGTGGGGTAGGATAGGGTCGATTGGAGTGGAGAGGGGAAGAGGGGAAGAGTGGGGTAGATTGGGGATAGAGTGTGGTGTAGTAGATTGAGGTAGACTGGAGTGGGGTAGATTGAAGTAGAGTGAGGTAGATTGGAGTGGGGTGGAGTGTTTAGATTGCAGTGGGGTAGACTGCAGTAGCCTGAAGTGGAATGGGGAGATTGGGGCAGACTGGAGTTATTTAGATTGGAGTGGAGTAGATTGTGGGAGTTTGGAGTGATGTAGATTGGAGTAGAGTGGAGTGAAGTGAAGAGTGGAGTCGGGTAGATTAGAGTGGAGTAGGGTGGATTGTAGTGGGTATATTGGAGTGGATAGACTACAGTGGAGTTGTGAAGATTGTAGAGTGGTAGACTGGGTAGATTGGAGTGGGCTACATTGTGGGAGACTGGAGTGGGGTACATTGTGGTAGACTGGAGTGGTGTAGATTGTGATAGATTCGAGCGGTGTAGATTGGGGTAGACTGGAGTGGATTGGGGTGGAGAGTGGAGAATGGAGTGGAGTAGGGTAGATTGTAGTATGGTAGATGGGTAGATTGGAGTGGAGTCAATTAGAGTGGAGTGGGGAAGATAGGAGTGGATTGGGCTAGATTGTAGTGGATTTGGGTAGACTGGAGAGGAGTTGGGTGGAATGGGGAAGAGTGTAGTGGGTAGACTAGAGAGGAGTGAGTTGAGTGGGTTAGATTGGATTGGCGTTGAGTAGATTGAGGTCGTTTTGAGTTAAGTAGAGAAGATTATGGTAGATTGGAGTGGGGTTGATTGTGGTAGATCAGAGTGGAGTGGGGCAGATTAGAGTGGAGAGGGGCAGATTGGCGTGGAGTGGGCAGATTGGTGTGGAGTGGGGAAGATTGGGGTGGAGTGAGTAGAATGGGTTAAATTTATTGGAGTAGGGTAGGTTGGAGTGGAGTAGGGTAGGCTGGAGTGAAGTGGGGTAGATTGGAGTGTGGTAGACTGAATTGGAGTACATTGGAGTGGAGAAGATATTGATAGATCAGAGTGGAGTGGAGTGGGATGGAGTGAAGTGTAATAGATTGGGGTAGAATAGAGTAGGGAAATTGGGTAGATTGAATAGGGGTAGGCTGCAGTAGAGTGCGGAAGAGTGGAGTGGGATAGACTGGGGTGGAGTGGGGTAGATTGGAGTGTGGTAGACTGACTTGGAGTAGATTGGAGTGGAGAAGATATGGGTAGATAGGAGGGGAGTCGGGTGGGGTGGAGTGTAATAGATTGGGGTAGATTAGAGCGGGGTAGATATAGAGATAGGCTGCAGTAGAGTGAGGAAGAGTGGAATGTGGTAGATTGGGGTAGACTGGAGTTGGTGAGGTGGTTAGATTTGAGTGGGGTGTATTGGGGTAGATCGCGGAGGAGCGTGCAGACTAGAGTTGATTATATTGGATTAGTGTAGATTATAGGAGAGTGAAGTGGGCTAGATTGTGGTGGACCGGAGTGGGGTAGATTATGGGAGGTTTGAGTGGTGTTGATTGGAGTTGAGTGGAGAATGGAGTAGATTAGAGTGAAGTGGAGTGAATTGTAGTATGGTAGATTGGAGTGGAGTTGGTAGATTAGAGTGGAGTGGGGTAGATTGGAGTAGAGTGCAGTGGGGTAGATTAGAGTGGGTTAGACTGGAGTGGGTAGATTGAGATAGATTGAAGTAAGATGGATTGTGGTAGACTGAGTGGAATATTGTGGGGTAGTTTGGAGTGGCATGGGGTAGATTGAGTGGGTTAGATTGTGGTAGACTGAGTGGACTGGACCGAAGGAGTGGAGACTGTAGTGAGGTAGATTGGGTTAAGTGGAGTAGGGTAGATTTGCCATGATAGGGGTGGGGTAAATTGAGTGGAGTGGGTATATTGTGGTAGACTGGAGTAGGGTTGATTGTGGTAGAGTGCAGTGAAGTAGATTAGAGTGGATTGGAGACTGGAGTGGAGTGGGGTAGTTTAGAGTGGAGTGGGGTAGATTGTAGTATGGTAGTTTGGAGCAGAGTTAGGTAGACTGGAGTGGAATGGGGTAGATTGGAGTGGAGAAGGGCAGATTGGAGTGGGTTACACTGGAGTGGAGTTGGTGGACTGAGATAGTATGGAGTGGGGTGGATTGGGGAAGATTGGAGTAACCCTGGGCAGAGTATGCAGAGTCGTGCCCTGCATAGTTCCACTGAGTTAAAAAAAAACTTAGTGGAACTATGCTCCGCTATGCCCCTACGAAAAGGGTTACTTAAAAAAAAAAAAAACACTTACCTTCTCTTCTGCCTGCCCTCCTCCTGGCCTCGGTGTCTCCCTTATTCTGTCGCCCTCCTCCTCGCGTCCCTGTACGTATTACTTCTTGCATGAACTGCGCAGTTTACTCAACTCAAGACGTAATACGTACAGGGACGCGAGGAGGACAATGGAAGAAGGGAGACAATGTGGTAAGGAGGAGGGCAGGCAGAAGAGGAGGTAAGTGGTTTAAAAAATTTATTAAGGGGACTGGCCTCGTACTCTGCTCTACCACGGAGTCGGAGTTTTACAGCAGCGTCATGTTCCCAGCGGAGTTGGTAAAACTCTGCAAACTCCTCCGGTGGAGCGGAGTACTCTGCCTGGGGTTAGGTTGGAGTAGACTGGGATAGATTGGGGTAGATTGAAATGGAGTTAGGTAGATTTGAGAGGAGTGTGGTAGACTGGGAAAAGTGGAGTGAGGTAGATTAGAATTGAGTGAGTAGAGTGGGTTAGATTGAGTGGAGAAGGATAGATTGTAGAGGAGGGGAGTGGAATGGGGTAGATTGGGGTAGAGTGGAGTGAAGTGGAGTAGATTGGATTGCGATAGACTGTAGTGGAGTAGGTTGGAATATACAGGATCAGAGTGGAGTGAGTTAGAATGGAGTGGAGAAGATTATGGTAGATTGGAGTGGGGTAGACTGTGGAAGACTGAAGTGGAGTAGATTGGAGTGGGTAGAGTGGAGTGAGTAGAAAGGGTTAGATTTAGTGGAGTAAAGTACATTGGAGGAGACTTGACTAAAGTGGGATGGTTTGGAGTGTGGTAGGCTGAATTGGACTGGATAGGAGTGGGGTGGAGTGGGATAGATTGGAGTAGAGTGGGGTAGATTAGAGTGGGGTAGGATGGGGTAGATTCATGTGGGGTAGCATTGCAGTGGAGTGGGGTAGATTGGATAGGGGTACAGTAGATTGGGGAAGAGCGGAGTGCAGTGTTGTGATTTGGGGTAGAGTGGGATGGGGTAGACTGGAGTGGGGTGGGAAGATTTGAGTGGGGTAGATTGGGGTAGACTGGAGTTCATTATATTGGAGTTGAGTAGATTGTGGGAGAGTGGAGTGGGCTACATTGTGGTGGACTAGAGTGGGGTAGGTTGTGGTAGATAGGAGTGGTATACATTGGGGTAGAGTGGAGGGGAGAATGGAGTTGTGTGGAGTAAATTAGAGTGAAGTGGAATAGACTGTAATATGGTAATTAGGAGTGGGGCAGATTGGAGTGGAGTTGGATAGATTGGAGTGGATTGGAGTGGATAGGGTGTAGTGGGGTAGATTGTAGTGGATTAGTCTGGAGTGGAGGAGTGGATTGGCATAGATTGGAGTATGGTGGATTGGTGAGGATTGGAATGGAATGGAGTGGGGTAGACTGGAGTGGCGTGGGGTAGATTGGAGTAGGTTAGATTGTGGTATATTGAGTGGACTGGAGTGGAGGGGTGTAAATTTGAGTGGAATGAGGTAAATTGGGGTTAAGTGGAGTAGGGTAGATTGAAGTGGGGTGGGATGAGTAAACTAAAGTAAATTGAGTGGAGTGGATTGGAGTGGAGTGAGTGTAGAGTGGAGTAAACTGGAGTGGAGTTGGGTAGACTGCAGTGGGGTAGATTGTAGTTGAGTAGGGTAGATTGGAGTGGGGTAGATTAGAGGGAAGAGTGGGATAGAGTGGAGAGTGGAGTACAGTAGATTAGAGTGGATTGGGTTAGATTATGGCAGATTGGATGGGATAGATTGTGACAGTTTGATGTGGGATAGCATGGAGGGAAGTGGGGTGGAGTGGCATGGGTAGATTGGAGTGGGTAGTTTGGAATGGAGTGAGTAGAGCTTGCTTGATTAGAGTAAGGAAGATTGGAGTGGAATAGGGTAGATTGTGGTAGACTGGAGTGGAGGGGGGAATACTGGAGTGTGGGTGACTGGTTTGGGTAGACTGTAGAAGAGTGGATTGGGTTAGATTGGATCGGAGTGGAGTGGGGTAGATTGGAGTGGGATGAGGTAGATGAGAGTGGGGTAGGATAGGGTATATTGGAATGGGGTAGATAGGAGCAGAGTTGGGTATATTGAATGGGGAAGAGTGGAGTCAATGGAGTAGATTGTGGTAGACTGGAGTGGTGTGGGGTAGATTGAGTCGAGTAGGGTAGATGAGGTTGTCTGGAGTTGGTTATATTGTGGGAGTGTGGAGTGTGTAGATTGGGCTAGATTGGAGTGCTGTGGGTAGATTAGAGTGGAGAGTGGGGTGGATAAGAGTGGAGTGATGTAGATTGTAGTAGGGTGGATTTCGGTAGATTGTGATAGAGTGAAATGGAGTGGGGTAGATTGAGTCGAGTAGGGTAGATGAGGTTGTCTGGAGTTGGTTAGATTGGAGTAGATTGTGGGAGTGTGGAGTGTGTAGATTGGGCTAGATTGGAGTGAAGTGGGTAGATTAGAGTGGGGAGTGGGGTGGATAAGAGTGGAGTGATGTACATTGTAGTATGGTGGATTAGAGTGGGGTATATTGGAGTGGAGTCGGGTAGAATGGAGAGGAGTGCAATTGGTTGGGATAGAGTGGAGAGGTGCAAAGTGGAGTGGGGTAGATTGGAGTGGGTTGGATGTGAGTTGGTTAGATTGGAGTGGAGTGGGTAGATTGGGGTACGTTGGAGTGGGTGGATTGGGGTAGATTGGAATGAGTGGGGTAGACTGAATTTGAGTGGGTAAGATTGTAGTTGATTGAGTTGACTGGAGTGAAGTGGGATAGATTGAAGTGGAGCAGTGTAGATTGGATTAAAGTGGAGCAGGGCAGAGTGGAGTGGGGTGGAGTAAATTGAGGTAGATTAAGTGGAGTGGGGTAAATTGAGGTAGATTAAATGGAGTGAGGTAGAGTGGAGTGGGGTAGATTGGAGTGAAGTAGAGTGGAGTAGAGGGTAGTGAGGTAGAGTAGAGTGGAGTGGAGTAAATTGGAATGGAGTGCAGAAGATTGAAGTGAAGTGGGGTAAGTGATGTGGAGTTGTGTAGCGAGGAGTGGACTGGTATGTCATGGAGTGGAGGGACGTGGAGTGTCCTAGAATGGAGTGGCATGTCAAAGTGTAGGGGCAAAGAGTGGAGTAGAGTGCTGTAGAGTGGAGTGGGGTAGTGTGGAGTACGCATGGTGTGCAAGTGCACTGCCATTACAGACAACACATTTTCAAGTGAAATGACCATTACATTTGCAAAGTCTTACAGTTTTACTGTGCACAAATGACAAGGCATGCAAATGTCATCACTTAGTGTATTGATGTGTTTTGATCTTATTCAAATATTTATTTCCACCACACTTCAGATTTACAAAAAATAAACCTAATTTGTACTTTCCTAAATCTGATATATTCTGAAACATCTGCACAGTTCATTTTTGAGGACTGCTAGAAAGAAGCCTTTAGTTTCACAGCAAGATTGCTACATTAATTCTCTCACTTTTAAGTCAGATAAAGAAAAGTAAACACCAAGCTCACTTGGAAGACAAAGCCTGATATTTGACTTCGGTCTTTGAATGCACAGCAAATGTGACAATATAAGAACAAGATTTAAAGGCTGGTTTACAGAAAACGATCACTCTGAAGGATACAGAAACCAGACAATGCTCCACCAGACAGACTAACTCAAGCTGGACAGCCTACAATAAATAAAGCTATCAAATTGAAAGCAAGCAAATGTTAGTTACAAACCAAAAAGCAATGGGTGGAATGTATCCCCAGGGAATCTTTTAGAACAAGAATTAGTTAGCACACCAGACAGCTGCGCGGTCTAGTAGGCTTCGACCTAAAATCAGACACCACCGCACCACATATGTTTATGTTTGTGGGATTTATAGAGCGCATGACCACCCTTGGGCATCTCAGCGCTATCAGATAAGGAGGACAGACGGCCAACAATTAGTCTTGCGGGAAGAGCCAGGTCTTAAGCCTTTTTTGAAAGAGTTCATTTTCAATGAGACGAATCTCTGGGTCGAGGCTGTTCCAGAGCCTCGGTACCAAATGAGTAAAGGATCGTCCCCTTCATCTCGCCTTTTTAACTGAAACTCCTTTCATAAGACATTTTGAACTGGATCAGAGGTTCCGCTCCGGAAGGTAGTGTGTGATTAATGTTTGGATAAGAACAGGGCCTCTCCCTTGCATGGTCCTATGGGCCATACTCAGAGACTTGAATTTAATTCTGGCATGTATCGGAAGCCAATTCAATTTTCGCAGTCCTAACCTGGCTGATTGGCGTCTGGGGATGTTCAACAACATTCGAGCGGCAGCATTCTGAACCACTTGTAGTCTTTTTACCACATATTTGGGCGATCCCAGGAAGAGGGAGTTACCATAGTCCAGTCGCGATGTGACTAAGGCCTGAACTATGGTTCTCCTAGCATCCTCTGGGAGCAAAGACATGATTTTCCTGATCATGCGTATGATTCCAAAGCAGGTTGCGGCCAGTTAATTGGCCTGAGTCTCCATTGTTAAGTTCTGGTTCAACCATATGCCTAGATCCTTAATGGCAGCCTTGGGGGAGGGTGAAGGCCCCCAGCTTGTTGGCCAGAGAATTTCAAGTGTCGTATTAGTATTGTTGCCCATAATTATTAGCTCTGTTTTATCTCTATTCAATTTAAGCTTGCAATTTGCCATCCATGCTCCGATTTTTTCGAGGCAGGGGACAAGTTGCTGGTGATCTGAGTTTGACGACTCCGAGATTGAAAACACCAGTTGCGTGTCATCGGCGTATGACACGATGGAGATATCGAATTCCTGCACTAGCTGAGCTAGAGGGCTGAGATAGACGTTAAATAACGTCGGGCTCAGGGAGGAGCCCTGTGGTACTCCCCAGGGGGCTTCGAGAGGGTCAGACTGGAAACCTGCCTCCACACATTGAAAATGTCTATTGCTCAAAAAAGGTGCTATCCATTTCTTTGCCATTCTTCCTATTCCTATATTTTCCAGCCTCTGAATCAGTACTGTATGGTCTACCGTATCAAACGCAGCACTTAAGTCCAAGAGTACCACTGCTGCTGTTTTACTCTGGTCCAATATAGACTTAAGTTTTTCAGTGACCACTAACAGCGCCGATTCAGTGCTGTGTTTGGGTATAAACCCCATCTGAGACTGGTGGATAATGTTGTTTTTTTCCAGAAAGGAAGAGATTGTAAAGTTGACTTGCTTTTCTGCGATTTTTCCCATTATCGGCAATAGCGATATTGGACGATAATTAGATAAATCCGCAGGGTCCAAATCTGGCTTTTTCAACAAGGGCGTCACGGATGCATGTTTCCAGTCTCCCGGAACGACCCCTTTTTCAAGGGAGAGATTTATTACCTTGCATAATTGGGTATTCATTAAACTTCCTCCTTCTGCAAGAATATACGGGGGGCTGGATCCCTTGGTGAGCCTGATTTGATTTCTTTCAGTCATCTGGAGATACTGTCTGTATTGAGCGGTGGAATAGAATAGAGAGCAGGATGGGTCAGTAGTTCTGGTTCATTTTGTTCACAGTGTGTTTTTCTTTGCGTCACTGTTCCTGATGTTATTGTTAGGCTAGGAGGGAGGGCGTAATAGATATTTTCTACTTTACTTTTAAAGAACGTGGCCAACCCATCGCACCTTTCTTCAGAGTAGTGCGGCCTGATAACTCCCTCTTTTACCGTTGTGAGTCCCTTGACAATTTTGAAGAGCTCCTTAGAAGAATTGTGAATAGCTCACCCATTCAAGGTTTTACTTTGTATCCTGAGAATGTGGCCTTGTTTATACCACTGTATGATAAAAACGACAAATTCCAGAATGCACATGACTGCATGAGCTACTCACACATGGACCCGGGAAACCGGAGACCCGTATTTAGGGGTGGGCGGAATTTGAAGAGTTTCACTCCATGGAATTCCGCAGTTACATATAAACTCTGTGAGATTCCGCTGGGTCCCATGAGTGGGTGAAATTTGGCACATCGCACTGCGCACACTGATTTTTAACAGCCAGAGTTTGTTCTGCATTATAAAATCAGTGTGAACGGCACCAATCAGCGTGCCAGATAGTACTGCTTCTTTCTGCCTCAAGTAGATCTTCTCAGTGCGAATGGTCACGCCCTGCCACCCGCATTGAGGCATTCTAGAGCCCAAAAAAAGCCCTAAGGGGACGCAAATGCTCACTTACACTCAGTAATTTAATGTTGGTGAGCCGCACATGAAAAAAAACTCTGCCACGTGGCGATTGCTAGAGTTTTGCCAGAACTCCGTGTTCAAAGCAGAATGCAGAGTGGGCAAAACTCTGAAATCTCCGCTGGCGGAGTGGATTATTCGCTCACCCCTATTTAGATGGTCACTCCTTCCCTTCTTCTAAACAAAAATATGTGTAACACCTTAACAAAAAGTACCCTAGTCTTTTTGTCTTAGTACCTTAGTGTATTAATGTTGTACGTTCACGTAAGTTACATTTAACTGACTGTATATTCACAGCAGTAGTATTCATTCAAGAACAGTATATGGCATCTCTGACATCAGTCACCACATAGACATTCCAGGGCAGCCCAGGCTTTTACAAGAGGAGTTACCTTCTGGAATCTAATCAACATCAGTGAATGAGAAGTAGCAAATTTAATAGAATTTTAGATTATGATGTGCGCATCATAGATTTGATTTATGGATTTGTAAAGCGCAGCGAATGCCCATGGGCGTCTTGGCGCTAAATCAGAATACTTGACCGAGCTGCTCAGAAGGAGCACAGCTATCCCAGACTTAATAACCAAGTGTGTATCTCTTTCTGAAAGGCAAGTAAAGAGGGGCTATTCTTAATGGAGATTGGAAGCTGGTTCCACGCCTTCGCTGCATACAGCAGGAAGCTTCTCCCTCCCCATCTGAGTTGTTTATATCTGGGGACCTGGATCAGGTTGAGGTCGCTGGATCTCAAGGATCTGTTGGTCTGGTACCTTACCAGGTGGGTTTTTAGACACAGTGAGCCTGCACCTTGTAGGGTTTTATATACCAGACACAAGGATTTAAATTGTATTCTGTTTTTCATGGCTAACCAGTGCAGAGTTCTCAGTCCGTGGTATTGAATGGACCCATGTAATGTGTGACTTCTCCAGAAAGGCATCATGTGGCCCAGTCACAGTGTTCTTGTGTAGGCCTGAACCCTGTCAACTTAAAAGGCTTAGAATTGTTAGTGAGGAGCCAGCATCTATTTACATGCAAACCAAGGGAAATTGTTCAGCGCAGAAGATCTAAACCACAAAGCAGCTGTGTGATAGCATAACAATATGATCTATGCAGCTAGAGGTAGCCCCAAGA
This sequence comes from Lissotriton vulgaris, assembly GCF_964263255.1. Classification (NCBI taxonomy): domain Eukaryota; kingdom Metazoa; phylum Chordata; class Amphibia; order Caudata; family Salamandridae; genus Lissotriton; species Lissotriton vulgaris. The sequence goes on from NW_028249984.1 coordinate 290,895, forward strand.
AATGGGAAGAGTATGTGCAGACTGGAGAACCTACAGAGGTTAGAAGGTTGGAGACCTGAATATGTGTAGCAATACAATATATGGCGAAACGCTTGTGGAATAGAGGCGGCAGACCCGAGAGCAGAGGACGGCCCGGGACCAGGGTTCGATTCCCGGCGCGGCAGGTTTCTGGACCAGGGTCAGCGGACTCGATAATTCTCTCGCCTCGGTGCCCACTCTGATCAGCGATCACACTCGGCAACTCTGGGCATAAGCTTGCCTCATCTTCACTAACGGCCCCACCAGACCGCCGGGGATGCCTGGTCTCACCCTGGAGATACCCATTAAGGGACCATCTCTCAGGGAAGCCAGGAAGGGTTTCGCAGCGGTCGAAGCGCCTTGGGACCCTCCGGGTAAGTAGTGCGCTATATAAATGCCTATACATTTACATTTACATACAACAGTATGCAGGGACTGGCTAGGCCGTAAAAGCGACAACTCCGCGAACCTGTATCTCTTGTCAGGGAAGGGGGAGGGGGGTAATAACACATCACTATTTCTGTGCGACAAACTCCTTTCGCTGTAACAGCATGATTTGAGAATAGACAAAAAGAGATTATGATCACATGCAGTAAAGAAACCTTAAATCATCACCTGGACCAAAGCACTCAACTAAACTGGCATTCGCTTATTCAGGATATTGGTCATTCCACCCCCTGGGAAAAGTGCAACTGCAAGTCATAGAATGTAAAGTGCTCTTGGATAAAGAACCAGAAATGGCCAAATGGGCCAGTTGCAAATATTACAGCCATTTATCTGCAAGGATTGAATGATGGTGTTCCTCATCCTTTTAAGACATATTGGACCTCTAATTCATTTTATTACTTTGATAAAATTAATGTTTTTCTTATAAACGGATATTAGGACCACCACCTTTCAGGACATGGGTAATACACGTATTCTGCAGGGCGCTGGACATTGCCTGTGCAGCAGCACTGCATTGTGATAAAAAAGACAAGGTGCTCAACTACATAGCTTAAAAGTCCTCTGCATGGAGGACACCTGCATCCAAAACTCACCTATTTAGCCTACAGAGAGATTCACCTTGGGACTTGTAGTGTTACCCTTTTACATTAAAAAGTATGGACTGTTAGCTAAGAAGGCAGATGCGGCACATGATTTAGTCTAACCTGCAATGTGTGGCACTTGGCAGGACTGCAAACAAACATTCTAAAGTTGAAGTGAGAGTTAGATACAAATGTTATTCTTCACTTGGAACTCCTGTAGAATCAGAGATAGAACATAATGCATTGCTAATAATCAAGATAATGATCAGAACAGTAATTCCTATTACCTAAACTTAACAATGGAATACTATCTATAGCGCTAATTAAGACAAGTGGTTCCTACATTGGTGCAGATTAGTTTACCCTCTCAATGTGTGTTTGCTCAAAATGTTAAACTAGGTCTTTGTGATATATTTATATTGCAGAATTGTCAAATGATTGTGACTGCCGCTTCTATATTTATATATTCTCTGAAAAAAATCAAAGGTTACAGGGACATTATAGTTAGGAAATACAATTCTTTTTAAATGTAGAAATTCACTGAAAAAAAACAAAGGCTACAGGGACGATATAGGTAAACCCAGTTTTCACTCATACAAAACCACTGAAATTCAGCAGTTCTAGTTACCTGAGCTAACTATAACATACACCCTCGCAATGCACTGGTTATGACTTCACATAATACAATACTTATGACATGCTCACTGACATAACTTATGACATTTCAAGTGACATCACTGATGATATCATCCAAGGAGTGTAAGTATTTCATAAACATTTCTTAGACTTAAAGATATATACTAAGCTACTGCATAAGTTAAATTACTATTCTCTCTGTACTACTGACTGATACTTTTTATAACATATGTAACCTGATTGGTTCTGTGACTGTCAGTATTTATGTGTGAGTGGGTTGTATGTGTGCTGTATGAGTGCATGAGTAGGTGTGTCAGTGGCTGTATGGGTGCATATGTGGGTGAGCAGCTGTGTGGGTGAGTGAGTGACTGTATTGGTGAGTGAGTGGGTGGGTGTCTGGATGGCTGTATGAATGAGTGACTGGTTGTGTAAATGGGTGTATGGGTGACTGAGTGGGTGATGGTTAAGTGAGTTGGTGTGTGAGTGGCTGTATTGGAGAGTGAGTGTTTGTGTGAATGGCTGTATAGGAGAGTGAGCGAATGTGGGAGTGATTGTATGGAGGTATGAAGTGGTTGTGTGAGTGAGTGTGCGAGTGCTTGTATTTGTGAGTGCTTTCTTAAGAGGATGTATGGGTGCGTGAGTGGTTGTGTGAGTGGCTGTATGAGTGAGTAAGTGGGTGTGTGAGTGGGTCTATGGAGGAGTGAGAAGTTGTGTGAGTACTTGGATGCGTCTGTGAATGGGTATGTGAGTCATATGGGTGTGTGAGTGGGTTTATGAGAGGTTGTTTAGGGATGTGAGTGTGTGTGTGTGAGAGGCTCAGTGGATAATGTCATCACTATAGATGTAGAATTAGTTTGGATAACAAAAGACTGGCAGGTTCAGGGAATTGAGGCATTGTTTAGAGCGTGCCTGATGCCACAACAAATTATTTTTCTGAATAAAACCGCACAGCATGTCTTGGAATGGCCAAGATAAAAGATTTTAACACACCACCCATTCCCACATTTGCACTTTTTGAAAACTGGCAATGGTTTACAACATGCAGAGAGGAAACACTGGACACCATACTGCAAAATGGATCACACAATTAATCAGACCCAAATTGGAAGGGATGTTTAGTTGTAGACACTAATAAATGTCAGGTACGATCTCTAGGTAAAATCAAGGGTTTCAAGATCAGTAGGTCTGACCTGCATTATGTGCAGTCTGAATACTCGGGTGATGATGACATCTTACAGCGTTGGGAAGTTGTGCCTAGATTGGCTAAAAACCTCAACACTGTTTCGGGTGAAACAGCACATGTTCTCTTTGATGACCTGGAACTCAGGGACATTATATATATATATATAGATATATATATATATATATATATATATATATATATATATATATATATATATATATATATATATATATATATATATATATGACGAAAGAATCCTTCCCACGAAAAGATTAGAGGCCACAAGGGGGGTCCCAAGCAAAGCACAACTTTATTTCATCAGACCCCAGCGGCGGCGGATGCATTTCGGCGTGGTTGCCTTCCTCAGCGCCCTTTCGCTGTAAAGAACACACCCCATATTGACTCCTCCTGTGTAAAATACTTGATTGCACCTGGGTCTCCTCCCCCTCATGCAGTCAGCACACCAGTAGAAGTTCGTGAAAAAATGAAACGAACTGCAAATCCCAGCAGGCACTATTTTTGGCAGCGTCAGGTTGGTGGTGTGGGGAAGTGAGTAACATCATTGGATGGGCGCAAATTCAGGTGAGTCTGGTGGGTCAAGAGTCAGCTGAAACAAGCGTGTCTGCCCTGGGTCCCCTTGCATACTGCAGCAGCCTGTTGCTCCAAAGCGCACACTGATTGGGGGCAGTCAAATGCGCGACTGTGTGTGCCCCGTAGAGATAGAATACCTCAGTCCATTCAGGGCTATTTGAAGTTCCAGGCGGGCTCACGGGAATACCGATACCTCGGTTTCAAAAGTTGCTGCACGCAGCGGGTCGCCAGTTGATTCCCGGGTCTCTTGACACTGCAGGGCCTCTGTGCTGTGTATCTGGCAAACACAGAAAATATGACGAAAGAATCCTTCCCACGAAAAGATTAGAGGCCACAAGGGGGGTCCCAAGCAAAGCACAACTTTATTTCATCAGACCCCAGCGGCGGCGGATGCATTTCGGCGTGGTTGCCTTCCTCAGCGCCCTTTCGCTGTAAAGAACACACCCCATATTGACTCCTCCTGTGTAAAATACTTGATTGCACCTGGGTCTCCTCCCCCTCATGCAGTCAGCACACCAGTAGAAGTTCGTGAAAAAATGAAACGAACTGCAAATCCCAGCAGGCACTATTTTTGGCAGCGTCAGGTTGGTGGTGTGGGGAAGTGAGTAACATCATTGGATGGGCGCAAATTCAGGTGAGTCTGGTGGGTCAAGAGTCAGCTGAAACAAGCGTGTCTGCCCTGGGTCCCCTTGCATACTGCAGCAGCCTGTTGCTCCAAAGCGCACACTGATTGGGGGCAGTCAAATGCGCGACTGTGTGTGCCCCGTAGAGATAGAATACCTCAGTCCATTCAGGGCTATTTGAAGTTCCAGGCGGGCTCACGGGAATACCGATACCTCGGTTTCAAAAGTTGCTGCACGCAGCGGGTCGCCAGTTGATTCCCGGGTCTCTTGACACTGCAGGGCCTCTGTGCTGTGTATCTGGCAAACACAGAAAATATGACGAAAGAATCCTTCCCACGAAAAGATTAGAGGCCACAAGGGGGGTCCCAAGCAAAGCACAACTTTATTTCATCAGACCCCAGCGGCGGCGGATGCATTTCGGCGTGGTTGCCTTCCTCAGCGCCCTTTCGCTGTAAAGAACACACCCCATATTGACTCCTCCTGTGTAAAATACTTGATTGCACCTGGGTCTCCTCCCCCTCATGCAGTCAGCACACCAGTAGAAGTTCGTGAAAAAATGAAACGAACTGCAAATCCCAGCAGGCACTATTTTTGGCAGCGTCAGGTTGGTGGTGTGGGGAAGTGAGTAACATCATTGGATGGGCGCAAATTCAGGTGAGTCTGGTGGGTCAAGAGTCAGCTGAAACAAGCGTGTCTGCCCTGGGTCCCCTTGCATACTGCAGCAGCCTGTTGCTCCAAAGCGCACACTGATTGGGGGCAGTCAAATGCGCGACTGTGTGTGCCCCGTAGAGATAGAATACCTCAGTCCATTCAGGGCTATTTGAAGTTCCAGGCGGGCTCACGGGAATACCGATACCTCGGTTTCAAAAGTTGCTGCACGCAGCGGGTCGCCAGTTGATTCCCGGGTCTCTTGACACTGCAGGGCCTCTGTGCTGTGTATCTGGCAAACACAGAAAATATGACGAAAGAATCCTTCCCACGAAAAGATTAGAGGCCACAAGGGGGGTCCCAAGCAAAGCACAACTTTATTTCATCAGACCCCAGCGGCGGCGGATGCATTTCGGCGTGGTTGCCTTCCTCAGCGCCCTTTCGCTGTAAAGAACACACCCCATATTGACTCCTCCTGTGTAAAATACTTGATTGCACCTGGGTCTCCTCCCCCTCATGCAGTCAGCACACCAGTAGAAGTTCGTGAAAAAATGAAACGAACTGCAAATCCCAGCAGGCACTATTTTTGGCAGCGTCAGGTTGGTGGTGTATATATATATATATATTTTGTCATCCAAATGCCCGAAAGCTTTTCAGAGGGCACACGACAAAGCTTCTGCCATTCGGCATTCATTTAACAGCTTGCAGTGAAGGTTCCGATGATACAATCCTTAAAAGCCAACGCGTTTCGAGGCGGAGTTGCCTCTTCTTCATGGGCTGTTTGATTAGGGCGTACATCAAAGGCTCACATGACTCTGTTTCCGATTTTAACAAGGAGTGTTCCAGCCCCCAGTGGGCGTTGTTTCTTGCCTAGGAGCGTCGCAGCTCCCATTGGGCGTTGTTTATTGGCAGTCTTATGATCGGTGCTTTATGGGAACAGTAGTCCGTTCTGTGAGTAACATTAAAATCCATTAGTGGGATTGATGCACGTTCCTGATTAAACCATTTTTATATATATATATATATATATATATATATATATATATATATATATATATATATATACACACACAAACATATATACACGTGTATGTGTTCCTTAAGTTCCTTAAAATGTTTAACAACTGGGAATTGCTTGTCTTGGTGCAAGATGACCCTCACTGGCTCTAAAACGAGTTTTTCCACCAAGTAAGCAATAATCAGAATTACACGACAAATCCTTTTTGATTTTAATCTTTTTCTTGGTTTATAAATGTCACAATGTACATTTTTTAAATAAGACGACGTACAATATATTTTATAACAGCATGAATCATTGTATATACTGTACTATACATTGTATACATATATAATTTTTTCTTGCAATGTTGTGATCAAGTGATTACACCAAGAATTAGTCGTCTGTTCTCCCATCTGGAAAGTTGCACCCATTTCTATGTTTGTTTTCACAGTCATGTGATACACGACAGGAGGTGTGGCCCTTAGGAAGGGTCAGGGAAAAAAAGCATATAAATTAACAGGCTGACTGGTTTAACGGTGTGTGAACAAGAGTACATCGTACTTGAAACGCGTCATTTGAAAGGTCCTAAATAAATACAACATCCTGCCTAAAAACGCGGGGTCTGCCTTCTTCTTTCGCCGCGCTGCCAGTGTGGAGGTTCGAGGATTTGCACTGCATATATATATATATATATATATATATACACACATATATACACGTGTGTGTGTGTTCCTTAAGTTCCTTAAAATGTTTAACAACTGGGAATTGCTTGTCTTGGTGCAAGATGACCCTCACTGGCTCTAAAACGAGTTTTTCCGACAAGTGTATGGTACTGCTGAATGGGCATCTTAGAGCTTAAAAGCAATAATCAGAATTACACCACAAATCCTTTTTGATTTTAATCTCTTTCTTGGAATCAATAATGGTAAAGGATTGTATCTTTTTGCTACATTTGCAGATGTTGCAGTTAAAACATGGTACGAAGCCTGGTGGGCCAATCTGACCAATCTGATCTTGGTAACCATGTTTTTTACACAGCATGTCCTTCAGATTGCGATTCCTCCTGAAGGTAATTCTGGGTTGTGTAGGTACGTTCTTTGTGATGCTGTCTTCAGTATAGAGCACATGCCAATGTTTACTAAGAATATTTCTTATATTGTTAGCCTGCTTACAGAAGTTGGTGATAAACAAAATCTGTTCACCATCATCAGACACTCAATGCTTCACCACTAAGAGTGCTTGCCTGTTGACCCCCTCCACCTTCCTCACTGCTGTGGTGAAAGTTTTGTATCATACTCCCTCTGGTGGAACCTCTGTAGCATCACCATTTTCTCTTTCTCAATGGATATATCATTGCTACAGTCCCATCTTGTTCCAATAAGCTTGCCATAAGGGATACTGTGAATCAAACATTTGGGGTGGCAACTGGTGGCATGCAATATACTATTGCCAGCAGTAACTTTGCAGATCAATTTGGTATTGATGTAGGAATTGCAAATTTCGAATTTTAGGTTCAGGAATTCCAAAGAGCCTTTATCAATCTGGCTGGTAAATCTAAAACTACGTTTTTTATCGTTGAGACTTTCAACAACCTCAATGACCAGTTGTTCAGATCCCCTCCAGATGACAAATCTGTCATCAATGTACCATGCCCAGAGCACCATATGGTCATCATAAAGATAAAACACAGACGCGACCGATTCCTCCCACCAGCCCATGTACAAACATGAATAACTCAGGGCGATACAGGTCCAATTATGGTGCCCTTGGTCTGATGGTAAAATTTCCCATCAAATATAAAAAAAAGTCGTTCCTCAGGCAAAAACTAATCATGTCAAGAATCATCTAATTTTTTTAATAAGGACAGTGACCTCCCTTTCAGGAAGTACGGACATGCCTGCAAACCCAAATCATGAGCAATACAAGTGAATAAACTGCAGTCGTCGAGATCCATTAGCAAATAATCCTCTTTCCAGGGAATGCCCTCAATGATTCTGAGGGAATTCCCACGGTTTCTCACATATGACGGAAGAGATTTAACCAGAGGCTGCAGAAAGTAATCAACATATCAGGGGCGGCTCTAGGCTGATGGTGGCCCTGGGCAGGGAGCGTAGGTAGGTGGCCCCGGAAGAGGGGGTCCTGGCGGGGTGGAGCACCCCGGAGCTCAGGAAGGGGGTCAGGGTGTTTGGAAGTGGAACAGAGCCGGAGACTGCCAAATTCCTGCCACTGGGGCCACCACGCAAATATGTATCCATCCTCAGAGGATTATTATATTAAGGATATATATTGGTGTGGCGGCCCCTGGGGTTTGGCGGCCCTGTGCAGGTGCACAGCTTGCACTTGCCTAAGGCCGGCCCTGAACATACCTCAAGGTGTTCTCCAACAAACAGTTCATAGAAGATACAATAGGACAGCCTGGTGGATTGATGGGATCCTTGTGTATCTTGTTTTATATGCCTACATATGTACATAGTCTTAACAAGATGGTTGAGTTGAGTTGAGTTGAGTTGAGTTTGAGTTTTATAAAGTACGAGCGGATATCCTGAGGAGTCTCCGTGATAAGAACAATAAGCACACAGATCACCGTTATCCATTAGTGAACAGCCAGGTTTGTAATAGCTTATAGCTTATGAAAGCTCAATATAGAGCAAGCAGATTTTATTTCCAAGGGAAGTAGGTTCCAGTTCTCTGTTGTACAGAGCATGAAGCTCCAGCCTCCCCAGAAGGAGAGTTTATGAGATGGCACCACAAAATTCCTGGCCGTGCTCGAACTAAGATTCCTGCTGGGCAGAACTTCTGAGGTTTTCTCTGAAAAATGCAGGGCCTAGCCCCTGAAGGGCTTTGTAAGTGATATCCAGAGCTTCAAATAGTTCCCCTGGTGCACAAGAAGCCAATGTAAAGTCATCAAGGCTTGAAAGGCAGACTGACATCTTGGGAGTTTTATCAACAACGCTGAATTCTGGAGAATCTGGAGTTTTTTCGGAGAAGCTATAAGCACATTTACATAAGGTACATTCCAATAGTCCAATCTGGACATTACAATGGCTAAAACAACAGTTTTAAGCAAATTTAGAGGAAGAAACTGCACTATTTTCGTGATCACGCGAAGCATGAAAAAGGAAGTAGAGACAACCTTAATGACTTGATCTTTGTAAGTGAGCTTGTCATCTAACAGGATTCCCAGATTCTCAACTTTTCCACTGGAGCCAGATGTGAACCCAATTCGTCCGACGTCCAAGCGGGGTTCCAAAAGGAGATAATATTCCCAAATAAAGTTATCTCCATTTTAGATGAATTCAGCCTAAGGCAATTTCCATCCATCGAAGCGCCTACCTCCCTCATGCAATTACAAGAGATTTTCCTTGGGTCTGGGCCTTTCCTAGAGAGAGAGATAGATTACAATTAGGGTGTCATCTGCGTATGACACAAGCAACAGCCCAAAGAATTTCACAATGGCTGTAAATTCGTCCATGGATACCATCTGAACTCTCTCAGTCAGAAAGGATCTGAATAGGGGCACACCATCATGACCCAGGCCTTCAAGCCCGTCAATCAGTAGTTCGTGATTGACCGTGTCAAAGGCTGCAGTCAGATCAAGTGGAATGAGGGCGGAATTCCCCCGCTAGCCACTGTGGCTTTAATCATCTCAGTGGCTGTGACAAGAGCTGCTCCAGAGAATGTCCCTTACAGAACCCAAATTGTGAATACTCCAACAGCTCATCCATTTTTGATTGAGCATTTTACCACTGGCAATTTTGCCAAGAGGTACACGAGGATTTAGGATAGAGTGTGCCTTTTTGGGGGCCCACATCGTCCATCTCCTTGTTCATGGTCCTGATGAATACCGGGTACTCACCCTTATGGTAGAAACATGTTGACCAACCCACCACTAAACATATAGAGATACCTTGGTCGTAACTCCCCTCCTAGTATCTCACCACTCTTTTTTAATATTGTCCAGTTGCTTTAAAATAAAATTCATATTTTTATAAGTTAAACCAGGACAATTTTTAACATTTCTTTTTTTGCACCTACATTCACAACCTGCTCCACTGTACTTCAGGTGTCAAAGCACACCCTGGTGACGCTAGGCCACCAGGGTGGACCCCGATGATGAAGCATGTCACCACTAGGTTGGTGAGTGAGGGGTTTCTTACAAAAGGATGAATCCTTTCCTTTCATCATTGAAAACCCCCCTTTAGGAAACCTTCAGCTTTACTTTGGGTGATACTCCTCTACTTGTTTTACTCAGTCCTTGACCAGGGGAATAGGAGTATTCTCCGTTCACCACGGGTGAACACCATCCCTTGCTCTCCCCCTTGTTTTCCAGAAATAAATTAATCTTCAGCTGACCCAAATAATACACAGCAGCCAGTGCCTAAACCCAACACAATTTGAGTTCAGACCAGGACATAGTACAGAGACAGCCCTTATCAAAGCCACGGAAGAGATTAGAGTCGCTCTTGATAGTGGAGGAGCAGATGCGCTCATTCTTCTGGACCTGTTCACGGCTTTTGATATGGTTGACCACATAGTTCTGAAAACTTTCTAAGTAAATTAGGCATTAAAGACACAGCACTGGCTCTGCTATCATCCTTTCTCCCTGACAGAGTACAAACAGTCGCTCTTGACAAATTTCTTAAATTTCCCTATTCCCTTTCATACGTGGTCCCCCAAAGATCCTCGCTAAGTCCAACCTTATTTCATTTATATATATTATGGGGCTGGCTAGGATGATCAAAGCTCATGCCTTCTCCCTTACTTCCTACACTGAAGACACTCAAATTGTCGTCTCAGCTTTCAACCAAGAATACAACATTTGCTCCCGTTTCCATGACTGCGCGTTGGCAATCGGAAAATGGATGAACAATCACTGTTTAAAGTTGAACTCAGATAAGACTTAGGTGGTCTTGTTTGGAAACCTTTCTCCCAGTTGGGCTCCCTCCTGGTTGCCTGACGAATTGGAATCTTCCCCTTTTCCTGTAACAAAAGTGAAGAATCTAGGAGTCCTCATTGACAATAAGCTGACATTTGGAAGCCAGGTAAATGTGATCATTTCCCCTGTGTCCTTCACCTTGAATATGATCAAGAATACTCACCCTTACATCCCAGTGAATACCAAAAACTGATCACTACCCTAATTTTGTCCAAATTAGATTAATGCAAAGGAATTCCTAAAAAGACTCCAAATTCTGGAGCTGCTTGACTGCTCTTGGGGCTTCCAAATTTTCAATCTGTCTGTCTCCGTAAGCTACACTGGCTACCAATCAGAAGTCGCATTAAATTCAGGGCTCTCTGCGCAGCCCACAAGGCCCTACACGGCACGCGCCCTGAGTTTCTCAGACATGCTTTTGACTGGTATGTATCCAGCAGACTTTTGCGCTTCTCTGGTGCCAAGAAATCGGGGGTGCCCAGATTTTGTAGGACTAACTATGGTGGTTGGAGTTTTGTAACAGGGACTGTATCTGACTAGAGCAGCCTTCCCCACACATCAGGGCCTTACCCTCCCTCGCCTTATTCAGGAAGGAGTTGAAAACGTGGTTTTTCACCAAGTTATTGGCTGTTCCGGTTGTGGTACAATGTGCTCAGCGCCAAGACTCCTTCGGGTAAATGCCTGCTATACAAATCTTGATATTAACATAACCACCCAAATAAAACATGACAATGTCAAGGGCTTGTATAATATTCGTTGATATTAACTGGTTATCGATATCCTCATGTCCAACTTAGTCAATACTAAATGCCATTGTATAGATACAAGAATTCATGTTAATTTCACTCATTGTAAAAAACGTATACTACATTTCCTATGTTTTCACATTTACGATTGGCAGTATAGACAGACTACATTTTTACCTGACTATAGATCATATATTCAAATGGTTGATTTGAATTCACAGTTCAAAAACACCCTGTAAACGTTTATAAATATTGGAGACGGGGGGCATTTCGATGTTTATTTGGTCATTCATTAATATTACACGAATAACATTTTTAAAAAAACATTGTAGATGTTATCCAATTGACTTGACTAATAAAAGATGTATCAAATAAAACACCGACCCAGTGATCATAAGGCACACAAGGCATCTTTAGAGTACTTGCAATGACATTTAATTATTTTTCGATTATTCTCAATTTTTTTAGAGCAATAATTTGCTCAAGATTAAGCATGGGCGGAAAATCCGTTTCGCTCGCGGATTTTGCGGATTTTCGGGAAATTCGCAATCCGCGAGATTCGCGAATCTCCCGCAAAATCCGCAAATCCGCGAGCAGCGGATTTTGCTCGCACTGCTCGCACTGTTCGCGTGAGTTCGCGTGAGTTCGCGCCCCGCGAATAAGTGCAAAATTGCAGAAATACGATTTTAGCAAACTGAAAGTAACTACTTACCAGGTTCAAAAGTTCAGGCTCATCATTAGTAGCCATTTCCTGTAGTGCTTGCTGAGGGGCCCCTCCAGAGTTCAGTTGCCAGTTGCAACTATTATGTGACCCTGCTCTGAACCTCAGAATAGTTACACATATGCCACAAAGGTCCTGAATTACAGCTAAGGGAGACAAGCAGGAGCCAGGCTGGCAGTTCAAATCCATTAATCAGCCCCTAATTCATTATTGTCAGTTGGGGCAGGGCAGGTGTTGTAACTAATTTTGCAACAATGAAAGCACTTAGCAAGTGCAAAAGTTCACTAATCAGGAAGCACTAAGGAAGCAGGTGCCAGCTAAAAAAATATTCTGTGACACATTAATCAGCCCCAAATTAATTCAGGTCACTTGAGGCAGGGAAGGTGTGCTTGCGTTGCCACAATAATGTACACTGACTGGACAACCAGAGGGTGCTGTGATGAAACAGAGGGTGGCATGGGTGGGCCAGAGGGTGGCATGAGTATTCAGAGAGTGGCAGTGGTGACAGAGAGTGGCAGTGATGAAGAAGAGTGTCCCAAACAGGCTGGACACATAGAAACAACAAGTTCGCGAAACTTGCGACCCGACAGGTAAGTTCGCAATTTGCGACATTGTACAAAACCCTCGCGAACTGGCAGAAACCCGCGCAAACACACAAAAAAAAAAATCCGCAAATTCGCGAGAATTCGCGGATTTTGCGGATTGCGAGTTCGCAAATCCGCAAAATTCGCGAACGCGAGATTCGCAAAATTCGCCCATGCTTACTCAAGATAAAATCTGTAAATGAAGCATGACATTGATTCGGGAGATGTCCTGCATGTAATTTTGCCAGATGCTGCGAAGGCGCACAACAGGTGCCATCAGCAGATGAGCAGTTTATCCACGCATGCGCAGTAGTCAACGCAACCAAAGATTATCTGCTACAGTAATTACAGCACACAGTCAAAATTCACAGGAGTTAATAATCGAGCATTCGAACATCAAAATACAAATATGGAAAGCCTGCCGCGGCTGCGCGAGGATTCCAAAGAGAACCGAAGCACCAGGGCTTTAAGTGGGATAAAAAAACTGTGGGGTCTCTCAAAGGGGCGTGGCTGACATAATTAAGGCTGATTTAAAATCACATATGCTAAAAATCTGGCTTTCCATAGTGTGCCGCCTGACTGGTATTTTGCTGCTTCTGTCATTGCATCCAGATATAATAAACAACAAGTAACATTACACCTACAACAAGTCAGAACTATTGGCTTTGACAGTGGTTGTTAGTTGCATAAAATAAATAAGCAACAACTATGACCTTGCTGTATATAATATTGTAATGCTTCAGTTCTGAAATGATGAGACTGTGAAAGAACTATAAAGAGTCTATTTGACCTGCTGCAGAGTTAAGATTATTTTTCACCTTCAGGGTGAGGGCAAAAATGGAGAGCCCAATAGGGACCCGTCTCGGCACCTGCTTTTAAGAACTGCTGGTGCTGAGCAAGACCCTGCCCACGACAAGCCCTGAGAAGCACCCAGATTACTTTCTATTCCCCTTCGGAAGATTGTGCTTTCACTAGGTCCACACTATAGAATGGTGTAGGTACACAGTCCTAAACCAACATCATAATTCCTGTTAAATGGCGGGTGGGGTAATCTTTCAGGGATGATTCAACGAGTGCTTTCCATGCACTGGACGAACACGGCCAAAGCCTATATATAGGTCTAGGCTTAAAGTGCCAACACAAGCAGAAACAGTCATCCCAGAGATGCTCTTTGCAAGTGAATTTTTAAAATTATGATTTAAGTGTTTTGAGAGTTATATTTTTCTGCAGTGTTCGAGCCCAAGGCATCACTATGTTCGGCAAACTTAATTATTTTAAAGTTAAAACCAGAAAGAAAATAGAACATTTGCATTAAACATGGCGCAAAGTGTTTAATTTTTGCTCACAACCTCGGGGATATTAACAGATATTAAATTGAATATGCAGGCCCCTGAATTCACACTGTTAATACAGGACGGGAGAGGCGATATCAAGGGACAGGATGAAACCACCAACCATTTAGGACAAGCTAGGTGTCTTCTGAGGGACAATGCCCATGGCCATTGTCTATGAATCGCAACACACATATTTCTTTCTTTACTATAGTAAAAGAGTCGGTAGGAATAAGAGTTGCAAGCTGCATTGTTCTTATATGCCGAACGAAAGGAAGGACTACAATTGTCCACAATTAGTTAGCTCTCTTCCTCTCAAACCAGAACGAAGAGCATCATAACAGGTAAATTAAAAAAACAACTTGAGTTTTGAAAGGCCCACTGCAGTACCAGTATTCCTCCAATGCACGCCTGATTTACAGAACAACGCGATCATCTTTCCAGTAGCTCCATTGCCATTGTACTCGGTTTGCAAAAAACGAAGCAGTGTTGTACAAATCATCAAAACTCAGTTGGGCATGCTCAAGTAAGGCCTACCACGTAGGGAGGGATTAATGCAATACAACAAAAAATACATATTTTTGGTTGTCAGAAACAGCACACACGAATCAACGCAAGGTAAGTTGATGACAGAAAAGGTTGTGCTCTAGACACAGAACAGAGGCAATTCAGAAATAATGGGCTTCTGCTGGAGTTAACACATCAAACTCAACTCATCAGCACAGATACCTCAAACAGTAAAAACGTACTGTGAGGATAAGTTACACAAGTTGACAAGTACAGCCATATCTCTCTTATCCTCATCCCTCGCCCATACGTAAACGTTCCCATGTCCAGTCACCTCATGGCAAACGAATCAGGGCTGTGAAATTCAAAGATAATGCAACAGGACTGTGCCACTAAATGGCTAACCACATAATGTAGGCCTGGTCTCATTTCGACATAGCACAATGCAAGAGTGAAGATGCTCCAGCCACCAACACAAAGGAGCCTGACCAGGACCTGAGAATTTGGAAGCTATCTGCCTTCGAAGCTACCTGAGACGTTCCCAAGCGACTGAGAAGGACAACACCATTTGATGAGATGGTGAGGAGCCCAGCCTGAGAGTTCCTTCACCATCTGGTGGACTTAGAGTCCATTAGAGCACTAGTGTGTGCACCCGACGTGCACTGCAAGTCATCCTTTTTACCCTCCAACACATACATTATGCACACCTGAGCACAATGGCTAGGGAACTGACAGTAGAGTGCATCATGCCCTGGGATGTGGAGTTACAAAGGTGCTCCGACACTGCGGCACAATCAAAATTAAATCTCTGCTGTGGAGTTGGCCATGGTAAATGCTATTAAAGTACACCCTGGATCGTTCTCTGCACCAAGGAGCTCCACAGGGGCTGGTCCCATGGCACTACGTATACCTGTCATTCTGTGTGGCTATCACAACCATCAGTCAGCTGCCCTTACCTGCAGGGACATATCACGGTCCCCGACTTCACCGCAGCTCCATGGGGGATATGCAGAAAAGCTGAAGAAAGATTCCTTCATCTCTGATGAAGGAAGGTTGAAGAGTAGGATGGTAAACATGCTAAATGCGGTCAATCAAAATCACTGACACTCTAAACACTAACTAGCTGTTCCACGAGTTGATCCAAAGTGTGAATGACACAGGCAACAAAGCCCATGGCAGAAAGGGGCACATATATTGCCGCACAGGACATACCTGTCGGCTGCTTAACATGTAACAGCACACTAAATAACCAACGACTATAAGGGGGGGTTACATCTGGCCCTTTCACTGTACTATTATTTTTTGCAGTATTTTTTGAAAAGTCTGCAAACAAAAGTTGCCTTTAAGCCAGACCTAAAAAAAAAATAAAAATCAGGTAATTCTTCGGAAATCTGGGTGGGGCCATAATGCTTCTAACTCCCTTTCCGAAAATGTCAGCACCAGCTCATTTGTTGTGATTTCTGCCATAATTTTCATTGAATGGAATTGTTGTTTTGTTGGGACTCCTGTCTTGACTGTTAAAGGATTGTGTAGGTTGTGATGTGATGTTGTTGTTTCATTTGAATGGGATGAGTGACATGTTTTGACCTCTTTAATAAATTCCATTCACTGGTATTTCGATGTTGTGTGTTCTCGGTCACAATTCTCCAATTGAAAGAGGTTTACGTATTGTTTTTACTCCTACAATGATAACCTTGTATTTTGGTTCGTGTTCTGCTGTAACCCAAGACCTCATTCCTATTGAAAGAGTGGTGTCTGTTGTGTCGAAGTCCGCTTCCTGTGGCGTTCAGCAAGTTGTTATTGAAATTCCGTCAAACTGACATCTGAAACAGTGTTGCCCTTTCTATATGCACGAGCAGCAAAAACGGTGCAAAATCAAATTGCCTCCTTTATTTATGAAGGACGATTTATCCATCAGCGCTTCTTTGTTGAAAAATACAGCACACGTTTAATAAACAAAAATATGTATGTAAAATCGACCAAAGCGAAAGTTGTGTCCCTGTTCCTATTCAATCATCAAAAATAATGTTTATTTGGTTCTTTGTACCGCTGCAGTCTCACATCTTTCTGCCTCTGTTTTGTTCAATATACATTTATATAGTTATTCTTGCCTCGACATTGTACAACATTTTTGGTTTGCTGTTGCACAACTGTTCCAAAATGAATTAAACCTTCATATTAATGAGTTTCAAGAATGAAGTTAAACCCACTCTACTCTGCATCATCCTTGGCTCAATTCTTAAAAAATACGACGGAGGGAAAATATATATGCTTTTTATTACAATGTCAACAAAGAACACAATTTATTTCTCCGTTACTTGTTACCCTGACACTCTGTCACTGTCACACATACTGTTTATCCTTACCCTATTAAACAAGCAGCAACAATCGTAAAATGTTATCAGGTTCGCGATTTGAGCAGGTGCCAAACCTCATGATTGTTTGCCCATATTTCAAAGGGAGATGTCTGGTGCTGCGGCCAGAGGGTCATTTGAGGGCTGGACCAGCCCAGAATAATCTTTGGACCCTCCAAAACGAGCAAAGCCGCTGCCACACTTTAGAGGTGCAGTATTTAAGAAGGTCAATAAAAATCCCTATAAGTGTTGTTTTTATCTTGTTACATTTGCTGGTATTCAGAGACATTTTAAATTTCAGTCTGTCTTCTGAAAATTGCTTCTTTTAATATGAAAATGCTGTTTACTTTTCTTCCTTTGGAAAGTGGGAGGATGGTCTAAAGTGAACTCTCTGGCAATCTGTCTGCGGTATGGATTTAGGCAGCAGCTGAGGCCTAAATTCTGTGTCACTTTTGACTTATTATTGTGGCAAGAAAACACAAATATTGTGCCTTAATGCTCCACTTTTTTTATCATATCATTTCATTATTTTGTCATCGTTTACACTTTAGCACTGTCTGGGCAATGTGGAGAAGTGTGGCTCACTGGTTAGAGGAGGCAGACCTGGAAGCAGAGGTCAGCCGGGGACTAGGGTTCAATTCCCGGCTCGGCGGGGGTCTTGAGTCCTAAAATGTCCATTGACTCGACAATTCTCGCTCCGGTGCCAACTCATTCACAGGTTCACACTCTGCGACTCTGGGCAATAGCTTGCTTAATCTCCACAACGGCCCCTCGCGGCAGGATGCCTGGCTTTCACCTTGCGGATACCCTGCCGGGGTTATCTCACAGGGGAATACCAGGACGGGTTCCCTAAGCAAGCGCTTAGAAACCGCTCGGTGATTTGCACTATATAAATTCCTGTACATTTACATTTACATTTACTTCATTAGTACCGGTTCCACATCCAAACACAACTCTGCATAGCTAAAAGGTGGCCATTCAACGTTTGCAAAGGACCTTCCATTGCACTGCAGCATATGTTGCAACATTTTTAGTACATTTTGACCTGGTTCAGCTAGAAACAAAATTAGTTTTTTGTTACAACCTGCAGACTATGCAGCAGATTATGGATTATGTAGCAAATGCGCTAGATTCATAATTATGATGAAAACGCATAGTTCCATGGACCCAGAATCTCATGATTCCTGTGACATTATGTACAGAAAGTGCAAAAAGAAATGCTGTAGGTTGTCAGTTTGTTTCAATTCACAAAAAACATACTATACCTGAAAATGAACTGTACACATATTTAACATATACCAGGAGTACATTTTTTGTATATTAATTCTGAAGTGTGATGGAAACAAACATTTTAGCAGAATCAAAACAAATCTTGGTGATGAAAGTGATGAATATTGTATTGTATTGCCCATTTGTATAGAGCTTATGAACCCAATATGTGGCACTGAAGAGCTTACCTACATTGGCAGCAAGCTACACCCTATAGGGTGGTGTGTGTGTGTGTTGTCTTTGTTTTGTGATCCAATGTAAGAAGTGTTTTTATGTTGTGCGTTATGACCACAGAGGTGCGGTTATCGTACTATGGGTTGCAGCTTGTAGCAGTGTGATGGATGATAAGGTGGGAGAGACACAGACACAAACTATTGTTTATGGTTTTTCAGTCGCTGGCAGCTTTAAACAGCTCCGCAGGTCCATTTATGGTATTTCTTACAATTATAGTCTGCTTAGCTGGTTATTGGACTGGGTTTTGGGGCAGATTTACTAATATTTCTCGCTACTCAGCAAGGCAACTTGCTGTACTGCATCGCGTGAAAGACTGAGAGCAGAAATTTGCCATATTCACAAACATATGGCACATTTCTGCTGTCTCCTAGCGCTGGCACACTATGTGCAGCCTAGCGCCAACACAGGCACCCTTGCCCCAGGGTGCAAGGGTGTCTGTGTTCCAGGCAGGATTGTATTTGTGCATGAAGGGGCAACTTCCTGCACAAAAACAATTCTTAGAGGCGTATTCCTTTTTCTATGTGTGCTGCAGAATGCAGCACATAAGGAAAAGGCAGAGCATTTTGAAGCATTCCCAGGTTTACTAGCTTTAGTAAACCTGGGAATGCACCTTAACATAGGTCAGCTCTCCTTAACTACTTAGTTATCAAAACTAGTTTACAGGTTTGGTTGTTTTCAATCTGTGACTTGTGAGCTAAACATTGAGCTTGAGGGTATGACTGTCTTTCCAGGTTCTGTTGCTGGGATGTGTGGTGGTGTAGTCGTCTTTGTAATAGCAATGTTTTTAACTGTCTTCTAGAGTGTATAGGCTCCTGGATGCTTCTAATGCTAGCTGGTAGTGTGTTCCAGAACTTGGTGGCTTGTACTGAGAAAGCAGTGTGTCCTAATTTGTTTATATTTGCATGAATTCAGCTTGTAGTTATAGCTATCCTTTTACTTGGAGGCTCTGCGAACAATGCAAAGTGCCTTGAACAGTGTCCTTTTTTGCTAAAGGTAGCTAGAGGAGTGATTGCAAGACAGGAGTCATGTCTATGTGTTCTCTTGGGTGAATGTAGAGAAAACATTTTGCAGCAACATTTTGGATGAGTTGCATTTTGCATATTATGGATGAGGGTGCACCAAGGCATAGGCTGTTGCCCTAGTCAAACCCGGAGATTGTGAGTGAGATCATGGCATACAGTTTCTGTTGGTATCCAAGGAGGCAACTTAATGTTTTCATTGTGTAGAAGGTACTCTGTTTTATGTTGTTAAAATATGGTATCAAATATAGGTCTGACTCGATAGTTACTCCTAGGTTTATGACTTCTCCTGATATTGTTGGATGGGCTTCATATTCCTCTGGTCATATGGCAGGAGGCTTTTATTTTTTACATTGTCCACAGTCCATAAGCTCTGTTTTAGCAGTATTTAGTCTTAGATAGTATTCATCATCCATGTGTTTATGGCCGGAAGTTAGTCGTCAAGTTTATAATTGTAGAGGCCTTTCAGACCATCCTTTTCAAAAATGATTGGGTGCATAGTTGGAACAGGTAAGTAAGTCAGTAGAAAAATCTTTGTTAGATTAATTAAAATCGTTGCAATATAAAATTCATTAAAACAATCAAAACTACTTGGCGTGGGGTCGCAGAACGGTCTAAATGCTTGTAACCATAGTTGTAACAGGTGAGGTAGAATAATTTACTCAGGTTTGGTAACTAAGTTAGGTAGATGTCGAATAGTGAAGGAGATATGACAGATCCCCTGTGGGACATCACAGTCTTGGGTGTGAGGAGCTGATTTGAAAGGTGGTATCAACACTAGTTCTCTGTGACAACTGACAGGTAAATAATTCAATGGGAATTAGCTGAACTCCCTTTTCACCTTTCCCACATAGTGTGTCAAACACGAAAGTGTGAAGGGATTGCACAACTGTACAGGACATTGAGTCATGGTGTCCTTACGCCATCAACTTTCATGACATTTCCTATTCTTGATACATAAGTGGTTGTCACTACCTAAACCTGCCAGTCATTCACAAGCAATGCTCAGTCAGGAAACTCCATATTCCAATATGGAATGGTGCTTTGATTAGTGTCATGTACTGGGGCTGAGTTACCACAAGTCAGGTACGATTTATATTTGACTGACACTGCTCCAGTCTACACAGGTCTATTGTTAAATACATGTAAAAAGAACAATTGAGGGACATAATGCAGAACAATGTCATACATTCACCCAAGTACAGACATCTGGGCCTGAATACATCGTTTTTTTGCTCACCGTGCCATTCCAGTATGAACCCAGCCATATGGAAATCAGTCTTGACCCTGTGCCTCATGGGAACAGTCCAGCCCGAACTGCCACCCCAGGTCCTCCCTGAACTGGAAACAAGCATCATAGGACCAGTTTCGGGGTTTCACCCCTCATCAGCCGCGATAACTTTACTCCAGTTGCATGGAGAGCACAGGACCCACGTTTGGGCATACTTGTCCCACTCAAGGTGACAAATGCAAAAAGAACAATTGATGGACAGAATTCAGAACAATGTCATACATTCACCCCAGTACAGATATCTGGGCCTAAATCCATAGTTCTTTTGTTTACCAGGCCATTCCAGTTTGAACCCAGCCATATGCAATTCAGTCTTGACCCTGTGGCTCATGGGAACAGTCCAGCTCGAACTGCCAGGCCAGGTTCTCCCTGGACTGGAAACAAGCATCCTAAGACTGGTTTCGGAGTTTCACCCCTCATCAGGCAGGATGAGCTTGGAGAGTACGGAACCCACATCTGGGCATACTCGTCCCACTCGGGGCGACAAATGCAAAAAGAACAATTGATGGACATTGTGAAATACCTCCTGTCAAGTTATTGTATCTATCTGCTCTAAAGAGTTTGATTTTGTTGCAGGAGTCAGATAGTTTTTAGATTAAAGTGACTGCTGTAGAGGGGTGCTAACTAGGAGTAGTGTGAAGCTGACATGAGCCAATATAGCCTACCATGTCACAAAGGGCTGCTATATTAGACTATCTTTCAAAAATGGATTAATATTTAGTTAACTCTGCCAAGGTCAACACACTGAAAATATTTCTCCTACTATAATCAGGTCATTTGGGACTGAAAAAATGTGTTGTATAATTGGCCTCTCTAGACATCTCCGCAGAACATCAACTAACATTTTCAGATTTTTCTATATTGTAATTTAAGATATGTGTGTGAATCTGCTTTTCGAAATGTCTTGACTCCTTTCAAATTCTACTTTATCTTTATCTAATTTACGGCCATAGCAAATAAATTGCTGTTATGAGTTCCTATGTAATTAGTTTACTATATACATTTTATTTGGGGTAGTGGTTTTATTGAGAGAAGTGTGGGAACGCTGGATGGTAGGAATATTATGGATCTTCACAGAAATATGAGGATAAACTGAGATTTAGCTTAAGTTTGGTGTGTGAATGGGAATTCTGTTTAAGAAAAAGTATTGGGATCCACACAAACTACACCACCCCAGACTTCACTAGCTACCTTGTTTTCAGATATGTCTGGGCCTAGAATTTTTGCCTCAGTGCCGACTGAGCTCTGGCCCAAATACCACAGCTACCCTCATTGCCAGAATTGGTCAAGTTGCAAGACAGTCTTGATCTTTGCTTGTGTTTTAGGGAGTCTGTCCTTTTGTTTGCGATAGGTCAGTCACCAGTGGCGGTTAGCATCTACTGAGAGTGGTGAGGCATGCAAATGGACGATGGGTGGGTGCATGCAAGCCCGGACACACATAATGAGAGTGTTAACGTAGGACAGCAGTGTGCGACTGCCGCTTTTTCTCTCATACAAATAACCTCCAGAGGGCCTAGACTGAAGTGTTTCTTGGTCACAATATGTTGTTTTCTATTTCAAATGCGCGTTTAATCGACTAAATCAACACACACATCCGTGAGAGAAGTAAATATCAGAAGATAATAGTTTGTTTACTGGGCCTAGCTGAAATGCGCTGAGGAGGAGCTGGAGTGAGATTACAACACACGTGTAGGTTATGTGGCAGTCATTACCAAGTCAGGGTCAGGGATCACTGAGCTATGGATTGCAATCTGCAAATAGGCATATGAACTACATATAAGGCTATACCTTACTTTACATGTATTCAGCTACGTAACATATATACACCTTCAAGGTATGTAGATGTGGGCTTAGGATTAGTAAATCTATACTTCTCTTTGGCCCTTACCTTTAAATATTCTGTCCTTGATATTCTTGTGTGCCGATATTCTAGGGGTCGTTATTTAGTAGTGCAACCATAATTTGGGATAGAATGCACCTATAGAGCACAGCATTAATGTTTGGTCATAGCTGGGGGACAGACCCCCCCTAAAAATATACTTCTGGCTACGGGCCTGGGGACACCAACAATCTAATCTTCAATATTTAGCAATTTATTCTGATACCTACAGAGACATGTTCTGCTACAGTCACAGAGGGAGGAATAGCATGTGCAAAACGTTTGACTACAAAGGGTATAATAATTTCTGATGTCCAAATTTGCTTTAAAGTTTATTGTAAAACTGCCACCAAAAATCTTATCAGCTGAAAAACTATTATCTGATCAATGTAGTTGACATAAGTCATAAAATAATTTGATAAAAGCACCATTTGGAATAGAACTAGTGGGATTCAAAACTGGTGAGAACTAGTGCAATTCAGAACAGCGTACATAATTGTGGGTGGTCAACATGTTTCTCGCTGAGTGTGTAAGAAATCACGTGGCGATTCATCAGGACCAGAAACACTACACTATCTACACAGTGGTTGGTTCGGTGATGCTCTCCTAACATTGAGGTACCTTTTTATTTAATATAGAATAGACCAACCCAATTTGGGTTATGGTCAGGCTCCATCGAGTGACAGGTAGAGGATGTATGTTACAAAAGTTTCATTTCAGCCGGGATCCAGTGCAAGGAACCTACCCCTCACTCCGCCTGCTCAGAAGAGTACTTCAATGTTACGAAGCAGAGTGCTTAGTTCACCTTGGAGAGCTTCACCGAACCAACGACTGTGTAGATATTATGGTGTTTCTGGTCCGAACGAATCGCCACGTGATTTCTTACACACTAGGAGAGATACATGTTGGCCACCCACTTAGAGCCAAGTTGGACTGTTATATCAGCTGTGACACCATTGACGTTTTGAATTGGGACCAGTGGGCTTGCTGATTAAATTTATTTTGGAGCACCACTGCGCCTCATTTTATCCCTCCACACCCAATTTCACCACACACCTTGTCCACATCTACACCACGAGGCCCCACACGGGCACCACACCTAAAGGCTTGAGAAAAAGATCTCTGACAAAGAGCCCCTCATAGGGTGCCTATCAGGCACTGCAGCGCAGGCCTGTAAGGAGCAAGGCCTATGATGAAGCATGACACCCAACCGGTTGTCTGAGGGCCCCACTTCCCAAATTGGGCTACACCCAGTCTCCATCTTTGGGTAAGGGTGTTGACCGAACTAGCATCCTCCTCCCTTCTCCACAGGAACTGCATACCTCTTCTTCTCATTACAAAGATGATTCCATAACTCAGAAGATGGCGGCCACAGCACCAAACCCATTGGATGTATTCTCTTTATTCTGATGTAGATGACATGTATATTCAAACAGACTATCAATAGGGGTTTTCAGTGCTTCCATGGATTTGAGGATGTGAAGTCCATGGGGAGACTGTACTCTGACCATTCTCCCTTCATGTGTGTATAAAGTATAAAATCCCTAGATGATACAGTTTCAAGAGAATGATGAATAGACAAGGTGCATCTTTAAAAGTACTAATATGTGACTATAAATAAATGTGAAGCAGGGTAAAAGGGTGCAAGGATCCAAGAGCTGGAAGTGAGGATACAATTGAAAATACAATTAGACAGCAATTGCAAACAGTGCCAGAGTGCAATGGACACAACTCCCGGCGTGGTTGTTTAATAATCAGGACAGGTGAGGTCATGCCAGCAAAATAACAGTAAGATTGTGCAACCTCTCACACACACAAAGGTAAGTCTTATGTTTCATGATTGTACAAGCAGCTACTGCTTAAAGGTCTGAAAGAAATGCATGAATTATTGAACAACTTGGCCTCAAATGAATTTTGGGAGGAAGCTAGGGCTAAAACAAATGAGCATTTGACTGCAGAAGTACTGGAGACAACTATGAAAAAAACACTATGGCAAGAGGCAAGAATCTGGGCGTGGCCAAGACATCCAACATGGTGGTCGCTTTTTAGTGCAGCTCCGCTACAACCCCTTATATCGGGCATAAATCCGGACTTGTAGCCGCCATCTCATATTCCCTAGTGAACTCTGGGATTCTGACCATAGAGCCGTTACTTTCCTGCCCACCACTGCCTTTCAGAATGAGCCGGACACCTAATAGAGCTGTGAGGCCTGCGGCTCGGTCTCACCGCAGCGAAGCATGGAGTGCTGTATGTCACACAATCACTACCCCTACTTGGATGCGCCAGTGGCGCTTATGAGAGGGCACTTGTGATTGCTTGGATATTTAGATTATTGTAAATTGCGCCCGTGTGTTCAGAGTCCTGCTCTCCTGTTGTTATTGTATCTTCCATTTTGTTGTGCCTGCAGCCCGTCCCTCCCCCTCCCACGCTCCGCCCCCTCCACTATCCTTATACGACAGATGCCTCTCCGCGCAGCGTTTACGCGCAGCGGTTGCGCCCCTTGCCCGCCGAAGGTGCGCCAAATGTAAGCCCGTCTACGTCCGTCCGCGTCTGGACCGCACCCAGCGCCAGACCCTCTGGTCCCCGCCGCTCCCAACCCTCTAGAATCACATATAATGCTGCTACTCTCCTCGCCCTCAACCCCGGACGTACATCACTATGCTGCGAAGCCACTCCAGGATGTACCCACGGCCCTTTCGCCTGCCTCTCATTCAAGTTCAACTGCTTCAGAACCCTCACCAAATCCACGCCCCCCAAACACTACTCCAACTCTAACCGCCTAAAGTGCATCCTGCTCAACACCCGCTCGGTCCACAGACATGCAACAGAACTCTGGGACCTAATCGACACTGCGTCACCTGACATCGCCTTCCTTACTGAAACATGGATGAACACATCATCAGCTCCCGACATCGCCATAGCCATACCGGACGCCTACAAGATTATCCGAAAAGACCGCACCAATCAAACAGGAGGAGGCATCGCTATCATCCAAAGAAACACCATCAAAATCACAACCAGCTCCGACGACATTCTTGCAACCGCCGAACACCTCCACTTTCAGATCCACACCAAGCCCAGGACGACACTTAGAGGCACCCTCATCTACAGGCCTCCAGGTACCCGCACTCAATTCAGCGATGACATCACGGACTTCGTCAGCCCACACGCCCTCGCCTCCAAGAACTACATCCTTCAAGGAGACCTCAACTACCACCTTGAAAACAAACACGACAGCAACACCACCACCCTTCTGGACAACCTGGCCAATCTCGGACTCAAACAACTTGTTGACACCCCCACCCACACAGCCGGACACACGCTCGACCCTATCTTCACCTCCAGCAAGCACATCTCCTTCGATCACACTACAGCTCTCCACTGGACAGATCACAGCTGTGTTCACTTCAGCTACAAAACCACCCTGACCCACAACCGTCCACAACCTATTCCTCGGAGAAACTGGAACAAAACCACCACCGACCAACTCCTCACATCTCTCAACCAAAACCCTCCCACCCTCTAAATGGACCCAGACCAAGCGGCCACCAACCTCAAGCAATGGATCACCCACAGTGCTGACGAATTAGCACCCCTGAAAAAGCACCAGATGAAATCAGCCAGCAAAAAGGCTCCCTGGTTCAATGATGAACTTAAAAGATCCAAGAAGATATGCCGCACCCTGGAGAAGATATGGAGAAAAAACCCAACCTCAGACAACATAGCCTCCCTCAAGACAGCCACCCGCAAACACCACCAACTGATTCGATCCGCCAAGAAATCAGCACTCAAGGATCGTCTCGATAACAACACTCATAACAGCAAGGAACTCTTCAACATCGTCAAAGAATTCACCAACCCCACCGCAGCATCTAACGACATCACTCCCTCCCAAGACCTCTGCGACGCGTTATCCTCCTTCTTCTACAACACAATTGCCGACATCCACAACAGCTTCGCCAGCTCTCCCAGCGATCAACTCTCCCCACCCCCCTCAGATCCTACCCCGCCAACCAACAACCTCAGCGCCTGGAACCCAATCACCACTGAAGACACCATTCGCCTCATGAACTCAATACACTCTGGCTCACCATCTGACCCCTGCCCCCATCACATCTTCAACAAAGCTGACTCCATCATCGCACCCCATCTCCGTGATGTCATTAACTGCTCGTTCAACTCTGCCACCTTTCCAGAAAGCTGGAAACACGCCGAACTCAGCGCCCTTCTGAAGAAACCCACAGCAGACCCCTCTAATCTTAAAAACTACCGACCCATATCCCTCCTCCCATTCCCGGCCAAAGTCATTGAGAAAGCCGTCAATAGCCAGCTTGCCGCCTTCCTTGAATCCAACAACTCCCTTGATCCATCTCAATCCGGGTTTCAAGCCAAACACAGCACCAAAACCGCCCTCATTGCAGCGACTGACGACATCCGAGCACTCCTGGACAACGGAGAAACAGTGGCCCTCATCCTACTCGACCTATCCGCCGCTTTCGACACAGTCTGCCACAGCACCCTTATACATCGCCTCAGCAACATCGGCATACAAGGAAAAGCTCTGGACTTGATCATCTCATTCCTCGCCGGGAGAACTCAAAGAGTCCGACTTCCCCCATTCTACTCAGAAGCCACCGAAGTCATCTGCGGCGTACCCCAAGGATCCTCTCTCAGTCCCACCCTCTTCAACGTCTACATTAGTCCTCTTGCCTCCATCGCGCGTCAACACAACCTCAACATCATCTCTTACGCCGACGACACCCAGTTAATCCTTTCCCTCACCAAAGACCCCAACACCGCCAAAACCAATCTTCACGAAGGCATGAAAGAAGTAGCCGAATGGATGAAACATAGCCGCCTTAAACTCAACTCAGACAAAACGGAGGTGCTCATCCTAGGATCTTCCCCCTCAGCTTGGGAAGACTCTTGGTGGCCTTCCGCTCTGGGCACAGCACCCACACCCACAGACCATGCTCGTAACCTTGGCTTCATCCTAGACTCCTCTCTCTCGATGTCCAGACAAGTCAACGCCGTCTCGTCCTCCTGCTTCAACGTACTTGGCATTCTCAAAAAGATCTTCCGTTGGATCCCCCTCGAGACAAGAAAGACTGTCACCCACGCACTGGTCACGAGTCGACTGGATTATGGTAACACACTTTACGCCGGCATCACAGCAAAATTACAGAAAAAACTCCAGCGCATCCAAAACGCGTCAGCGAGGCTCATATTAGACATCCCGCACCAAGATCACATCACCGAACATCTAAAAGACCTCCACTGGCTTTCCGTCAACAAAAGAATTACTTTCAGCCTTCTCACCCACGCTCACAAGGCCCTCTACAATCTAGGACCCGAATGCCTCAACACTCGACTGTCCTTCTACAAACCCACCCGCCAACTAAGATCGTCCAATCAAGCCCTAGCCGCAGTCCCGCGCATCCGGAAATTCACCATGGGTGGCAGATCCTTCTCCTTCCTGGCTGCCAAGACCTGGAACTCACTCCCCACCCACCTCCGCCTTACTCAGAACCACATCTCCTTCAGAAAAGAACTTAAAACCTGGCTATTCGACAAATAATTGAACCCCTAACCCCTTCCCCTAGCGCCTTGAGACCCTCTGGGTGAGTAGTGCGCTATACAAATGCCCGAACTTGAACTTGAACTTGTGGCATTATTCGGGTGGTGAGAGCCCCAGTCCGGTGGCGGACCGTTGAGGGAGACTGTGGGTGAAGGGGTGGCGGAGCACAAGGAGGCCTGCTTGCAGAGGCGATGCCCTGGGCCACTGCTGGGAAGGACTTAGCTCCGAATCCTTTGCAATCATTAGAGATGAGGGCCTGATGAACTTGAGACCTGCTGCTTTATCCCTCTGTGCAGCCAGATCACTTGCCTTGGGTGCCGGGCGGCGGGGCCTGGGAGTTGGGCCTATCTTTGTTTCCTGCTGTGGGGCCTGCCTGCAGAATTTGGGGTCTGCCCCTCTGGCTTGCTCTCTCGCTCTGGACCGGAGACACAGTGCTGCGGTGGTCCCGCATTGCGGCTTGCGGCACCACCATCCATCATGCCGGGGATGCCACTGCAGATGGCTCATGGCTGTTGGGGCACGGCTGGAGAGGCTGCAGGGAGGACGTTCCTTGGGAGCCCTAGACCCATGGTGGTTGGGTGTGCATGGCATACTGGGAACACCCTCACCCACCTGCCTCTTCATTATGTGCTGGAGCCATTGATCCATTTGCCTGCGAGGCCCAAACTCCCACCTTAAGACTACTAGTGTGTTGGACTACTGTGTGTGGTCTCTCATTATGGTTGACCTGATAGATCGTTTTGGGGACTATTGATACCGCACCAAATCAGTTTTGCTGCTGCCCCGGCCCATCCTACTAGCCACAGCTGGAACTGTGTTTATGACTGGCTGGGCCTTTCCTGGTGTGTGGCCCTGAGAACTGTGATTGCTGCAGCAGCTTAGTCTTCCTTTTCCTCTGGCACCTCCCTATTTTAGTCAGCGCTTGGACGGGGCCTATGTAAGCTGATCTGGGATCTTGCCCCCCACCTTTGGGGTGACTGCTGCTTCACAGGCTCCCAGATGTTGGCCGCTGATTAAGGGGAAATCTCTTCAAGACTATTTAATTTTTGCTTAAGCATTGAGACTGCTTGTTCTCCTCCCTGAGCTGACCGTCTACTCTCCAGTATTCTGTGGTAAACAGGCGCTCTGCTTCCTCTGTCCTTTTTTATACCCTGCTGTAATGGGCAAGGATAAAACCACCCGCTCTGTCTCTACATAGATGCGCATGGACCAATATCCTACTGGCTCCAATAGTGGCCCTCCAGGCCCCTCAGACCGTGATAAACCCACCTCACTATCTAGTGAACTTACTGTAATACTGCAAGCTATTCAGACATCTCATGCTGCAGTGGAATCGAAAATTGGAGATGTGCGGATGGACTGTTGCACCAGGATCTGCGAAACACCATTGCACAGATAACAAATGACGAATCTCGGATCTCCATGGTTGAGGATGATGTTTTCACTCTCAAGACCCACTTTACTTACCTACACAGCATAGCTCCACAGACATGACGAAGACACAGAAAACCACTATAGGCGTAACAATATACACATCATTGGAGTTCTCGAGAACAGTGAGGGTGCGGTACCCCAACAGATAGCGAACTACGTGGAGTACTGGATTAAATCATGGATGGCCATTGATCACCTGTCTTCGTGATTTGTAAGTGAGAGGGCACACCTAAACCTCCACCGGGAGCTTCACCTTGACCTATAATAGCTTGCAATCTTAATTACAGAGACAGGGATGTGTTCCTCAGGGAGGCTTGACTGCATTCAGACCTCCAATGTGGTGACAATAAAGTTGTCGTATTGCTGGATTACACTTGTGAGGTGCAACAACGAAGGCACTCCATTTGGTGGTTAAACAGAAACTGAGGGACATAGGACTTCAATATCCCCTGATATTCCCAGCTAGACTCTGTGGAATCCATCTCAACAAATCAAATTTTTTTGATAGTCTGCAGTCTGCATGATAGTGGCTTACGGAGGACCATCCAATACATGGATTCACTATCTCCTCTTCTCACTGATGGGAGACTGCTGATAACCTGGAATCACGATTGCTCCCTAAACCCCACAGGCAGAGCACTCAATCCTGTAGAGGACTTTGAACTATTCGATCAATATCACCTTCACGATCCCCCCTGGTACAACTACTGCCATAGTCTTCGCCTGCTTTGAAATCTACCTCCGAGGTGGAGAATTAGGGACTGAGGGCTGACCGGCTGTTCCTCGCACAGATTGTGATCTTTCCTGCAGCTCTGCAATTTGACTGGATTCGAATGATTAAGGGCTGCATGTACTCATGCTACATTTACTGTCCTATTTTTTTTCCAGTAGTGTTTACTCAAACACTTGCCCAGTAGCTCCAAAGGTCTTTCCTTGGACAGACAATGGTGGCTACTGTCGTAACGGATCATCCTTACTATGATGGGGTTACCCCCTTTGATGTTTCTACATTGTTGTGTGTATTGTGTTTTCCGAATTAATCTTTTTTCAAGGGGACAGATACTTCTAGGGTAGAAGTTTGGGGAGGGGCAGGAGTTGGGGGTCTGGGTTTTCTTGGCAAGATGTTCTTTCAATCTTGTGTTATGTACTGTATATTTGTTCACCTGTTTCTTTCCCTTTTAGATTTTGACCCACACCTTTTCAATGATTGTGACTACAATCTCAGAGAGGTGTTCACTCATAGTGCACCATTGTTACATTCTTTAAAGCACTACCAGATCCTAACGGGTCTCGTACCTGGTTTAGCCACTGTTCACAACTACTTTCATCCCCCCTATACATTACCTATCCAGTTTTGTCCTGGAATGTTAACGGTCTACTAGACGGAGTAAAACGGGCTGCAGTCTTCATCTCTGCCCATCGTCATCTCCCTGAGGTGCTATTGCTTCAGGAGACTCACCTTCTGGGAGAGTGTTGTATTCTCTTTACTTGTATTTTGCTCTATCGCTTTAAGACTCACATTCTATGTTCCTGATGTCATATTCTGCTTTGCTTTGTCTGGATTCTTCCTTGTCAGTTAGCTCCCTGGCTTTCTGATGGGAACACCAGTTATTCTCTGTAGTGCTTAATAAATACCCATTAAGCTTTTATCTGCCTCAACTTCATTTACAACACATGGCGACGATGAGCAAAGGGAGCTGGACAACTACAGAGGGAGGAGAACTCCACTGGTGAGAAAGGAACCACGCAAGTTCTTTTGGCTAAATTTCTAACAGAGAGAAGTTATTGCCAAGAAAAGAAAATTTTCAAGCTGAGAGAAATTGTACTCAAGAAAAGAAATTTTAAAACTTGGAAACACAAGAGAGAAACTTCAAGTTAAATGAAATTGTGACCAAGAGAAAGAAACTTTATCTGCAACTGCACCTTGAATTTGATTGAAACTGTAAGAACTGCAGTCAACATAAGGAAGGAAAATCCAGCACTTCAAAAGCCAGAATAGAAGCCTGCTTCCTTCTCAAACAACTGGTGAGTTTGAGAAAATAATTGACTTTGCTTGCTTGTACTACTTTACTGAAATTGTGACCTCGTTACCTTGATAATTTAGAAAACATAAATTTGTACAGAAGAACAGAAATTGTCACTCTAAGCGTTTTATTCATGGTCCAATTACAAGAGGAACTACAACTGTGAGTAAGAGCATCTTTTAAATTCACCTGCAGCTCGAGCAAAAAAAACAAAGATATTAATTAGCAATGCGTCTTTTGAAATTTCACTTGAGCAGGCAAACACGAGCGTACTCACCGTTAGAATCTTCATGTTGACATCGTCCGAACTGAGCCATTGTCAATAGTTCACAGCGTCAAGCAGGAAGAAGAAGCAAACGTCAAGCAGGAAGAGGAAGCAAGCGTCATCACACCAAGCGGCAGTGACGTAATGACGCTACGTAGCGGCCATTTTAAGACAGGCTTCGGTTACTAGGCAACCGATTTTACCGGAGCAACGCGTTTAGGAGAACGCATTTCGTGTTCAGTGAAGGAGCATCTCTTTAACCAAAACCAAGTAAGCAGTAACCATTGCTATTTACAAAAGGAATATCTTTTGAACCAAACGGAGTAACTAGAGCTGTAAGCGGTAACTAATACTATTTGCAAGAAGAATATCTTTCAAATCAAAACCGAGTGACTAGAGAGGTAAGCAGCAACTACTGTTGAGAATACATCATGTCTCAGTGAAGGAGCATGATTATATGTCACAGCTTGGTGGGTGAATCAGTGTATTGTTGTGAAGTACTCTACGGAAGCACTGTGAACTGTGCAAGACTTGTTCCTTCATTGTAAAGTACCTTATATTAGGAGGTTAGCAAATACCTTGTATTTGGAGGTTACTCAAGTGTCTGCATTA
Organism: Lissotriton vulgaris; assembly: GCF_964263255.1. Classification (NCBI taxonomy): domain Eukaryota; kingdom Metazoa; phylum Chordata; class Amphibia; order Caudata; family Salamandridae; genus Lissotriton; species Lissotriton vulgaris. The sequence continues at coordinate 323,403 of NW_028249984.1, forward strand.
TACATTATAAACTGAGAATAAGTACAAACAAGAAGTACTATATGTGATCTAACTTGAGGATTATTTCTGTTATAAAAATAAGAAAACTGTAATTACAATGGAGAACCATAATGTCATTATGCCACCTATGTTCTTACAAACAAGTGGAGATCCACCCATTGAGTGGGACGAATGGATAGACATTTTCGAAAACTACATAGAAGCACTCGATGGGAAGGATTTCAGTGCTACAAGGAAAAAAGCTCTTTTGTTAAGTGCATTGGGGAAAGAGGGCCAGCATTCTTTCAAATACTTACCAGTAGGGCTAAACCAGGATGGTAGAATGATAACTAATGTTTACACAGAAGCAAAGGCGCAAATGAAAAAACAATATTCAAAGGAAGTAAACATCGTTATGGCGAGACACAAATTTTACACGCAGCCACAAAGAGCAAAAGAATCAGTAGATCAGTTTGTAACCAGATTGCGTGAATTGTCCATTAAATGTAATTTCGGGGAAATAAGAGATGAAATGATAAGAGACCAGTTAATAGTACAATGCAGGAATAAAAAAATGCAGGAAAAATTGTGGGCAGCAAAAAACCCTACCTTGCAAATGGCTATTGATATAGCAAAGGTAGTTGAGGAATCGAATGCATGCATGAAAGAGATGGAAAAGAAGGATAGTGTAAAGGAGAGTGGACAAGGGAATGGTGTTTCTTGTGTTGAACAGGAAGAAGTTGCTGCTGTGAATAGGAAAAGTGTAGACTAAGGAGAGAAAGGTCCTAAGAGATTTAATAGTGGATATTTCAGTAGTGAAAGAAGTAGATTCCAGGGAAGAATGTGCAGTAGGTGTGGGAGTACGTTTCATACCTCAAATTACAAAAAATGCTTTACCCTAGATAAGGTGTGTAGAAAGTGTGGGAGGAAAGGCCATTTCTTTAAAACGTGTAAAGGAGTGAATAGCGAAAAGGTAGCAGTTGTAGAGAAGAGAGAGATAGGGAGAGGCGAGGTTGGTATTGAGGGCGCCAATAAGATATTGTGTTTGGGTGAAGATGGTACGCGTGAAGGAGAACCAGGCAGAAGGGAGAGGCCTAAAGCTCAATTCCTTATTGACAAAAAAGTAGTCCAGTTAATGGTTGATCCTGGGTCGTTTTGGACTATTATCCCAGAGGAGATGTATTTGGAAAATTGGAAAGATGTGCACTTGCTAGCTAGTGATATTAGCCCATGTGGATATCAGGGAGAGAGTATAGAGTTGATAGGATACATGGTATGTGAAATATCATTTAAGGATTGTTCTGCAAAAGGGAAAGTTTATGTAGCCAAGTCAGGTCCTGCGATTTTGGGATGGGGACAACAGTATGATCTCAGTATTGTCATTAACCCTAGAGCTGAACAGCAAGTGATGGTAGTAGATAGCATAACTACTGAGTCAATAGTTGAAGGCATGACTGGTTTGTTTGATGAACACATTGGGGAATTGAAAGGTTACGTGCATAAGATTGTTCTGCGTGATGATGCTGTACCTATGCAACACAGGGTCAGAAAGGTTCCACTTATTGCACGTGAGGAGGTGAAGAAGATGTTGAAGGAGATGTTAGATCAAGGGGTGATAGAACAGATCGAAACGTCACCCTGGATTTCTCCCGTTGTTATTACAACCAAATCCGACGGAAAATTCCGGTTCTGTGTGGACCTTCGAACCTTGAACCAAAACATTGTTGTAGACAACTTCCCATTGCCGAATATCTATGAGTTAGTTCTGTCATTAAAGGGTGGAAAGTATTTTTCTAAGCTGGACCTCCGCAGCGCTTATCATCAAATTAAATTGCATCAAGACTCTAAGGCATTGACTGCTTTCATAACAACTGAAGGAATCTATCAGATCACGCGTATGCCTTTTGGACTTGCCTCTGCAGCAGGAGTCTTCCAACGAATGATGGGAGCTGTATTAAAGGGAGTGAGCAACGTAGTGTATTTTCAAGATGATGTTTTGATATTTGGGGAGACTGTAGAAGAACACAATTTGATTTCGAAAGCTGTTTTGGAAAGGATGGAACGGGCAGGGTTGACTCTAAAGAAAGAGAAATGTAAGTTTGCGGTGGAGGAAGTCGAGTACCTTGGCTATACTCTGTCTGTTAATGGCGTTAGACCCAAGAGAGACTTGTTAGAGTCCATTAGAAATGCACCAGCTCCATGTGATAAAGACCAGTTGAGGTCTTTTCTTGGTCTCATCGAGTACTATGCAAAGTTCGTAAGAAATTTTGCAGGGAAAACTGAAAAGATTAAGATGCTGTTGAGAAAAGGGTGCAAGTCTGTGTGGGATGTAGAACAAGAAGATTGCTTTCAGAAGATCAAAAGAGAAATTTGTGATGCTGGTATCTTAACACCGTTTGATACCAACCGTAAGTCCGTTTTGACAGTGGATGCGAGTGCTGTGGGGGTTGGCGCGGTGTTAGCTCAGATGCATGATTCTGGACTGAAGACTTGCTTTTGTGTCAAGAACTCTCACAACGGCAGAGAGGAATTATTCTATAATCGAGCGGGAGGCTCTAGCTGCAGCATGGGGGTGCGAGTATTATAGAATGTATCTGTGGGGGTTCAAGTTTACATTGTTGACGGATCACAAACCTTTGGTTAAAATCCTATCACCTGGTGGGGCTGGCAAGGGATCAGCGAGGTTAGCTAGGCTGGCTGCGAGAATCCAGGAATACTTGTACACTATAGAGTATATTCCAGGTTGGAGGAACAGCCAAGCTGATGGTCTTTCCAGACTTCCACTTCCTTGGGAGATGGTGGACAAGTCGGGAGTGGAATCACTCAATTCAGAAGGGTCTGTGGCAGCTGTGGATGAGGTGGTGGACATGTGTACTGGGGCAGTTAGCAGGAGTTGGTGGAATACTTCTATGGCTAAGGATGAGGTGTTGAGGGAGGTGAAAGACCTAATTGTGAAGGGTTCAAGGAGAGAGAGTTGTTTATCTCCTGCTCTTCGCCCTTATCTAAAGGTTTTGGAGCATTTGTCTATCTTGGACAAAGAAGGGCTTATTATTCTGAAGGAGGATACGTTCATTCCCCCACAGGAGGTGAGGTTCACTTTATTCAAGTTAGCTCACGAGGGTCATCTAGGACAGTCTCCCACCAAGAGGAGAGTGAGGGAGCATTTTTGGTGGCCGGGCATGGACTTGGAGATTTCTCAGTGGGTGGAAAGATGCACGGATGTTGTGGAGAGTGAGAAGAGGCTTAAGGTTGGCGGTCAGACTGGATGTAGTACAATAGAAGACCCAGGGTGTCCGTGGCACACTATATGTCTTGATTTTATTGGTCCTTTTTACCAGTTGAGTCAGGATATGAGGTTTGGTTTGGTGGTTGTGGATGTTTCATCGAAGTGGTTGGTAGTTAAGTTTATGAAGGAAATCACTACGGGTAGCACGATTACTATGTTGAGGGATATTTTCAGGGAGGAAGGTTTTCCCATGAGGATTATCACTGATAATGGGACGCAATTAACTTCTATGGAGATGGCCAGTTTTTTGGAAAAATGTGGTATTGTACATTCAAGGACCTCACTTTACAACCCACAGGGTAATGGTATAGTTGAGAGGGCGAACCGAATGGTTAAAGGAGTGATCCAGATGGCCCTCTCATCTAGGGCGAATGTGAGAGAGTTAGTTAATGATCTGGTTTGGGCCTATAGAACTACTGAGAATGGTGTGACTGGGAAAATTCCCTTTTGTATGATGAGAGGGCGTTCAGCTGGTACCAAACTTGTCGCTGCATGGATGAAAGAGTGTTTGAGTACGGATGCCTTTGAGAAGCGCGAAAGTGGAAATGAGCAAACTAGTAAGTGTAATTTTGTAGTGAATGATTGGGTGAAAGTGAAACCTGGACGAGTTGGTGTTGGGTTGACGAAATTCAGGGGTCCGTTTAAGGTCAAGTCTGTCCATAAGAGGTTTGTGACTTTATTCAATGGAGAGAGTTGGAATCTGAGGCGAGTGGCGTTGTATAAGAAGGCTGAGCGAGTGGTTGATTTGCCTCAGTCCAACCGTGTGTTAGAATCAAACAAAAGTAATTGTAATGGTGCTAGAAGTCAGAGAGAAAGGAGACCCCCGAGTTATTTACAAGATTTTGTTTGTGAGTGACCTTGGTTCGTGTAGTGAAGAGCATGTGCTTATTATTATTTTTTTTTTATCATCATTCATTTTTTTTTATGCGAAGGGAAGAGGATATGTTGTATTCTCTTTACTTGTATTTTGCTCTATCGCTTTAAGACTCACATTCTATGTTCCTGATGTCATATTCTGCTTTGCTTTGTCTGGATTCTTCCTTGTCAGTTAGATCCCTGGCTTTCTGATGGGAACACCAGTTATTCTCTGTAGTGCTTAATAAATACCCATTAAGCTTTTATCTGCCTCTCAACTTCATTTACAACAGAGAGCGTTGTCCCTTCCTGACCCGTAAGGGCTACGGCAGGCTCTTTCATGCAGGCTACTCACTGGGAGCTTGAGGGTTCGCTATTCTTTTGCTCCATTCATTCCCCTTCACGGTTTCTCATGTAACATAGGACCCACAGGGACGCTTCATTGCTTTAGAGGACACGTTGGAGGGGCAGGTGGTCATCCTAGTGTGCATTTACACACCATCCACTTTCTGGCTGTATGTCTCAGGGACCTCTCTGAACAACTTCTACACATCCCAAGGGCTTACAGTAATATGGGGCAAGTTTAACGCTGTGCTGGAACCTCACTTAGACATCACTGGACCCTCTACCACTTCTAGACATACTGGGGCATGCTACCTTATTTACTGTACCACTACACTGGGCCTCTGTGATGTCTGGAGGTCTTGGCACTCACGACTTTGCAGTTCACACATACATCCGCAGCCAACCATACTCACTCCCGAATAGATCTAATTTTATTGCCAGCCCCTGACTGTCAATTCTTGACCCAAATCCAAATCTTACCACGTGGAATCTCAGACAATGCGCCTCTACTCCTTCATCTTGGACACACTTCATCAGGACTGCGCCCCATGTGGCGTCTTAATGTCTGGAATCTTCTGGATAAGAAGCTCGTTCAACCACTCAGTAGTGAACTTAGAGCCTATTTTCATAACAATGAAGGGTCAGTTGCACAAGTTGGCACCCTGTGGGTTACTAATAAAGTGACGCTGCCAGTTTTACGAAGCGTTATATTAGAACTCTGGAGCGTCAGCGTTCCTCCCTTACTGCCAATTAGAGGCACGCACCCTTCGCTTGGAAGAGCGCCTAGCATTGAATCCCCAGGAAGATGTCTCCTGTCAATTAGGTCTCTTCCGTGAAGATATTCGTCTGCACTCCCTTGGGGCAGTCAAGCATATCTGGCGGGCCACAACGGCCAAGATTTATGGTTGAGGAGACAAAATGGTAAATTGCTCTACTGGCTGGCTTTGCGTCGACAAGTTAATAAGATCATCCCCAAAATCACAGACAAAACTAGTTGTTCAAGACATTCTCTTCCTGAGATAGCACAGACCTTTGCTCATTCTTATAGGAAGTTTTATTCAACTCCAGTTGACAGGGATGCAGTCACTCCTGTTGCTTTCCTTGACACAGTACCTCTTCCTAGCCTGTTCCCGAGTGAATCCTGCCTACTTAAGAAACCCTTCATGGGTGGAGACTTTGGGAAGCATTGTCCGGTCCGACAACTGGAATGACCTCAGGCCCAGACAGCTTTCCTACGGAATACTATACTGCATTTATGAAAATTCTCATCCCCTTTCTTTCGTCCCTATATAAAGAGGTCTGTCGTGTAGGCTCCTTTCCTTTAGAATTGGATCCGGCCACCATAGTGGTAATACCGAAGATGCAGCCTCCCTCCACATCATGCGCAAATTATCGCCCAATATCACTCCTCAACTGCGAGGTTAAAAATGTTGCCACAGTATTGACAAACAAGCTCAAACATGTCCTGGCCAAATTGGTGGAGCCGGACCAATATGGCTTCATGCCATCCCAGAGCATAAGACACTGCCTTTGTCAGCTACATGTGGCCTTGGCCCCCATGTTATCAATTGCCTCAGGATTTAGCACTGCTCCTTATTGATTTTGAGAAGGCTTTCAACACAGTGGACTTCAGCTACCTCCAATTGGTGTTGGCCCGCACTGGCAGTGGATTAGGGTTCCGGAGCATGGTTTATGTCCTCTATTCTAACCCTACTGCTCGGGTGCGGGTCAAGGGGGTCCTCTCTTCCAACCTTTTCCATAAAGCGAGGGACTAGACATGGTGCTGTCTGTCCCCTCATCTTTGCCTTGGCAGTAGAGCCTTTGGCCCAGCTTATCTGTACGGAACCCCAATATAATGGATGGATTTGGAGCACTGGCCATAAAGACGATATTAATTTATAGGCAGATGATCTTTTATACCTACCGAACCAATCCTTGAGTGGGTTGCGATGTCTTCAACTGCTTAAAAACTTTGACGTACCCTCAGGCCTTCAGATGAACCCCTCTAAATCTGTCCTTGTTCCCCTGGAACCATCTAAAGACTAGAATTCTTGTTGTTGGGTTTCCCTTTCTTGCAGGCCATGCTCTATGGACACCTGTGTTCTCTTTCTGTACCTCAGGTAACTAGCATAGTTTTTCTTGCACTGAGAGCTGCACTCTGACATGCCAATGGGAGGTCAGACTTACACAACAGCCCCCTCTCTGGCGCGGTACCTGGATGAAAGAGGACTTGAGACCTTAGTGGTATCACACAGTTTGGAGATGTGTGGTCTGAGATACATATGTGCTCCTTACAGGACCTTCAAATGACATATACCCTTGTAAACACCCAATTTTATAAATACCTCCAGCTCAGACATGCTCTCCACATATACAGTCAGCTGAAACCCTCCGGAAGTTTAACCCCCTGGAGGCTAAGCTTCTTATAATAATAATAATAATATTAATAATCAGCATTTGTAAAGCGCACAATCACCCGTTAGGGTCTCTAGGCGCTGGGGGCCGTCGAGAAGATTAAGCAAGCTATTGCCCAGAGACACATGGTGCTGGACTAATCTGCCACCGGTGCCAGGGATCGAACTGTGATCCCCAGATTCCGGAGTCAGTCGCCCTAGCCGCGGTGCCACACCTCTTTTTTATGGGTAACCTGGGCCACGGAGGAATATCCCAGATTTTTGGCACCCTCATAATCAATTCCCCTGCTTCGCTAGACCATTTTAGAACCCATTGGGAGGGCTGGTTAGGTCCCATGGAAGACGAAGATTTGCGAGATGCCTATGAACTCATCATCTCCTCTCAGCTGGTACAAACATAATACCTTTATTTTGCATATCTTTCTCCAAACCCTCTGTGCCAGGCAGGCCTTCGCTCAACGTCTGCAAGTCCCTGTCCCCGCTGTGGCCTTAAACCAGCAGACTTTTAGCACATGGTATGGTCCTATTCAGTGGTACATCACTATTGGACCAGAGTGATCCGAGATTTGTCAGTTGCTCTTGGGTGGGAAGTTTCCATCTCCCCCTTATTGATATTACTTGATGTGTGTGAGGGATCAGGGGGCATGAGGGCTGAGAGGGCATTTCTAGTCTAGGCACGGCCCTCCTAGTTGCAAAACGGGACTTTACTTCTAGGTGGATGTCTCTTACTCCCCTGACCCTGTCGAGATGCAATTTGGATTGGTGTGTGCAACAAGAACGCGTGGTCTTTGAGGCCAGGGGTTGCCCCCACAAACACAGACAGGGATGGGGAAAATGGCTGAGTCAACTTATCCAAGACTGTCATTGATATGTATTCTTGGATTTTGCTCACGCTAATTGTGGTGTACTACTTGAGTTTTACTGCCTTGCTTATACGTGGTTCTTTTTTCTGTATTGTGATGCTTGTGTGTCATCTGTTTATCTTTGCCATTTTTGATGGCTTAAAATCAATAAAATCTATTTATCAATAATAGGCAAGAATCTTGAAGGGTACAGGCTCCCATTGGAACTCAGGTTGCTGAACTAATATAGGGAAGCAGTAAAGAAATTAACCTCAGTCATGGAAACAAAGCCGGATTAAGATCTTTTAACCTGTACAACACACAATCCAGAATACCAGACAACATAATTTACATTCTTTGTCATTCCTTACTCAGAACTGTACTTAAATATATGGTGTTTCCACTCTGTAATCTGTGTGCTGAACCGGTGGTAGACTGATATTACCAGTTGCCTATAAACAATAGGCACATAGTTGAACCACTCTCCTCACCATTAAAGCTGTGTCAAGAACTCTATTTGAAAACTGACATATGTACACAATATTTTTTCTTCTGAATAAAATATACCAGGACAATCCCTTGCTTGGTCTCTTAACATCAGCAGTCATATTTCCTCATTTGAGTCAATATTCTAACCCATGCCAGGTAATATCAGCAAAAGTAAATATTGCAGGATTTTCTGTAACTAGTTATTCGGTTCAGCCCTGAAATTAGAACATTATACTTTCTAAAATAGCACCATGATGCTTCTGTTAGCAGGTTACTTAAAAGTGAATAACAGTTCAGCCCCAACAAACTAACAGCATCTTCCACGCACTTTAGTTGATGTGCTCCAAGGTGGCTAAATGTACCATGATTTAAGATTTGTAACAACCAAAGAGCACATTACCACTTTACTGTTTCACAGTACATCAACTAGTGCACACAAATCACATCTGAACATGTCCCATTTATAGGAATATCACCTTTAAATATTTGTTTCTAACAAGACACATATAAACCACAACTTAATTTCAACTCCATATCTTTTAGTAATTCATGCATGAAGGCTGACAATTTGTGGTTAAGGTTGCTGAGGAACAACTGAAATCTCTGCTGCATGTGAGCCCTGTGCTATGTAAGTACCACATTTTCTTAATGCCACTTGCCTCCAGGCGTTATGCTGAGTCTAGAATAACCTCATAGCAATCCTAATCCCAGGTACTAGGGAGGTCAGGTTTGCCAAAGAACACACGTTTCCTCATTCGGCTCTACCTGCTGGCTCATCAGTCAGCGTCTTGAATTATGCCTTCTACTAATGACACTTAATTTTGAGAAGTGGTGGTTCACCAGTCATCCTGGATTCACAGGGTCCACCTCTTATCTCAAAGACCTACATTAATGTAAGGGTGTGGCTCTACCGAATTCAGGTCCAAGCTCAGGCCCCGCAGACCTTTCCCTTGATTGAACATGAAAGTGATCTGGGGTAGAATTCAAAAACGAAAACTATACCCTGGGGCCACTACAATTAAAGGCTCTTTAAGAGCCATGGTATGCTCTGCTCTTCCATTACATTCTATCCTAGCTCCTATGACAAAAAAACTCACACACCCAACTTTCGGTCATCATTCTGTGAGGACATCACAGACGAGTTAATGTTCTCAGAGCCAAAGCATGCATAGCATTATTCAAAGAAAGACCTAAGTCAAAGGGTGAATAGCAAATTATACTGATTTTAAATTTGATCTCAAAACAGACCCAGACTAAAGTAGAAGAAAAGGCTTCCACACAGAAAAATTGTGTTCCTTTCAGGCACCATTTATATATTCTAAATTACTTGGCGGCACTACATTGGGTGATAAATCTTGATGCTAGGATTACCATGCCTAAGGGGTGTACCTCATATTTTTGAGTAGTGCTAAAAAAATAAGAATACATGGTAATAATTCCTCTACCTTGCACTTGAAACATTTTTTCTCTGCTCAAGTAACATAAGTATCTTGTTGGTGGTAATGGTATATGGTTTAACTGTGATGTAATGTAGTTCATTGTATCATTACTATTGCAAAACCTCACACAAAGCTGTTTTACCTCTGAACTCTACATTGATACAAAGATAATGTGTTCAGTAATGAGGTAGGAGGTACATACCACTTGTGTTGTACCATAAATGACAAACGTAGCAATGTCATTGCTCAGAAGATACAGAAACTATGAAGTTATACTTGGACCTACTTTGTAAAGAGAAGAGATCACCGGAGACCAGGGACTATGAGCCCCAGCACTCCAAGGGCCTGAAGGTGGGCTGACTCTCACCACACCTGCCTGCAATCATCTTTGCGCCATAAACCGCTTCCTGAGGCCCTGCAGCACGGACAGCGCGTGGGCAAAGTCCGGGCCAGGGGCAGGCCCATCGTGTGCCCATCAGTGCCAGGAAGAGGCAAGGCAAGGCCATCCCTTTTGGTCCCTTCATCAATCAACAGTGCTTCCCCCTCTTGCCTCCAGTTGCAAATAGTATATCCATTATAACCATCCATCTACCTGTAAGAGCGGAAGCTTTGAACAATGAGTGAGCATGAGAAAACCCTCTGCGCTCCATCACAGCAAGAAGATAGAGGACACTACTAAGCATCTGGAGAACCCAGTTGGGACTTCACCTTCCAGGGTGCCTTACTCCAGGAGGTTCCGATGCCTGCTCCCGCCCCCTTGTTCCACAGCATTGTAGAACACACTTGTACACCTGCAGGGCGGGACGAAGACCGAAGAGAAGGGGCTGGGTTACTCCCCTTCAAATGGTGCATCACAAAGGTACTATCTTGCTGCTACCTATCTTAATTATTTTACCTATTATAACCAGTTGCTTGGTTGGGCCAATATAGAGAAGCTGAGAGCACTGGAGAGTGGGGCTAAGGTGTCTCCTGGCTCCACCTTAGATGGTTCATCGAGAGAGCGGTGGGCCTAAATAATAAGGAAATTGGCTTGGTGGAACGCTGATTAGCTTTATCACCACCCCTTACAAGGCTTCCTTCTTGTGATCTCATGCTACTGCCACGCACAGCAGCCGGGTCCTCAAGCACCCAGCCCAAGAACTGGGTCTTGAACTAACAATTATGTCTCCACAGGTCCACTTGAGGAGTTGGAGGGGGCTTCAGTGCAGCTAGCAAATTCTACACCGCGCCACGTGAGCCCTGAGCCAGCTATAGGAGCAGTTGGCAAAAGGAGTAGGGTAGTCATCAGCACCAAATCAAAGAGATTATGCCCTTCTGCTCAGGTAGAGGTATGTGCAATAGAGGGCGTGGAACAGTGAGCTAAAAAACGGTGATGGATCAAGCCCTAATCTTTGGACTGGGTAGGAGTGTTCTGCATAATTCAGATACTCTGTCCATCACCACCCCCTTTTCTGAATCGTTTTGTCCACCATAAGCGTGGAAGGGTATACTCAGATGTGAGTCCCTTGCTCACTGCACCATCAGGATTCAAGCAAGCCGGGCCAAAGACGGCTGAAATGCCAGAAACCGGTCCCCGGAAGCTTGTTTCCTTTCCAGTATAAGAATTGGCTTGGTAGTTTGGTCTGCCCTGTTCCCATGATGCACTGGGCCAGGGACAGACTAATTTGCATGTAGCCAGGTTCTGAGCTGGGATGGTGCAGTGAGCTAAACAACGGTGATGGATCAAGCCCTGATCTTTGGACTGGGTAGGAGTGTTCTGCTTAATTCAGATACTCTGTCCATCACCACCCCCTTTTCTGAATAGCAGCTGCACCCTGAAGCACAAGTATCTGTCATAGGCGATAACTCCTCCAGTGAGCCAGGAGGAAGGAATGTTGCCTACCGGCGCTAATGGTGGGGCTAGAGAAAGACAGCGGAGAGGTCAGAGGGGCGCCATGGCCAAACAGAGACATTCAATTTGCCCCCAGATGCCTGCCCCTATGTGGCTACAGTGTCCAATGTGCCCCACTTAGAAAATGGAGCAGGGGAATCATTCAAAGAACTTAACAAGCATTTGCAATACAACAGGTCTCGCATCAGGTTGAGTTAGAGTTATTGGATTTGTAATTTAAGGGACAGCATGTGGTTGAGAAACTACAACATATTGCTTTTAGCAGCTAATTGAGGGCGCACAATAGTTGATGTGATAGAGAAGATTACGAAATTAGCCTCAGAGACAGCAGAAAAAGGGCTGGAGGGCATGGTTCCGGCCTGACTGTTTATAGCTGTGCCAGAGTGTGACTAGCACTGGTCTACAATGGTGGTAGGAAGGTCTGGACCAGGGGGAGGGAGGGTGGGGGGGAGGAAGAGAGTGAGCGAGAGGAACGAAAATGTGTGTCTGAAGACCCTACAAATTAACCTGTGATATAGTAAACAATAAAAAAAAAGTGCTTTAGGGCATGTGTGCGGCCTTAAGAAGTATGTGAGGCAAAATTATTCATTAAGGCAAATATAAAGTGCAAAAGCCTATTAATAAATCAGTAGTATGCTACGCAGTAGGATAATGCTGTGTTGCAAGATGATTATGGTAGCACTGTGGCTAGACGCAGTAACTGAACGCGTGCTATGCATATTAATGTATTGTTTTTTGGTAGCGGCTTGAAACATATTAAGTGTCAGTGCATAGCAACGTTTGGCTTTGACCAGCCTTGGCAGAGAATGAAGAGTGGAGAGACTGTATGGGAAGGGAAACAGGGAGCAAACAAAGGGTGGCGCTATTGCGTGTTAAGGCGGTACATTAGCCTGTGCAACAATAAAAAAAGTGCTATGGGGCATGTGTGTGGGTTCCATGGTATAATTTGTGACAAAAAGTGTCTATTGCTTCTACAGTCACTAAGAAATGTCTAAGCCTTAAACATTCTTTTCTCATGTTGCCTCCCACTATGTATTTCATTGTGTGCGTTTTATGATTCAATAAATGTATGCAAACATATCCATTTGGATTTTCTTATATAGAATATATTTTTCCGCCATGGTTTATGTTTAATAACATTCCACAGTAAAGGACATATTGTTCCTGCCTAAAAACTCGTAGCCATGGGCACCTGCAGAGCTCACCATTTCACCAATCAGTGGGATGAAAGAAGGTGCTGTGTCGCTGTCCGTACCGGCAGCCCCCGCTCTGCGCTGTGCACCGTGCGCGGCGCAAGTGACTTGCCGCCTTTGCACGGCTTATCAAAGAGAGTTCATTGCAGCTGGCGGAGCGGTGACTGCTGCTTGTACATGGTTGTAAACATCTCTGACAACCTCAACCACAACATTGATGGTATTAGCTTCCCACACGTTATTTGGTTTAGCAACTGACAGTGCTGCAGTATTCTGTAGCACTTGGTAATACTCACGGAATACAAGGCCTCCCTCATCCAAACGGGAGTCAATTATGTGCCATTATTCCCTCTCCTCGCCCTCTCTGTTCGCTCACATCCCCCTTTCTCCTGCCATTCTCCCTTCTTTCCAGCCTTCCTTCCTGCCGCCTTCACGCGCTCTCTCATTCTTTTCTGCTTCACGTCACTTCCAGATGACAGCTGCCTGCAGACATTGGAGCAAAGGATGCCATGTATGGCTGCCTACATTATTATCATGGTTTTTGCATGCAAGCATGCACGTGCAGATTGGTAGGACAATGTTGTACACCCTACGACCCAGAGTAGGCATTCACCGTTTGAGAGACGTTGGGGCCTGTCAGTGGGCCTGGGGTAGCGAGCCTCCTGCCAGGGGGTTAAGTTCAGTAGTATTTAGGACACAAAGCTGTAACTCGGTGTTTCGATAATAGTAAGTGCACCCGAGCCTCAGCAGAAGTGCAGGCTGGGGGGTGATCTGTGCCAGGCAGTGACTGCTCGGCTTCTGCCCCTGCGCACTCAGGGTACCCTCAAAGTGCGGCAGGGGGAAAGTTTATCAGGATAGAACTTTCCCTCCTAGCAAAGAGCTATCGGGGGGGGGCAACCTGCGTTTAATACCCCCTGAATATACTGCCCCTTGTATGCACCGAGAAGGGGGAACAGGCTGCGCCAGGCAGGTGACAATAGGGGCTCATACATTTACAAAAAAAGAAGATATGCAAAAAATAATCACCCTGCTTAACAGAAGCCTCGACACTCCCACCGCCCTCCCCCCTTTCACTACATGCTTCTCTTTGTGAGAAACACAATGACCGGCACCCGTTGCTGTGAGCAGAACTGTCATTTATGGCCCTCGCTTTTGGTGTATTTAGTGGCAGATGTTATCCCCTGGCTACGTGTTTCAGCTGCTAATGCTCGTCATTAACACACTGACAAAAAGCTCTAACCCTACCAAATGAAGGAGGTGCGTGGAGTTAAAGAGCCTGCGGAAGTGCACGCAACTTCACAAGCACGCACACATGCACCCACGCACATCAAGGTTCTGTGAGCCTTGCACCCTGCAGACAGCCACACCCAGCTGCAGGCACCACAGTCCACCGGAATGGACTCTTGGCACCTCCCTCAGCCGCTCTCCCATGTTCCCCTCTGCAGGCTTTTTCTCCATGAAGTTGTCAACCGCGCAAGCAGGGAGTTTTCACACAAACCCCTGGTCCCCAGGGAACCTCTTCCCCAGGCTGCAGGAGCCGGAGGCACTTGAGGCCCACTCCCTGCCGTTACTAACTTTCCCTGAAAACAACAAAAAATAAAAAATACATAGTAAAGAACTCTCGGTCTGGCCTCTTCAGAAGATTCTAGTTTCACTCTTTCTGTTTCCCCTGAAGAGAGTCTCCAAGTAATAATAATGACGATAAAAATATAGTGTTCAAAGGTTATATTTTGGCTGCTGCTCGATAGTTGCGCTTGGACCATATCCGTGCAATGTATGCCTCGCACTGGCCAGCGTGCCGAAGCTGCACCGCTCATAAACGCATACCCCAAAACTGTGCCAGTGTTAAAAAATAACAATATTAAAAAAGAAACAGCATACAATATTTTTCTAATTTTGTAGATGGATGATCGTCTTTTCTGTTACAAACTGTACCCAACACGGATTCAAATCTTTCCATTAGGCAGATAATATCTGATCAGCATCCGGTGAGGCGGGATTAGTGCACGGCCAGCGGCATCGCTCGTGTGAGGAACTGCACCTTACATCGAACCAAACACCTGCTTCAAACCCTGATAAACAACGCTACTCTGGAAACAAGCTGGTAAATGGAAGCAGCGGACGTAAGGGCGCCGTGCCCGCGCACCATTCGCATGCACATCTCCTGTCCCCATCAGTAGAAAAATCGACGACAATAGATCTCGCCAAGTGAGCAGTGCATGCGCTGTGTCGCTAGGCGAGACCTAAAAATAAAACTCTATACTAACTCTGTATTCATGCTGGTCTCCCTTACTCAGATGCACAGTACATACTGATGGTCAGGAGGGTGACCTGGGTAAGGCCCTTGCTCAAGGCTGTAGGGGTGATTGTGGTGTTGTAAATTTTAAGGACCCATCCATTGTCCATCATCTACTTAACCGCTGTATACGCCAAAACCAGGCAGGATCTAGCATTCTTCTCCTGCTATCGGGCTTTTTTTTATCACCACCTAAAGGATAGGAGCGGGCCCGCTCCTCAGCCTTTGTTAACAGGTCGGCAAAGTCGGTCTAGGGAAGTAGGTATTGGCCAGTGGAGAAACCCTGCTCTAACAAAATTTCCTTTTTCATTAACAGAGGTCGATTGACTCTATACCAACCAGAAGGGCCTTAATAGTAATGGGATGGTGGATGCAGATAGCACAAGTGATAGGCCTAGAATAGACAAAAGTAGTCTTGTGCCCACAGATCACGACCAAGGATCTTCCATGGGTGCCTCAGGTCCCCCAGTCAATCTAAGCCTTGCCATTTTCACACTGCCCCCAACACAGTAGAATCCCTCTGCAGTACCCTCCTTCTCTACCACCAGAGACGTTCATGCTAAGTTGGAACGTTGCAGGAATCAGGGGTAAATTAGGGGATCCCGACTGGGGCACCTTTGTTGACAGCTATGACATTTGCCTATTTCAGGAGAGGTGAGCATGAGATCAACAGGAATAGGTATGGTTATAAAAGTTACAGCATCCCAGCCATTAAATCTAGTGCTGAGTGCCCTTCTGGCGAATCATTAGTCCTGGTCCGATTGACCCTATCCTATACAATTACATATCTCTATTTTGATTTCCCTGATGTTCAAGGGTTAATTATTTCCTGTACCAACTCACAAACCCTTATGATTATCAACATCTACAATATGAGTAGTAGTTATAAACACGTATCCAAAATGCTGAAACTACTGGATAGACTAGGGGATTATTCAAGCACTCACCATGTGCTTGTAGAAGGGGACTTTAATTTTTCTTTTGATCCGAACAGCCTGGCCAGCGATTTGTCTAGAGACAGGAACCTAACTTGGGGTATCCCGGACCTAGTTCCCCCAATAAGAGGCACTTCTCCAGAGCAGCATTGCAGATTGTGGATCTTACCATAATACATGGAAAATGGGCGTTACCCCTCAGATAAACTGCTTGACCCAGCATTCAGAGGATGCTCTTACCATAGTACAATTGGTGATATCCTACTGAACATAAGACTTTGGAGCAAGCTAGATGATAAGGTTGTGGTAGAGCAAGAAGAGAGGGACCACAACCCCTTGCCATAAAAGTTAAAAGAATCAATGACTCTCCCATGCCCTGTAGCTGCAGAGGGTGGCCAGAGAGCCTATGGAGATATTTTCAATTAGTAAACTTTTTTTTTGAGAGTTCACAAGGAATTTCAAATATACAATACTATCAAATATAAATAAATGTTCCAGAATATTGCAGAGTAAAAGCAAGACGATCATATGAGGCATTAAAAATCACATTGAAATAAAGTGCAAAGTGCTAAATATCACATAATAGACACACATATGCTCTATCACTCTATAGTGTCAACCGGGTACAATGAGCTACATAAGTAAGACAATTAAAGTTCACAATAAGTTAATGTGCAACATGCAAAATGCTAAATTAATAAAGGATAAGTAAAATAAGAACGATTTCTCTACCATCCTAATACGGTATAAATCCATAGCAATTATGTAAACTGGTTGAAAATCGCAGTAGAAGAGACTGCAAAGTGCATATTTAATAAAGATTTAACAGATAAACAAAACCCAACATTCTATTGAAAATCCAAATTCAACATATTTCCTTCTAGTCTTCCCTTAATGAGAAGTGGATAAGCGATAGGTCCAGATCTCTAGTCTATATCTCAAATTGACTCCAATATTTCTCAAATCTTTTTATTGAGCCTGATCTTATTGCATTTTTTTTCTAATTCTTGAATTTTACGCAATTTTGCTCTCCATGCTTGGAAGGTAGGTACCTTCTCCGTTTTCCATAATTGTAAGATTAGGATCTTGCTATCAATGCTGCGATATATGGGCATTCTTCTTGTGTAGAGATTGTAGGGGACTAGCCCAGAATTGCAATAGATGCACCAATCGAAATAAAAGGGTCCAATGTGGATCTAAGAAAGATCTCAATTTCCTCCAACAAGCTGCTAATTTTTGGAATTTCCCAAACAATATGCGTCCAAGTGCCTCCGTCCTCCTTTGCACAATGGAAACACCTGTCTTCAATTTGTGGGTATATCTTATGAAGAAAGGAGGGTGTCCTTTAAATCAACAATTTCGAATAGCATTGCCTGCGCTTAAAACGCATGCCTCTTAATAGAACTGCATTTAATTTATTGATTATATCCCAGGTTGATTTAGAGACCTGTATATCTTCCCTTTTCCTCCATCTCTCCCTGGCTTTTTCATATGACGAAGGAGGATTGTTTTTGTCTAAGATTTTAACCTAAGCACTGACCTTCCATTGTATTGGGGAATTCAAAACGTCACTTATACTTGTTCTAAGAGTCATATTTTGTATATCTAATTTTTCAAACATAGGTTTTAGTCTACTGAATGACCATTGCAGAATTGTATTAGAGTGTAGAAGCCCCATTTCAATCTCTAACCAGGGTTTCCAGCAGTTGCCTGTGATAAAATCACGGATCTGCACATATCCGTTTACTTCCCACAACTTTAAAATACTGTACTCTATAACTCAAGTTTCCCCCGTGTATCTATATATATATATATGTATATATATCTGTATATATATATATATACATCAAGTAATATTTTGCCGAGATGACAAATTAATAATGGGTAATACAATCAAAGTATGAGTCGGGGGCCCACATGGGCAGAATTTGTTGGTATGTGACATGGCCGGACAATGAGTGTAAATTACCTATGCACAGCTCGCAGCTTTAAAACTGCGTGTCATTGTCGATAAAGTTTTGTTGACATGTGAGTTGAATAACAGTAACGCTCGCACCAAGAATTTACTAAACATTCAGTTATGCTTAAATTTAATGAACTGACACACACTATGCATTTTCTAAAAATTTATTTATTAATGTTGAGGCAAATGTGTAAAAATGACATATTACGAACAAAGTGAATTGTAAGTCTGTCTTTCCTGTCGATTGACAGGTAGTGTTGATGATGTAGTATGAATACTTTTTTCTTTAAAAATGGCCGCGCGCTCTCTAAACCGTAACCAGTGATCAAGGCTACTGTGTAGTCGAAACGCGTTTGGCAGCGGCGAAATAAAGAAATTTCCGAAAATCTCACACGGCGTGGTCGTTTAATGGTGGAGTAAGCGGGACTCGGTCCAAGGAGTCTTATGGTGACGACGCAACTCTCGGTATGGTGGAGGCAGTGAATGCTTGGATAATCGTAGCATATATATATATATATATATATATATATATATATATATATATATATATATATATATATATATGGATAGATGGATAGATGGATAGATGGATAGATGGAAGGAGTCTATATGGATATATATATATATATATATATATATATATATCACGTTTCACAGGTGCTCAAAGCTTTAGGAAGCACTCTCCTTCTGCATATATGGGAAAGCCTGGTTGAATTGTTAACTCTTGGAATGGTGTAGTATGCTAGAAGTTGAGATTTTTGCTTAAGTATCCATTGAAGGATCTTATAACGTACTTTCTTAGGGTACTTCATTATTCTCGTAGGGTCAGTGATATTATATTCCTTTAAGATCTTTTTCATAAAAAAAATATCTGCCTCTTGAGGGTCCAAAAAGAAAAATCTAAAACTATTATGTGCAAATATCGTATAGTAATAATTTCTAATATTTGAAAGAGACAATCCTCCTTCTGCAACAGGATAGCTTAAAGTGCTAAGTGCCATTCTTGGTGGTATCTTATTTGACCATACAAAGGAAGAGAACATACTGTCTATCTCTTTAAAAACCACCTTAATGAAGTCTGGCAAAGAGTGCAGAAAAGAAGTGGTAAGCATGCTTAAAGCATCACATGCCTAAGAATAAATGCCTACAAATTAATCTGATGTAATTCAGTTCAGTTCAGTTCAAAATGCTTTATTCCATATATATAAATGTAACCATATAGCAACAGATACAAAATAAAAGTTACGTGTACATCATTAGTTTACATCACACCCTAATTTCATGATATATGCATCAATCATAAAATAACATGTATTAACTATTCAGTGAAGGACAACACTCGTAATATACGATAGCTGGATTAATCAAATGTGCAAGATTGGCGATCACAATCATTATCCAACGCATGTGCAAAATGGCAATAAAGTGCATATGGATTAAAAACAGTACATACATTCATCTTAAAATACATGTGCAAACTTGCAAAGCTAAAATATGTATAAGTTAAAACCATGTTGTGAGTTCATACAATGATTGATTTCCGTGTAGAAATGCATTTTAAAATTATGTAGCCACATGGAAGCATATATCTGGGCTCCCTAAATTAAACATCAGCTGCATCGCTGTCTTAGTACTACGTATATCATATTTTAAAAGGATGGGTTTCAAATAAAATTTCCTATAAGGAGTATAAAATTTCCAAAACAACATAAAATGGCAGCTACTCTGCTTGGAGGTACCGTCACAGGGGCATAAACATGTGCCATGCTGTTTAATCAGTGGGAATGCTACTAAGTGGTGTGCAATTCCTAGGCGTAACCGAGTTAATGCAAAGCGATGAGAGCTTTTGGTGACAAAAGTAATATATGATTGAAAGCCTTCGCTAACACTGTACTCTTGATAAAAGTTGAATGTACTTTGTTTTACACATTCGGTCATTCTGCTACTTCTTTTATGTTTCAGGAAAGTGACTTTAAGCTCTTTCTTTGATAAACCTGCCCCCATTATCGGTTCATTAAAAATATCAAATTCATAGAGTGTTTTAAACCAGAATTTAATGTGGCATAACCAAGGTTTATTTAAGCGGTGATCGAGCTTTAGACAGTCATTTATCACATCCTGAGTGAATTTTGTTTCTTCTTTTGGCCAGATTGAAAGCCAATGGGCCAGGGGGCGCAAGGCAATTAGGTCCTTGACATGGTTTAAGCCCTCTTCCCTGTGTATTAGCTCATTTGAGGCCGCAGCCGGGGCACAAAGCAGTCGTTTCAAGAAGGCATTCTCCTCATACTGGATTTGGTTACCACTCTGAGTATGGTAGCCCCATATCCCTGCCCCATACAGGGCTGATGATATGCACCTAGAGTTGTAAATAGACACCATCTCTTGTATTCTACGGCCCCCTAATTTCACCGCAAATCTAAAAACACTACTAGTGTTCCTGGCCATTTTAAAACAAACATTCTCCTGTTCATTAGCCCACCTTCCATCTCCTGAAAATGTAATGCCCAGGTAGCTGAATTTTTTTACAGTTTCCAATTTCTCCCCATCTAAATAAAAAGTCCTGTTTTTTCTGGTCTTCCTTCCACATGACATTATAAATGTTTTTCCTTTGTTAATTATCAGTTTTCTATTTTCTGTGAAGGTCTGAAACTTATTAATTAGACATTGCAGGCCGTTTTGGGTCCGAGATAGAAGGACCGCGTCGTCCGCGTATAAAATAATTGGAATAGGGTTACCATTTATAGTGGGGGCATCAGCTTGGATTGTTCTTAAAATTTGATCAATCTGATTTATAAATAAAGATAATAAAAGTGGGGCAAGAATACATCCTTGACAAATGCCTCTGTAGATTCTAAATAAAGGAGTGCATTCGCCAGCACCACCAAACCTGACTTTGCTAGACAAATTATCATAGAGTCTGGCCAAGAAATAAAAAATCTCCCATTTCTAATAAAACTGGGCATAAAAGCGAATGTTCTACCAAATCAAAAGCCGAGCTTAAGTCAGCAAAGCATAGGAATAAGTTACCTTCTTTGGCTTTTGTGTATTTGGTGATGATCAATTCCAGGTTCCCGCACTGCTCCATCGTACCCATCCCCCTTCTGAACCCGTACTGCACTGGGGATAAGATGTTATTTTCCTCAACCCAGGCTTCTAGTCTCTCTAAAAGAACTTGACTAAGAATTTTAATTGACGAGTCCGGAAGCGAGATGGGGCGGTAGTTACGTGGCTCTGACCTGGGTCCTTTCTTGTAAAGAGGTACAATAATGGACTGGCCCCATGTTGGTGGAAGCCCGTCTTCTATGGCAGCATTAAAATATCGTGTCAGGATAGGTGCCCATAAATTCATTTCATGTTTATAAAAATCCATGGGCATCCCATCGGGGCCAGGGGCTTTACTGCCCTTGCTCTTTCTATTTGCCTCAGTAACCTCGGGTAGAGTCACAGATAACTGCTTTTTTTGCCATTTTGAGCCTGGCACTATATCTATATCTATAATCAGCCCATTTGAAATAAAAATCTCGGTAAAATGGGTTATCCAGGCGCGACAGCTTACATGGGAGGTGACTTCAGGGACGTTATCGTTCTTTAGTAGTGGACTATTAATGGTTTCCCAGAATAATTGTGGGTTATTTGTTGCCGCTGCCAGGTCCAGATTAGACCAGGCCTCGTTTTGTAATTCTTTTTTCCTATTGACCAACGAGATCTTATAATTATGGCGCTCCTCTCTAATTTTTACCATATCTCTGGGCTTGGTATCTAGAGCTAATTTGAGTTTGTTTAATGCCAGGGCACAGTTCTGAACAAACTAAACCACTTGGGTTTTCCTCAGCTTTCGACTCCTGACTGTAAGTGAGTCATCAATCACTTTAGTTATTTTAAAAAAATTAATGAGTAAATTGACAGGGGACACTTTGGGACCAAGACAGTAACCTATTTCCACGCTACATTTTGAGAGAACTTCCTTCATAAATTGGGCAGGGTTAATTCTAACCCACTTTATTCTCATACTGTTTGGTCTCTTGGCTGTGATCCCTTGGATGGGTCTCCCATAAGTGTGGATTTTTCGCCCCCAGCCATATAATACCATCGATAGACTGTTATGATCGCTCACAGTCTGCTCGACTACCCATAAGTTGGAATAAACTGATCCATTGGACATCAAGATATGGTCAATACTGGAGTGGGCGTCCCTCCCTCTGAATGACGGACACTCTACGTTGTCTCTGTTCTTTGTGCAATCTATCAACTCTAAATCTAGTTTAGCAACTAAATTATTCAAGGCGCTTCCATAGTTGGTATGGGGGAAATTATTATAAACAGTACTACCTCCACTACAGTACTTGCCATGATGACCACAGATACCCTTCTGTGCTTGACTGCACACTTGGATGTTAAAATCTCCCACCCAAGTTATTACAGGGAGATCGCCTGGTTGCTCTAGTACTCACTCTATTGCCCGCTCTATATCTTGTACAATCAAACCGCGGTTAGCTCCAATGATATTATTGTAAAAGTTTACTATAACTAAGTGCCTACAGTTACCATGTACCAAGCGCAGAATCTGCGCGTACGGGGCCACCTCTACACAGCTACCAAGACTGAACTCGGTTAGGGTAGTTGATACCAAAGTCAAGAGTCCATCTTTTGCCCTTCCCGCCACAGGGATTGCTGCATCCACACTTTATGATGTGTACCCCTCAACTTGAATTTGAGCTCTATGCCACGTCTCCTGGAGACAAATTATATCGTGCCCTTGTGTGATAAAGGTGTTCCAGAAAGGGGTCGTTATTTTTCCGGCAATACCTGCTATATTCCAGTTAATGATATTGAGGCCTTCATCGGTATTATCATGTGCAGTGTCATAAGGTGCAACTATTTCTAGTCTCTCAGCCGGGATAGAATCTATAACAGAAGTTGCATCGGTCTGAACTATTTTGACAATTGAGTACGAATCATCACTTGCTGGCCTTTCTACAGTGTTACCGGCTATCATCTTTTTGCCAAACACTCCTAAATCAGTTTCAGCCATTCCCCTAGTAGCAATTACATCAAGTGATTGGGATAGTGTGGTTTGTTCCCTCAGTCAGTCATTCTCGTCCAGTGAGCCAAATACCTGGAATCTATTATAAGTCGGGATTATGAAGTTGTCCCAAGGATTATATATAGGAGCAAAATCGTAAAATGTGTTATATTGATTGGAATGGGTGGCTCTGTGGTGGTCAATTGGCCGTGCTTTGAGATGTTTCCCTGACTGGCCCCTGTAAAAATGGATGTATGACGTTACAACGCATGCTTTTACCACGCATGCCTTTACAACTCGGTTTTTACAACGCATGCCTTTACAACGCATAGTGCTTTGGGGCGCTGGATAGTGAATAGTTTAATTTACTATTCCAACTCCAGTCCCTGTGGATAGTAGGGAAGGTGTTGGATAGTACATTAAACCTATTCCCTATCCCAGAGCGCCCCCCAGCGCAATGCATTGTAATGGTTTGCATTGTAAAAGTTGCGTCGTAAAGGCACTGCGTGGTAAAAGTTGCGTTATAAAGGATGTTCCCCTGTAAAAAAATAGTCTAAAGGGAGTAGAGTTGTGCTATATTCCCAATTGGAGTGCACAGGTGTATTTAAGATTGAATCTCTGGCCCAATCAGATGTCCTGAAGTTTATAACTATACAATCACCATTTATTTCCTTTTTGCTGGGTCCCAACCAACCTACTCTCTGGGTTGAAATTATCTGATTTGCACCACGCATCGGAAACCCACAGTTTCTAGTGAGCCAATGTAGTGTTTTATTCTTTAGTGTTTGATGGTTTTCAAATTGCGTTGGCTTTAGCTTTGGTACATTGGCGAGAATAGCTACATACGCACTGCTTTCCGGTGGTAAGTTTATCGTTGCGAGGATTATATTATTGATGTTCCGGGCAGGTGCTACCCTGTCCATATTATTGGGTTCTAAGCTGCCTTTCTCCCTTTGTTCCAAAGCACATTTCTGATTTTATGGTAGGTATGTTCGTAGTTACTTTTTCCGGGGCAGTTACTGCAATTATTGATGCAGGAGGACTAGCTACTCTCTCGTCGCCACCAGCCAAGTTGTTATTAGGCTTCCCCTTTAGGGTATTTTTTGTAGGTTGCCTATGCTGTGTGCTGATATGTTCCAACAAATCCAGATTAGCTATTCCCAGCTTTTCTATATTCTCTACCTTGTCCGTTATGACCCTCAATCTTTCAACTATAGGGGTAATAAGTGACTTTACTAAATGCTCAAGCTGTGTTATGAGACCCTCCATATTAGCAGGTAATGGGTCTTGTTGAACGGTACACTGGTGTTCATTTAATTGTGGGTGGCTGCTCTGCAGCATTTTATTTTTATCCACCTCTTGTTTCGAGGAAATTTGGGTTGATCTCTTCTGTTTACTTCTATGTCTCCCCCCGGGTCTATTTACAATTACCAGTTTCCTACTGGGTACCGTTCTACCTTTGGATCCACTCGGTCCATTACCGCTTGTGCTCTGTGATGGGCTCATATCGGCTGTCTTATCTGCTGTATCATTATTAGTACGATCATCTAACACCTCTCTGACATTAGACACATCAATCACTTCAATCACGGGAGGGGGAACCTCATTTGGCTGCAAGTTGGGAGTTAGTGACAGCCTGCTCTCCCGAGCAGCAAAGTCAGTTGGTGGTGACTTTTGTAGTATATCAGCACAGTTCTGATCATTCCCCGGTAAGTCCGCATATGAATGCAATAGAATGGAGTCCTGTGACATAGTTGTTATTATGGAGGTGTTTGCAAGTATATTAGGTCCTTGCGTAGGCTGAGTTATCAAACACATGCTCGGCGGTAGTGAAAGACGCCTCTTGGTGCTTTCTATGGCAGTGACAACAACCCCTATTGTTTTTTGTAGCATTTTGTCGATCGCAGTAAGGCTTGGAAGTGGGGTTGTTGTCTGTGCTAATTTCCTTGATGTGGAGCGGGTTGACATTGGTGTCTTTTTTACCATGATGCCACTTGGCACCTAGGCAGGTACTGTGTAAGGCTGCAATCTATTCACATGTAAATCGGCAGTGCAAAATTACCTTGGGCGTAGACTTGATGGTATAGCCTAGAGACGTGGCCCAGCCCAGGCTCTTCACGCCTCTGAGGGCCTAAGAGGGCCCGCCCTTTGCCCGGGCTTCGCCCGGCGTCCCGCGACGCGGGTATCGCGCGCTTTTGTAGCGCCTCCGGACGGGGGCTGGCGGTGGGGGCTCCTGCCGCAATGGCCCAAGGGAGTTGTAGTCCTCCACTCGGCGGCCGCAGATGTCAGGAGCGGCCGTGGGAGGACTACAGCGCGGTTGGAGTTGGCCCGGTGCAGGTCGTATCCACAACAAGTGAGGTGAGCGAGAGCAATTTCCCAAAGAAACAAAGGTTGACACCCGCTCCACTGGTATTGCACGCTTTTGTAGCGCCTCCGGGGGCGGGGGCTGGCGGTGGCGGCTCCTGCCGCAAAAGCCCAAGGGAGTTGTAGTCCTCCACTCGGCGGCCGCAGATGTCAGGAGCGGCGGCGGGAGGACTACAGCGCCGTTGGAGTTGGCCCGGTGCAGGTCGTATCCACAACAAGTGAGGTGAGCGAGAGCAATGTCCCAAACAAACAAAGGTTGACACCCGCTCCACCGGTATCGTGCGCTTTTGTAGCGCCTCCGTGGGCGGGGGCTGGCGGTGGCAGCTCCTGCCGCAATGGCCCAAGGGAATTGTAGTCCTCCACTCGGCGGCCGCAGATGTCAGGAGCGGCAGCGGGAGGACTACAGCGCGGTTGGAGTTGGCCCGGTGCAGGTCGTATCCACAACAAGTGAGGTGAGCGAGAGCAATGTCCCAAACAAACAAAGGTTGGTGTAATTCAAAATTTGTAAGATTTCACAAGGTATCATAGTATGGCAGGGTTGACCACCTCTACAGTGTCATAATATTCAGTAAGAAGTGAACTCAAAAGGTTAGTTAATTAAAACACTTATACTCTTACTTTTGTAATCCATTAATAGACCTGTAAACCAGTCATAGTCCTGTCAGAGTGAGAGGTAATAAGATGTGAGAGAGGGTAATGAGAGGTGAGTGCAATACACAAACCAGGGCACAAGCATGCATCCACCCACTATGTTCACAGGGTGGGCATCGCCTAGAGGCCCATAGGAATGAATGGTAAGCCATTCTCAATTTGCGATGAGCAATTAGAGAATCACAAATTGAGAATGCAATTTCAATGGTGCAAGGGTGTCAAAAGGACACCCTGTTGCACCCCTGAAATAAGCATGGGTGCACATGTGGCGCACATACATGTCCTAAGGGCATGTATGTGCTTCACATTGCACTTTAAAAAATGCAAAAAAGTGAATTTTTCAAAGAAATCACAAATTACCACCAACTTGAAATTGGTGGTAATTTGCGATTCCTTAAGGCCAAATTGCACTTTTTTGGCTCTTTCTACATTGCATTTAAGGAATCGCAAAATGTGTGATTCCTTAAATGTAATCGCAAAATAAGGAATCGCAAATTTTGGGATTCCTTATTTTGCAGGCAGATTTGCCTTCATACATACCACTTGGCAAAATTGCGATCTCTGCGTTTGTGATCACAATTTTGCTTGATACATATGGTACATATACATATGGATACATAAGTCTCTCTGTTTGTTGGAGCACTCATTAAATAAATACATAAACATGTAAAAAAAATAGGGACGGTCCTTCTGCTGGGCGGTCCAATGGCAAGAAGACTTAATAGAAATAAAAAAGAGACGCAAAAGAGAGCAGCAGTCGACCTAAGCTATGACATCAACAAATAATAGTGATACTGGAGCCGGAAAGAAGCGCAGGATGAAATTACAAACATTAACTCCGATTCATATTTTATTTACGCGTTAGCCACTTATGAATAGGGTATGTGCTACCGTTAATCCCTCGCCCTCCCTATTTACACGTCTCTCGTTACAAGGTTGTTAACCTCCTCTTTACCTTTAGCTCCTGGATAATTGCGCTACCTGAGCACAAGAAGGAGCATGGAAGGGGAGAAAGTAACAGTGCCATTTACTTCTTCCACCGCAAACCAACAGAAGACAGAAAGAAACTGTAAATGTACTTACACGGGAATGCTCTCAAAGGCATCTTCGAAGTTTTCCTACAAAAAAAAAACAGGTGTTAAGTATCATTAGGTAAACACAGAAATGCTACTTGGAGCTTGTCACAAGATAAAACATTTATACGCAAAATGGAGGACTAAAATTGCTACTAACATTTGAAGGTGCCCTGGATTCCTATTTCACTTAGGTCTTGATGTACTAAGATTCCATTTACAAAAGCGCTTGCGAATTGTGTATTGACTTTTGCAAACAGAACCAAATCAGAAGGGGTCATAGAACAATCTGCCTAAGGAATATTAATTAGGCAGGTCGCAATTTGCCACGCTGTGTGACTGGCGACAAACAGGGATGGTGGCCTACAAGGGACAGCAGACCACTGTTCTGGTGTCCAACATTTGTTTTGTTAAAGCAGGCGGAGCTTCTTAAAGGGAACGGTACTGCTTTGAAAAAACATAAATGATTCCACATTCAGAAAACTACAGAAAGAGCAGGCAGTATGGGGGACCAGTGTCTACAACCCCTGAGGCTGTGAATCCGATTCTTAAAGAGGAAGGGGTCTCAAAGGAATCCCTTTCCCTTTGTGAATCAGTTACCACCTTGCTTGAGGAGTCACTAACTGGTCAATGATTTGTGACCAGAATTGTAGTAAAAAATTAACACATACCACACCAAATCACAATTCAGAAGGAAAGCCCCTTTCATGTCTCTTCCAAATTATGATTGAGTAAGGGTAGCAAACCCCATTATACAAGTCGGAAATATGATGGGTTTTGTCCATTACAAATAGGAATGTTGCTTTTCCAAAACCTGTGATTTTGAGAATCGCAGGGTGTCCGATTACAAAATCTGTTAGTACATCTGGTCCGTAATTAGAACATATCTTTAGGCAAGAATTTACCAACAATCCACTGATTTTATGATAATCAACTACCCCTGGTTACTCTTCGTTCATACAAATATGGACATTTGGATGATAGTTTGTTTCCCCAGGCATTTGATCTGGGTCCAACTCAACATAAATAAAATTACAGATGTGGAATGTTCATCTAATCTAAACGTATAATTTAGCCAACCAAGTAGTAATTAGAAGGGTGAAATTGAAATCTAAGTTCTGGAAATCACTTCTACGTCTTGTTGTTTGACACATGAGCAGTTGCATAGGTTTGTTCTCTGGAAGAGATGCACCAGCATCTTTACACAGTTCTACAGTTCTACAGTTCTACTGTTCTACTGTTGCTGTCAGACCTGAAATTATAGCTGTGTAGAATTAATAAATGCATATAGGTGCATCTGCGCTGAGCATGATTTGTAGGCTAGGATTCTACTTCCAGGCGAGGGCGCATTTTCAACAAGCACCGACGGCCATATAAGGAGATTGGCCCCTGGGAAGAAACACTGTCTTCTCTGTCTATTGTGTGGGATTTATTGCATCTGTGGATACATGTGTCTGCAGAAAGGGTTGGAAATGGAATGAAGTATATAATTGGGAAAAACCTAATTAGAATAAGATATGGAGCTCAGCAGCAGTGTCTTTGTGGTATAAATTTCAGCTTGGGTGACAAACAAAGGGGAACGAAACACAAGCAACATGTATTGGCAAAGCCAATAGGCCTGTCTTTAATGTGCAAATACATGTAAACATAGGTACTCACAAATGCGGTCAATATGAGAGGCTGCACAAATGCTGGTTATCATATTAAAGTCTGCTCCACTGACTTTGGTAATGCTGTAAGAAAAGGATTGCTTTCTATAATAAGGCACTGAATGTTACAAACTCTGTGATGATTACGTGTACTTTTCAGATGTAAAACAGTCCCTCATGCATTTCACTTGAAGGAGAAATGATGCACCAAGCAGCCAACAGAGAGCTATACTCTTCTACGTGGAACCAAAGCCCACTCTACGTAGTGTAAAGAACTGGTGACAGTGCGTTTTGCAGACAGCTGTGCTGTCACATAGATCTAAAGAAGATACAATGAAGCATTTTATGAATCCAAGCTTCCAAGAAACTAATTCACAATTCGAAATGACAAGGCGAAAAGTCATTTGACTGTACGATTTGTGTGTTAGTTTGTGTAATGTATGGTGTGGTGGACACACTTGCATCCTTGCCCACAAGCAAAAGGCAATTTTTATGTTGTCAACATGAAAATGCTACCCCCACCTTAAGGAAGTTACATAAGTAAAAGGTTACAAATATGGCATACACATTTTCCAGCTTTAATCTCAGCCAAATTGCTGTCGTAAATATAATTTAGCAATGAAGACACTTTGGGCCAGATGTATCAAAGAGTTTTACCCATTCTGTGCCTATGGGAAAATGTGTTCATACATATGGCTGTATGTCATGGAGAAGCAAGTTAAGGTTTGGGAAACCTCCTGACGAATAAACAATAAAGAATACATGTTCCACCACTAAGGATATGGATTTGATCTGGTCACTGCACACTGGAAGTTTCAAGCAGATATTGCCCTTAAACATAAGTAGACCTTTTTAAGGTGAATACTCAGGCAGCACTATTATACCCCAGGAATCCACGTGGAGAGTCTGTTCCTTTGCCAGCTGTAGGAGCACGGATAGAAATGCAGGTGTATTTTGGTTTTACCTGGGACTAGGGGTCACCTCGAGAGCCAGGCTCTTCCTGAGCTTGTGTCTTCTAAACTGCAGAATGAAGCGTTTAATGAATGAAGCATCCCTCTGCATCTTCATCTGCATTCTACAAGTCCTATTCCCAGCTGTGCTCTCACCATCTCCAGGTAGAAGTAGTGGTTTTCCTTCAATAATCCTAAGGTATCCCATGCAGGCCTTCACTGTGAAACACAGGGCATCTCTGACCCTCCCTTTTTGGAATAGAATTCTTGTTGACAGTGCCACTTTGTTTATGCCCACATAGGTTTTGTAACATGGTTCAGTGCCTCTCCAACATGCTCAGTAAGATTAGTAAACTGCAGAGTTTTTGGTACTATTTGAAAATAAGCTTACTACAATCTAAGTAAGTGAATATGCATCTTCAATTGAACAATACAAGTGCCAACCTGGTGGTCCAGTGCCTCATTCACCAGTCACACTCACTTACATATTAAAAAGGAAAAAGGAATTTTCTACATTATGCCATGGTCCGAAAGGTTGAAAGTTTGCAAAATAGTATACTCAGGAGGAGGGTTGTGAATGAGAATCTTTACAACAAAGATAGTCTTCAATTAATGATGAGACAGCTGTATGAAGAAAGGTTTGAGGAATTTGTGCTGTCAAGATTAACGACAAATATTTCTAGAGCCAAAAGGTAACCAAAGCATGGGTGTGTTTGTAGGTGTATTTAACAATTCCTGCTTGATGCGGACACGCTCGCTTTACAAATACTTTTTCAAAACACTGAGAAGAGCAATATAAATTCCAAAATTTTCAACCAGATCTTAATCAATGACAAATGGCCTAAGACCTTTATGCCTAGATTCTAGGTTAGCATTCCTTCTTAGATAGAGAAGGAGACACAAAAATAGGAAGAAGCTAGAAGGGGAGACAGAGCAATTTATAGAGACAGAGATGGAGTTGTTCCATTCTCTTCTACTGCAATGTTCTGCATTCCTCCTTCAACAGATAATTACTGGTGGTAATACCCTCCTGAGCGATTCTTTGCTCCATACTATGAGAAATAAAATTAAAAGCATGATAGCCATTACTTATGGGCATACATCATTAGGTGTATCATGAACGCTTTAGGTGTATCATGAACGCTAAACATGAATGCTAGTATTCATTTTAAGGTAGCATGGTATGTTGACAAAGCCTTAAATGGTCCTACTAGTATATCCATCATCAGAAATGTAAACGCTTAGATGTTCCATTAACCTACATTCTGTGGATGAAACTATTACACGTATAAAGTGTAATAACTTTCTGTTGTAAAAAACCTGGCAACATTGTCACTAGTGAACCTCAGGTTTAACTCAAAAGAAAAACTTCAAGGGATGCAGTCACTCAATGAGTTATTTCCTAAGTTGTGTACCACTACAAGCTCTCTCATGGGAGCATGAGAATTGATAAGGTTCTTCAAATCACCCACTGTTAACACAATCCTGTGGAGTCATGTCTGGATCTTCCCTATGTATAAAAGATGAATGTTAGCAATACACAAATAAGACCAGGGAATTATCAATACTGATCTTGAGCGGGGAAAACATGGCGGCCGCCGGCTAGAGCGAGCCGCACGTACCGCGCAGTGCTCTAATCCTCCTATGCAGTGACACAAAGACATGCTTTTACGGAGCTGACAACTACGTGTGCAGAGCAGAGTTCACACGACAGAGTCAGCGGATTTCTCCCTATAGGTGTAGAAACGCCTGCTCGGCTTTCCCCGTACCTGGGTTTCGGCGGATGTGCCTGTTTGAAGTAGATC